>NC_036842.1:65483770-65688475 GCF_002910315.2 Salvelinus sp. IW2-2015 | reverse complement strand
GCAACACTCCTTTCCTTTGGCCGCCTTTCCTTCACAAGTTTCTCTGCTGCCAGTGACTGGAACGAATTGCAAAAATCGCTGAAGCGGAGACTTATATTCCACTCACTAAACTTTAAATTCACTATCTGCAGCATCTAAACCAATCGCTGCCAGCCTGTACATAGTCCATCTGTAATAAGCACACCCAATCTACCACCTCATCCCCATATTGTTTTATATTTACTTTTCTGCTCTTTTGCACACCAGTACTCTACTTGCACATCATCTCATCTGCTCATTTATCACTTCCAGTGTCTGAAGCTATTTTGTAGATGACATCGCCGAAGTCGAGGATCGGTAGGATAGTCAGTTTTACTAGGGTAAGTTTGGCGGCGTGAGTGAAGGAGGCTTTGTTGCGAAATAGAAAGCCGATTCTAGATTTGATTTTGGATTGGAGATGTTTAATATGAGTCTGGAAGGAGAGTTTACAGTCTAGCCAGACACCTAGGTATTTGTAGTTGTCCACATATTCTAGGTCACAACCGTCCAGGGTAGTGATGCTAGTCGGGCGGGCGGATGCGGGCAGTGAACAGTTGAAAAGCATGCATTTGGTTTTACTAGCGTTTAAGAGCAGTTGGAGGCCACGGAAGGAGTGTTGTATGGCATTGAAGCTCGTTTGGAGGTTAGTTAACACAGTGTCCAAAGAAGGGCCAGATGTATACAGAATAGTGTCGTCTGCATAGAGGTGGATCAGGGAATCACCCGCAGAAAGAGCGACATCATTGATATATATAGAGAAAAGAGTCGGCTCGAGGATTGAACCCTGTGGTACCCCCATAGAGACTGCCAGAGGTCTGGAGAACAGGCCCTCCGACACACTGAACTCTGTCTGCGAAGTAGTTGGTGAACCAGGCGAGGCARTCATTTGAGAAACCAAGGCTATTGAGTCTGCCGATAAGAATACGGTGATTGACAGAGTCGAAAGCCTTGGCCAGGTCAATGAAGATGGCTGCACAGTACTGTCTTTTATCGATGGCGGTTATGATATCGTTTAGTACCTTGAGCGTGGCTGAGGTGCACCCGTGACTAGCTCKGAAACCGGATTGCACAGCGGAGAAGGTACGGTGGGATTCGAAATGGTCAGCAATCTGTTTATTAACTTGGCTTTCGAAGACTTTAGAGAGGCAGGGCAGGATGGATATAGGTCTATAACAGTTTGGGTCTAGAGTGTCACCCCCTTTGAAGAGGGGGATGTCCACGGCAGCCTTCCGATCTTTAGGGATCTCGGACGATATGAAAGAGAGGTTGAACAGACTGGTAATAGCGGTTGCAACAATGGCGGCGGATAGTTTAGAAAGAGAGGGTCCAGATTGTCTAGCCCAGATGATTTGTACGGGTCCAGGTTTTGCAGCTCTTTCAGAACATCTGCTATATGGATTTGGGTGAAGGAGAAGCKGGGGAGGCTTGGACAAGTAGCTGCAGGGGGGGGGAGCTGTTGGCCGGGGTTGGGGTAGCCAGGAGGAAAGCATGGCCAGCCGTAGAGAAATGCTTATTGAAATTTTCGATTATCATGGATTTATCGGTGGTGACCGTGTTACCTAGCCTCAGTGCAGTGGGCAGCTGGGAGGAGGTGCTCTTGTTCTCCATGGACTTTACAGTGTCCCARAMMTTTTTGGAGTTAGAGCTACAGSATGCAWATTTCTGYTTGAAAAAGCTAGCCTTTGCTTTCCTGACTGACTGCGTGTATTGGTTCCTGACTTTCCTGAACAGTTGCATATCGCGGGGACTATTCGATGCTATTGCAGTCCGCCACAGGATGTTTTTGTGCTGGTCAAGGGCAGTCAGATCTGGAGTGAACTAAGTCCTACATTTTTTGAAAGGGGCATGCTTATTTAAGATGGTGAGGAAATTACTTTTCAAGAACGACCAGGCATCCTCGACTGACGGGATGAGGTCAATATCTTTCCAGGATACCCGGGCCTTTGCCGATTTTTGTTAGGGAATGCCTACTCTGTGAAGTGTGCGTGTGCAATAACTCCTTCTAAACAACGTAATTTTTTGAAACTTTGGCAAAGGTTAAAGTCTACAAAACTTAGTCCACTTTGTTTGTAACATATTCTCGTTTTGGAAACTGAAAACTGTATTGAGATCAAATGTTTCATCATTGAGAAAATGTGCAGAATGTCGGCCAAAATCTCTCGCTCCATCTTCTTCCACTGCCGGCCACTGGGCTTCATCTCACCACCATATTTGGTAGTGAGTGGAAAGACCAACCGGATGCTTCACATTTATACATCCAGTGAAATATCTATCTGTGGTGGTATGCTGTCAAACACAAACATAAGTGACAAATACTTTAATAAATTAGCTAGTTGATAACCAGGGGTGAACATAGAACAAGGACCAACAAGGTTAACACTAACCATGTTGTTGTTAGTGATGAAAAAATAATTAACATGTTAGCTAAGACTTAGCTGCTAACGTTAAATAGCTATCTTCTTTCACAGCCTAACATTAAGCTTAACTAGCTAGCTTGCTATACAGTTAACGTAACAGATACATAAAGACGGTTATGTTACACGTAATTAAAAACCTAGTAGCTAGCTACATCTATGAAGAACATAGATACTGGTAGCTAGCTAACGTTRCAGCAAATACAGAGCTTTAAGTGAATAGCAAAATGTTACATTAGCTGAAATACCTAGCGCCATCTCTGCCGAAGAACACAACGGCCAAAGCAGCACCTAAAACGGTCCTGAGTGGCAACATATCAGCCCAATTGGCACTGCTTGTTCTTCTATAGTACCCCTTGCAAGTCTTCATATGTAAAATCCTTAAATCGCAAAAACTGCCGCAGTCACAATAATGTCCAGTTTCTTAGACTTCTTTGAGACTTGTGCCGTACAGTTTATAACTGTGGCAATGAAATCCACAAAATCCACCTTTTAACACACAGGGTATCTTTTGACTGACAGCAAACATTTAAACCAGGCTGTGGTGCATCCACTACCATATCTTCAACTAGCTTACAATTGGCTCATTCATCCCCCTCCTCTTCCCTGTAACTACTCCCCAGGTCGTTGCTATAAATGAGAATGTGTTCTCAGTCAATTTACCTGGTAAAATAGGGGCTTACCCTAAAATAGGGGAAATAAATAAATAAATGACTTGTTTTCTCAATTATTTTACCGTCTCCGCATAGGAGATTCGATTGATCGCTCTAACTGTTGCCACCTCAATCTGCTTCACCCTTACAGGGCACTCCAGGAACGCGGGATCATGATCCCCACCACAATTGCAACACCTTCGTCCTTCTACACACCGTTCTTCAGCATAATCTGTCCTTCTACACACCGTTCTTCAGCATAATCTGTCCTTCTACAGCACCGTTCTTCAGCATAATTCTGTCCTTCTACACCACGTGGTTCTTCAGCCTAATCTGTCCTTCTACACACCGTTCTTCAGCATAATCTGTCCTTCTAACACCGTTCTTGCAGCATAATCTGTCCTTCTACACCGTTTTTCAGCATAATCTGTCCTTCTACACACCGTTCTTCAGGCATAATCTGTCCCTTCTACACACCGGTTCTTCAGCATAATCTTGTCTTCTACACTACCGTTCTTCAGCATAATCTGTCCTGTCCTACACACCGTTCTTCAGCATAATCTGTCCTTCTGTACACACGTTTCTTCAGCCATAATCTGTCTTTCTGCACACACTTGAAACAAGGCCAAATCCTTTACAATTCTTCACTCTGGGTGAATGGGAAAAAAAGAAAGAAAGTATGTCGGTCCTGTTATATTTTTATAAAGAGCAACTACCTACTCATGTGAAGCTTGGTTATGTAAGATAGGCTACGTTGTAAGAGCTTTTGTCCCCAAACCACTGCAGTGTTCAGACGCTGGGCACCAACCACACCAGGAATTCTCTTCAGGTATTCAACTTGAACAAATGTCGTCACCCCTGAGATGACTCCTTTGACGGGTGCTCTACCCCGAAGTTCAAAACACAAAACTTTTGTTGTCTGCATTATTTTGAGGCCCACTGCAATCTTCCTCTGTTCTTCAGAAATACAATTACAGTTTTTGCCGATTGCTTACACACTGAAAGTGAATGCTTAAACAAAAGCATCAAAGCCTTAACTTTTGTAACCATGTCGTAAACAAAGGCACCAAAAGTACAAACGCATTTTCTGCTTTGCACTTTGTTTGCAATTCTGCACACACTTGCAAAACACTACACACTGTTTCTTACATTAGACACATCGTTCAAGAATGAAATCTCTTGCAATCATTGAAAAAACACTTCTATTCAAAATGCAAAACATACCTGAAATTGGCAACACCCCCACACACACACATGAAAACACTTCTACAGTAATTGAACACCAGTTAGTCTGAGCCTTAGCACTACAAATAGACCTCAGGTAAGATCACCTCTTTTGTGAGAACTTTGCAAACAAGGAGGCAGTGAGAGCGAGAGGAAGAGGAAGATGAAGAGAGAGAGGAGTAGGACCAGGACAAGAACAAAGAAGGGGACCAATCAATAGACGGAGACATATTTCTGACGACATTAGGGCCACTTTGGTGGACCATGTCATAAATCATGGCCTGACGATGAGGGAGGCAGAGAGTCCAGCCCAACCTGAGTCGCTACACGGTAGCATCCATAATACGGACATATAGACTGGAAAACAGGTATGTCTTCAACTTTCTACACTAGACTGTACCTATGTAATTGTTGCACATCATTCTGCATCACAGTACAATACAATGTAGTCCTACAATATTAGGTCTATGCTTCACAGTGAACAAAACAAATAGGTATAGTGCTATGAAGTACATGCAATACAGTTTTGATTTTACTGTGTACAGTATGACAGTACAGTATGTAAAAAAGAACCTAACCAATGACATCATATTCTTGCATTTTCTACAGAACTGCCAGACGACCTCTTGAGGGTGGAAGGCAACGTCTGTTAACCATGAACAGGAACTGGCCATTGTCAATCTAGTGTTGGTAAACAACACCATCCGCCTACATCAACTACGAGAGCAAATTATCGCAGGTCACACAACATTCCATAATATCAACCGTGTCAGTATGTCTACCCCTATTTTACCAATCTTGCATCAACACCAATTTACGATGAAGCAGCTGTACAGGGTTCCATTTGAGAGGAACAGCGTTAGAGTCAAAGACCCTCACTATGACTATGTGCAAGTAAGTGTCATTGTACTATACTGTAATACAGTAATGGCAGTAGATTGTGTCCTATTGGCACTGCATAGATACATTCAGACAAAGCAGTATCTGACCTGGGCAGTGTGGCGGGGTGTTGTCTGTGGGGGCACCTGCCTTGCCTGTAGCTTGTAGTTTTGACTGAATGTGCCTGACCCAACCCAACCCAACCCAACCCACCCCCCACCCCTACCCCCATCCTTGTGTGACAATGTAGACATTGTAGTCCTGTGTTTTGAGTTACACCATATTCACTGTACAGTGTATGCATTTTCTGTTGCAGAGTCCTGGACTTTGATGCAGCTGCACAGCCTCATGAGTTTATTTCATTGATGAAGCTGGATTCTAGCTAAAACCAGGCGTTGGGGCCGAAACGTTATAGAACAAAGAGCCATTACGAATGTCCCTGGGCAGCGTGGGGGAAATATCCCCTTGTGTGCCGCCATTAGTCTGCAAGGAGTTCTCCATCACCATGCCACCCTAGGTCCCTACAATACTGCACACATAATCATATTTCTGGATGCACTATATAATGCAGTTGTACAGGACGGACCAGAGCAGCCCAGGTTTGTTGTCATCTGGGATAATGTTAGTTTCCACCAGGCTGCTCTGGTCAGGGACTGGTTCACCAATCACAATAACTTCACAGTTGTATACTTACCTCCTTACTCTCCATTTCTCAATCCGATTGAGGAATTCTTTTTGGCTTGGCGTTGGAAAGTGTATGACCTCCAACCACATGCCCGCCTGCAAGCAATGGAAGAGGCATGCGGAGACATTGAGGTGGGGTCAGTCCAGGGTTGGATATGGCACGCAAGGCGATATTTTCCCCGTTGCCTAGCCAGGGGTGACATTGCTTGTGATGTGGATGTGGTGATGCGGCCAGACCCTAACAGAAAGCGGGATCCATAAACCATCCATCCCATCCCTTACAATAGCTTACAATACATTTTTTTGTTTACCATTGCACTGTAATTTTACTGTAATAATTTTTTCCCCTTGAGTTTACGGTAACATATTGTATTGATTACTGTACTGTAATTCTACTTTTCTTTGTGTTTATTTGTTGTTGTAAAAACCTGCAATGGCAAAAAAATAAGCTGTCTACATTTGTTTCTGAAGCCTTTCTATTTTATGTTCATTGAAATGTGAGTAGATGTACTGCACTGGAACAATCTTTCACAGAAGCCTGTATGAGAAAATTAAAAAGGTTTACAAAGAACTAAAGACATCAGTGTTTTGTATAAAGTACATCAGTGTGTTGCTGCTTTGAAAGAGTAATTCAAATGGTGCATGTGTGTATCATTTTGAGGCAAAAATGCCATTTTGAAAGGATTTAGGTTTTGATTGCAGAGTTTCATTCTGACATAGAAGTGAGATGTTTACCTTCAAGTGTTGTGTCTTATTTGGCTTGTGTGTAGAGTTCTGACACAATGAGCCAAATTCTGCAACAAGTGTGTAAGCAATCGCAAAAAAACTGTAATCAAATAAGAGCACTCCTGGTCACTCTGACAGACTCATGGTAACTCTGTGACATACTCCTGGTCACTCTGACAGACTCCTGGTCACTCTGTGACAGACTCCTGGTCACTCTGACAGACTCCTAGTCACTCTGTGACAGACTCCTGGTCACTCTGACAGACTCCTAGTCACTCTGTGACAGACTCCTGGTCACTCTGTGACAGACTCCTGGTCACCCTGACAGACTCCTGGTCACTCTGTGACAGACTCCTGGTCACTCTGTGACAGACTCCTGGTCACTCTGTGACAGACTCCTGGTCACTCTGACAGACTCCTGGTCACTCTGTGACAGACTCCTGGTCACTCTGCACATACTTCACCATTTTCAACACMTCAAACGGATTTCCCACATATGCATCCTTACTCAACAAACGCATCACAACAAGAAGTGATTCATTATCATTCATACACGTATCCTCCACTCCAATTTTAGACAATTTCCTTTTTGTTCCAGTTTTCGATACTACTGTTGTCCATTCAGGACATTCTTCCTCACCAACTCTGTTCAACGTGGTGCTTGTTTCGAACTCAGCATCCACTTCCGCCATCTTCTCCCCTCCTTCCGGCTTGCCAATTKGAATTGCTCTTGATCCTCCCATTTCTTAAACCCATTGCTCCCCATCCCCACACTTTCCTTGTCGCCACAAGGTGGTAGTGTTGCATAACATTCGTCGTCGTCCAGTTGACAGAATTTTCAAGATGGAATCCAATCGGACCTCGCAAACACAGAAGACAGGTAAAAGAGAGTAACGTAAGCCCATTATGTGACACAAATGGCTAGAATGTTCAGTAGACGATTTATTATACGTTTTGTATACTCTTAAGATGTTGCTGACAGTCAAACACGTTACACAGTCGTATTCCAAGCGTCTTGTAAAGTTCAGAGTTCATTTGCAAGCAGTCATAGACGCTAGACAATGTTTCAAGTTACGTTTAGACCTTGCTCGAATTAAAGTTTAATGTTATGTTTTACTTTTGCTCAAGGGGAAATCACGGAAATATATCCCATTGACCTCCCAGATCTAGATTACAGGGAACTAAGTTCAACCTCTGAAAACATATTGACCTCCCTGGCGTCAAACACCTATGAAGGAGAGCGTTGCTTTCTACCCTCAAATGGCTCAAAGGTATGTTTTTTTAATGATGAGTTTCTGGTTACACTCACTCCAAATAAAACATAATGCTTCTGTAGGCTACAGATGAGCATCTCCCCCTTATAAAAAAAWTATTACAGTCAGAGTGCAGTATAACTGCAGTACACTGCAAATACTGCATCCAAAATAACAGTGGACTGCACTTTTAAAACTGCAATCTTTTTTTGTACGGGTCTTACAAAAACAATGTTGGTGACAGATCTATCACCTGCCAAATTGAACCCCTTCATCAGGTGGAGGTGACACATGACAACGTGGGCAGACTCCAGCTGTTCGGTGATGATGATCCACCTTGCACTCTGCTGACTCTGCACATGCCTGCAGATGGAACTCAAGGTTGATACCCTACAGGGAAATGTTGCCTTTCAGATCTGCTGTGTTTGGTTGATGTTATGTAGGCTACAGTATAATGTTACATAGAATGTTATGTTTTCACAGTGGTGGCCCTGAACCTGCATGGAAAGTGGTGGTCTTTAAATGATGTTTTGAAGACATCCATCAAATCCAGATCTGGTCTTGTGATGGTAYGTTCTTTACATTTGTACTTGTGTCCTCCATGGAATGAGAGTAAAGGGCATCCCACTAAATGTAGACCTATACCATGACTTCCCATTACCTTCATTTTGAGATGGAGTAGGCATACATAAATTAAATATGCACTAAATTAAATATTTTTACATGGTTATTCCATCTAAAGGGTGTATTATTACATGTAATAACATGCAAAGGCCCCTCCATACCTTTTGATATAATTCGATTTAAATTACTAGTCCCACAAATACTTCCAATTAGGTTTTAAACCAGTGAATGTGGCTTTTGTCAATGTATTTAGGATAAGGCTTAGATGTGTAGGTCATTCACAGGTGCWGTCTGTTATGGAGAGAGTGATACTTTTCCTGCTTAGTCAAATCATTTTTGGAGTTTTGGAGAGGCCTTCAGGGGAAGAGGTTTACTTCTCACCTCACCCAATGAGGGAATTTGGCAAAATTCTATGGCATAATGGAGAGGCAGTTGGATTCTACACCATCAAAAAGAAAGGTAAGGCATTGTGTTAGTTTCTCATTTTCTGCCAGTTGACAAAAATAGTGTCTTACAAAAAGATTCTCATCTGCACTCAATTTATATTTTGAACAGGGAGGGTTGCTAGGTCAACACAGTGCATTGCAACAAAATAGTAAGGCTGCACAGGCAGAAAATCAACCCCCCAAAATATAAAAAGAATATGTACGCTGTCGGTTTACACAATAGGSTCTGTATTTGTATGTGTACATGTTGAATTTGGGTGAGTCAGAATTAAAGGAACGTGTCACATTCAATCATCCCATTCCTGTTTTCAAGTCAATCATTTATAAAAGCTAAACAGTGCAGGGAGGAATTTATTTTCTTTTGGGGGTTGCATATGTTTTTGATCATTTGGTCAAAGCAACATCATGTATAATTGGCTCTTTCAGGAAGTCTGTGTGATGGATTCACTCGTCGAAGCTATCAGCTTTCTGTCCTTGACACTGTGTTTGTGAGGACTCAGTGGAGGAGGAGTGGTCTGGCACTGCAGATCCTGGCAGACTTCTGTAAATCCCTCCCCAACGAGGAAGTGATAGGAATCAGCTGTCCCATATCCCCAAGTATGATTAAAGGTGGGTCAGTCAGTATAAGAAATTCAAAGGTTAATTACGTCAATGCTGGTTGTACCTGTTGTAGTCATCCATGTAAAGATTGCTGAATTTATATAAGGACAAAGTCAGATAATATGAGGTGCTTCCAGTCAATTTGGAGATGGCACACGCTATCACTTGGTTGGACGCACAACAATTTATGGTGTGTTATGAAGGACTGTTTACCTAGTCAGAGATCTATGAGCCAGGAGAGGGTGGGGTGGGGTAGGGTAGGGTTTCACACTAGCTGTACTTTATCTTCCAGGAAATGATTTACCTAATCATAATGTATGTAGCCTAATCTTTAGACATAGACCCACACTTTTAGATTACATTACATTTGAAATAATGCTAGCCACCTTGTCCTCTTAAAAAAGAATTGGGCAACACTTTCAGATAAAATGTAACCGCGATACCCATACTATACTGTATGTCTGGACTCCAAAACGTTAATAAGGTAATGAGGTTTTTAAAATGAGAAATTTGCTGCAGGAATTGTCAAGAAATGTACCTTTTAAACATTATAACGTCATGTTTTTGAGCACAATTTACAACGAAACAGAGGAATGTTACTAAAGTAATTATGCCTTATGGACAATTCAGGACAACATCAAAGTTGCCCCATTTAAGTCAAGTCTCAATTCCAGTGAACTGTCCATTGTAGATCTCMAACTTCCCCTCCAGTCATTTACTGAAATGTACATGGTATGTCTCCAACTCCCTCTTCAGTGTGCAGCAAGTATCTGCTGATGCACCAGGACCAAAGGGACCGGCTCTATGAGGTGGAAGCTCCTGGGGGCTGGGGCCAGAGACGGAACATATGGCTCAACATACAGCTCAACCGAAGCACAAACAGTGAGGCCCTCCCTAGGTTTGGATCAGGGTGTACCAATGCAAAGGTTGTGTGATAATGAGAGACAGACATATCACTGTAAACATCATAACATGGTCTGTGAATTGTAAGACAAGAAAGCACATTTTGAAAGCATTTCACTTGTAAATAGGGTTCATGTTTGATTATATGATGTCAGGATTTTAGAGCTATTTTAATGCTATTTTCATACATTTTAAATGTGAAGTACATCTTTGTAAAGTGGGATTGTCTTTGTAGGCTCAAGTGATGAGCAATGTCCAACAACATTGAACAAGGGGAAGAGAAACTATAAATAATCATCATCAGGTGAGGTCATTTTATTTTCTATTTCATTATGGTTACGGAGTAGTAGTTAGGAGGGACTGTTTATGACCTTGTTTTAGCTTTGCTCTCAACCTCAAGTGACTTTGAGTCCATCACAACAAATTTAGCAACCGCTGGATATTGTAACTAAGACAATTTATAATATGTAGGAGGAAAATAAGCGAACGTATCCATGGGTTAGGGAAATCAATGTGTAATGAAATATATTACATCTGATTTAGCCTACTCACATTGTCTGAGGAATGTGTATTTATAACTGTACTATCTGCCTCTTGCCTAACCCTTCCCTCAAGATGTCTCTTGATTATTGGTTTTCTGATGGTTTGGCTGTGATCACCACAGAAGTAAAAGAGAGAAGCTACCGGCAGACGAGGCTGAAGGGAGTGCTAATTCCAAACAGGCTGGGACATGATATTAAACCTCAGACCACAGATGGATCATGGTTCTCAGAAGACTTCGAGTCATGTTTTTTTATGTCATTTGTAGCAGGACGTAGAAGGGCATTTGTGTCAGTTGTTATTTTGAGCAACTATAACGTGTTGACTAAGGCTAGAAATAATGGATGTTCAAAATGTTAAACATTTTGGGACCTGAACTGCAAATAATACATATCAGTTTCATATTCTGCTTAATAAAGTGATAACATCATCACTGTGGTTAAATGGGTGTCTGTTGCAACGTGTTTACTGCTTTGTAATCATTCTCCTTCCATCTTAGACTATAATTGGGTGTTAAAGTAACTGCCCAGTGAAAATCTCACTTTTAAAAGTTCATATTCTGTTAACTACTATCCAAATAATGTTGTTGACTCRTCCTATACTCGTATTGGTGGCCAAAGCATAAATTGGAGGAAAACCACTTTAAAACCCCCACCTCAAACTTGGATCTCAAACAGACCATTTCARAAATGCTTGCTATTTCCTCATAGAAAATGATGTCATCTCCCTGAGGAGGGAGGATGATCTGACAAATCAGCGGCCTAGAGGAGAGTGAGCTAATCAATCAGCGGACTACTTGCTTTCATATATTTAATGACTGGTATACGCCCCCACCATTCTGTTGTTGGGGTATGCCCACACCATTCTGTTGTTGGGGTACGCCCACACCATTCTGTTGTTGGGGTACGCCCACACCATTCTGTTGTTGGGGTACACCCACACCATTCCAACACAGAAAATATGTTTTTTAACATACTTAATATGTTTTTGGAAGGAAAACTATTTCACTCATATTGTAATTATAAGTCATATAATATATTATAAGTCTTAGAAATCTGGAAACACTGGGCAGTTACTTTAAACGTATGTGGTTTGGCAGGGCAACATTAATACACACACAGGTAAACATTTTCAAAAATAGGATATATGAAAAATACACAGGGGGCACATGCAGAATGCTTAGCAGAACAACTCTATACCTACTGCGTAAGAAAGCATTAGTGGTGGAGAGTCCTGGACCTAGGAGAGGTAGTAGGCTGCTGCCCATCAGAGGAGGCTGGTGGGAGGAGCTATGGGAGGACAGACTCATTGTGATGGCTGGAATGGAATAAATGGAAAGGTATCAAACATATGGAAACCACATGTTTGACTCCGTTCCATGAATTCCATTCCAGCCATTACAATAAGCCCTTCCTCCTATAGCTCCTCCAACCAGCCTCCTCTCCTGCCCATTCACATCATCATAGACCGTTATGGGTCAGCCTATTGGAATCAGAGCCAATGTTCCAATAGCAAACAGAATAATTTAATTTCACTATCAAACATTTATACTCTTGTTTTTTCTGATCTGATTGATGTTTTACTCACCTGTTTTACTCAGTGCTTTTGGCCGTCAATTCCAGTGGTGTGCCGTTTACATAATTTCGGGACACACCGACTTTCAAAACGAGCACAACAAAACTTTTGCCTCATTGACGTAGAATCAGGAAGTCACGGGATAGTTTTGCTTCGGTTTTTCGAGTATCAAAACGGTGTGATTGTTGCTTTCTCTAGAGTAAAAAATGAGCCGAATTTATAACAATACGTCCTTGCAGAATAAACCTGTTCATAATGAAAAGATTGAGCACGCGTGGTCCCCCTCCTCATATCAGAGGTATGATGCCGTGATGCAGATCAAAGCTATTGCGCTGCCTGTAATTCTGCATAAAGATAAACTATAATACTGCATAGAGATACAATATAATACTTAAATATGCCTAATGTTTTATTAAATGCAGTAGATGGCTCTGTGAGTGTGTGTGTGAGAGAGAGAGAGAGAGAGAGAGAGAGAGAAAGAAAGAGAAGAAAAAAAAGAATTCGTGCATGCATATAGGCTAAACTACAGTCCTGAAAAATGGTATACTGGAGCCTACAATCCTTTTCTCCCACAGTGGTCTAGGTGTCATATTAGAGGGAAAGTTGGTTGATGTCTCACGCCATGTTATCACTGACGTCAACAATCAGAAGGTAAACTGACATCATAGAATAACCTCTTCAATAAAATATGATTAGGCTATTTGATTGTTATTAGGCTATTTTATTTATATCATTGTTCTTCTCTGCCTAAAGTAGTTCAACTGCTGGCTAATTGTACTAAAATGAAAGTGATGACCACATGAGGAACTAGGCCTACTTGGTTTTCTAGGACTCCTAATTTAAACAATCTAGATTGCCACATGTTGTGCTGTATTGGCAGGACCGTTTCTATGTCCTATACATCAAACCTAGTCGAATCCACCAAAGGAAATTTGATGCTAAAGGAATGGAAATTGAACCAAACTTCAGTGATACCAAAAAGGTCAACACAGGTTATCTCATGTCATCATTCAGTGAGTATTCTTATCCACTTCATACAATATTGTGAATAGGCCTACAGTCTAAGGTCAGATGATTTAGTTAGAAGATACCTTATTGGTAACACCTTACATTTACTTATCAAAGCTTGTTCAAGGACTCTCAAAATGATGTAAAAACATTAATTTACCACCATACTATATTCTTTGTAAAAACAACTCTAGTGGTGCTATCTGAACTGGTGTGTTTGTTTGTTTCTACCATGCAGAGGTGGAGGCTAAAGGAGAGACTGATTGCCTCACTGAGGTCCAGCTGGAAAACCTAGTGACTAAGGAGGATCTGGTGAAAGTGACAGGGAAACACTGTCTAAGTGGGACCTATGCTTTCTGGTACCCAGAGGGAGAGATGAGCAAGACTGAACTAGAAACAGGCCAGGACATTCGACTGAAAACCAAAGGMGATGGCCCATTTATTTGTAAGTTTGATGTTCAGCAATCCCTTGAAAATTAGCCTAAACCGAAGTTCCACTCCCAGTTTGATTGTAGCTCTAGACAGGATCAGCATTATGTACTTAGTTTTGGTCTGCTCTTTCAGTTTCCTTGGCCAAAGTCGATGGAGGCACAGTGACCAAATGCAATTTTGCCGGAGACAAAGAAGCAGGAGCATCGTGGACAGACAAAATAATGTCCAACAAATCYGATGCCAGCAGTGCAACGAAGTCTGAAGGCCATGGCGAGGGAGCAGATGAGGAGGAATGGGTAAGAGGAGCGGGAGATTCCTGAGGCACGATTTTTTTTCCCTTGCTAATTTTTGAAGAACATGTAAAACATTATCTACTGTCTAATTAAATGATCTACATACATTATAGCATTTTCTCTGTACTCTATATCTTTTATGACACCCCATTTCAAWTTTGAAACCCCTATCACTGTGTTTCTATTTTAGGATGATTGAGGAGATGAATGGAATTGCACAGTAAAACCTCCTTATTCCTGTGTTGGTTTGTACTCCACGGTTCCACCCTYCGACATTGCTTGTGCAGCATATGCACACTAAAGAGGAAGAGGGTCGTTTCATTTTTTATTCAGCACTCCTTTTGTAATATAGAGTTCTCTACAAGAAATTGACAAATCTGGCTATTGCAGTGTATCTTCGGTGTAGGGGTGTACATGTATTGCTTTGAACCTGTCTTTGGTAAACGTCATGCATGCTTTACTTCTCTATTATCTCTCTATTGAAAATGTATCCTTGTTTGTAGAAGGGTACAAATGATATGTACTGCACATATTAACCTTGTAATAAAACAAATGGCAATTTATCTGATGGGGTTGTTCTAATGATGTGTGTCATCCAAAATGTAAACCATCAATTGGGTAAGAGTGGTCATGCAAGGGCAGAGTTATAACTTTTACTAGTAGAGTAGCCATTGTCTGCTAATCAGATTATCAGTGTGTGCAAATGTGTGAAGTTGCGAAATAGATGTAGGCTACAGTGGGTGATTTTAAATCATGCATTCTCCAAAAAAGATTAGAAACTGTTTGGGTTACCAACATGAATGAATACATTACTTGTGTACATGTAACAAATAAAATAAATGTCTCTCAGTTTTTCTGAGCCCTTTACTAACAAATRATACACTTAGATACAATTATGTATATATTTATTGTTGAATATTCCTCACGCCTCCTGACATGATAGCACAAACATTTACATTGATTTAAAAAAGGAAAATGGCAAGATACAATATGCAATACTTTGGTACATAATACTTTTACAAATACATAAAGACATATTATTGCTATAGTTGCGTGTTGTTTGATAGTCTTAACAAAATAATCGTAGTTGTCAATGAACCTGAGAAAGTACTTTCTTTGGATTTGACTTTGTCAGTGTAAAMAATATTGGCAAGTCTCAAAAATAAATGGTGGATTTGTTACTTGTTGAAATAAAACAGAATTTCCTGTTGAATTAAAAGTGACGTAATTCCTTTCAAACATTGAAATATACATATTTATTTTAGAATAATATTGCATGTTGATTATATGGAACCTGTTTTCGTATGTAATTAGAATGAAATAAAATCTGTTTTTCATCCCAACAGCTCAGTTCAGCTGCCCTCACTTGATTCTTTTCTGAACCACTCCAGAACAGTCTGCTTGTTTTCCTTCACCCATTTAATGTTGGCCTGGGTTCTCTCAATGGCTTGCTCTAGGGCCCTGCTCGCAGAACCCAATTCCTCTTCATTATAGTCGCTCTGGAACTGCCTCAGCTGCACAATAACAATCAGGAAAAAGTTAGAATTAGGGCGGAAACCAGTAATTAGTGCTATTACTCAAAATTCAACTCCCACCAGCTGAACCTAGTCTCTCATCCCCAGACATTACAACTTAATCACTACATTCTATTTAGTCATCGAGGCAAAGGAGGAGAGGTTTGTGACTCAGATATTGTTGTAGGCCTGCCTGTTACWAATAGGGAGAAGCTCACCTCTTGGAGCTCAAAGTCCGTGGAAAATCTCTGCGTCACTCCCTCAATCAGGCGGCCAAATGACATGATCCCTCCTCCGTASCTGAGGAAGAGGGCGGAGGGCAGAGGTGAGATTAGCATGTTTGCTCAGCAAGCAGTTTGATAGAAGCCAATTTAGATGACTGCCTGGCAACTCCAAACAAATGGAAGATAAATTAGAGCAGAGGTGATTTCCTCTGATTGCCCAAGGAGACCTTAGTACCAGACATGGTTGATCAGTCTACGCCTTCCTTATTGKTATATTGCTTGAGGTTTATTTAGGTGATTTTTATGAGACACCATACAAAAAACATAAGCTGTATAATTGCTAGTAGATCATGGGTCCATTATTTCAGTTGGAAAGGAACTTAGTTCTCTGGCTTGTTTGTCGTAACATTAACCCTATGTACAGTACTTAACAACAGAAACAAACATACTCCAAGCTGATGTAGTTCCAGTGGGCGCGTACAAAATTCCAGGCTATTGCTTGCCCTGCCACATTCCTGGCTATGTAGTTGATGGTAGAAACGGCATCCATTTTTCTTATCTTGTCAGGGTTCAAAGTGTACTCAAGGTATCTGCAAGATAAGAAGGAAAAGTCTGTTAAATKGTTGCACAGTAACTAAAGTTAATGTCCCAGAAGAGGGTGGTACAGAGGGAAACAATCTAACCTGTTCAGGAGCCAGATCTTCCTGGTGCATGAGAGGGAAAATCTTAATTTGTCTTTCTCCGATGCTGTGGTGGCATTCTGGAACTTGCCCCAAGCGAATTCCCATTCCTTCTCTCCCCCAGCAGCTATAGCTTGGCAGTAGATGGTGGCCTTCAGGTTGGGTTGTATGCTATGACAGAGGGGATAATCATAGAGAAGCAGTATCTGTTCATTAAAGTTAAAAGGATCAAAACACTCAATATATCAAAAATACCATATAACATTCTGGTATTATGTTATTGAATCAATATCATGCATATTACAGGTTATAAATGTGTATGTTTTATGAATGATATGACTACCCCATTCAACTGTGGAATACAGTGCTAAGTGCATCTGGCTATGTTGGTTTGATGAAACTCAATTCCTTACGGATTGATGGTTTTGTTTGTCATCCAGTTGTCAAAGAGCTTTTTTGTCATTTTTTGGCAGTCTTCAATGTCATTGCTGCATGCGACTGAGATGGCATTAATCTGGTTGTACCTGCGAACAAATAATAACATGTTAATAACATACTTACAGAGAGGGAATATCAGATGATTATGGGAGAAGAAAAGATCTCACTGTTCAGAATGATCCTCGGGGACTGTAGTGACATTTTCAAAATGTTGATAAAGGCCACCAACTTGCTTTCGCATGTATGCCTGGGAATAGCAAAAAAGAAAATACTATTACACTCTTATTTGTCACTCAACTGTGTAGTAATACAGTTTCCTATGATAACAGGGTGCTTTAATGTACAGTATCTGTATTTGAGTACTGACCTGCATTGGGCCATAGACCTCGGAGCGATCAAACATGAGAATGAAATAGTCCAGGTTTCTCAGTGCTGATTCCCATGGTATGTACTCTGTGTCATTCCGGAGGTACTTGGTAGTTCTCAGAGCCAGTGTCACATTAATATGATTGGCCCTAGATAAACATTTAATACATCATATACAGTTGAAGTCGGAAGTTTACATACACTTAGGTTTTTTAACCACTCTTGTTAACAAACTATAGTTTTGGCAAGTCGGTTAGGACATCTACTTTGTGCATGACACAAGTAATTTTCCAACAATTGTTTACAGACAGATTATTTCACTTATAATTCACTGTATCACAATTCCAGTGGGTCAGAAGTTTACATACACTAAGTTGACTGTGCATTTAAACAGCTTGGAAAATTCCAGAAAATGATGTCATGGCTTTAGAAGCTTCTGACAGGCTAATTGACATCATTTGAGTCAATTGGAGGTGTACCTGTGGATGTATTTCAAGGCCTACCTTCAAAGTCAGTGCCTCTTTGCTTGACATTATGGGAAAATCAAAAGAAATCAGCCAAGACCTCAGACAAATAATTGTAGACCTCCACATGTCTGGTTCATCCTTGGGAGCAATTTCCAAACACCTGAAGGTAACACGTTCATCTGTACAAACAATAGTACGCAAGTATAAACACCATGGGACCACGCAGCCATCATACCGCTCAGGAAGGAGACGCATTCTGTCTCCTAGAGATGAACGTACTTTGGTGCGAAAAGTGCTAATCAATCCCAGAACAACAGCAAAGGACCTTGTGAAGATGCTGGAGGAAACAGGTACAAAAGTATCTATATCCATGGTAAAACGAGTCCTATATCGACATAACCTGAAAGGCAGCTCAGCAAGGAAGAAGCCACTGCTCAAAAACCGCCATAAAAAAGACAGACTACGGTTTGCAACTGCACATGGGGACAAAGATCGTACTTTTTGGAGAAATGTCCTCTGGTCTGATGAAACAAAAGTAGAACTGTTTGGCCATAATGACCATCATTATGTTTGGAGGAAAAAGGGGAACGCTTGCAAGCCGAAGAACACCATCCCAACCGTGAAGCACAGGGGTGGCAGCATCATGTTGTGGGGGTGCTTTGCTGCAGGAGGAACTGGTGCACTTCACAAAATAGATGGCATATTGAGAGAGGAAAATGATGTGGATATATTGCTGTCTCTTATACACATCTAGATGTGTATAAGAGACAGATCCTAGGTATTCCTTAAAGAGGTGGGGTTTCAGGTGTCTCCGGAAACCTGACTCCGGAAGCCTACAAACCTGACTCAGTTACACCAGCTCTGTCAGGAGGAATGGGCCAAAATTCACCCAACTTATTGTGGGAAGCTTGTGGAAGGCTCCCCAAAACGTTTGACCCAAGTTAAACAATTTCAAGGCAATGCTACCAAATACTAATTGAGTGTATGTAAACTTCTGACCCACTTCTGACCCACTGGGAATGTGATGAAAGAAATAAACTCTACTATTATTCTGACATTTCACATTCTTAAAATAAAGTGGTGATCCTAACTGACCTAAAACAGGGAATTTTTACTAGGATTAAATGTCAGGAATTGTGAAAAACTGAGTTTGAATGTATTTGGCTAAGATGTATGTAAACTTCTGACTTCAACCTGTCTCTTATACACATCTAGATGTGTATAAGAGACAGCCCACTGGGAATGTGATGAAAGAAATAAAAGCTGAAATAAATCATTATCTCTACTATTATTCTGACATTTCACATTCTTAAAATAAAGTGGTGATCCTAACTGACCTAAAACAGGGAATTTTTACTAGGATTAAATGTCAGGAATTGTGAAAAACTGAGTTTRAATGTATTTGGCTAAGATGTATGTAAACTTCTGACTTCAACTGTAAGAAGACCTTAGCAGTCCAAAGAGGATATTAATTGCATCATGAAAGTATGATTTCCATCAGATTTCAAACCATGAAAATGCAATCCCTATAATGTGTAAGACGTGTACCAGAATATACATTTTGAAGGAAAACCATGAACTTATCAGTCTTAGATGAGACTACCTTGCCAGGTTGAATGCATCATCAATAAGCTGTCCCCGGTTGATGAGTGGAATTTCCTGTGAATAAATCAAATGAATTCTAATTATTAAAGCAAACTACACAAGGRAGCTAGCATATTATCTTATTTGACTTATTARGGGTCATGCTCCATGGTCTGTGACAAGGGGTTTCAAATAGMTGATGCATGCCAGGTGTCCGGCATTCTTCAATGTACTCACAAGAATGTACTTACAAACACCTTGTCCAGCACATTCTCTCCAAATATTTCTTACCATAACAAAATATCACCTAGTCTCCTTAGAAAATGCTACATTGTTTATTCTGTCAAGGACAGTTCATGATTGTACACAAGTTCAGCCTTCTAAGCACCTGCAATAATGTGCTGTTTTGTGTCCGACTAGGACTGTATGAACAATACTGTTCCACACAAATGAGGAAGACTTACATGAATATTCGTTTCCAGCTGAGAGAGCAGTCTATCCCAATTTGCTGGATCGTAGTTGACTCTGAAATATCCCATACAGTTTATGTTGGCAAGCACCCACTTGCCATCTTCAGACTTGAATGCTGACTTCCGCTCTGTTGAGCAAATACAAAACATGAAAGTAACATTTTGACTCAATTAGGTTTTTATTGACAGAACTACTGACTAGCACCATTTAATTAGTTGGGTTTGCTGTTATCATACAGTATACAGCAATGTTGTGTTCGAGGCCACCTAAAGGGAGACCAATTCAAGACTGAGGCGAGGGGGTGGAGACCGAATCAAGACCGAGGCAAGGGGGCAGAGACTGAGTCAAGACCGAGGCGAGGGGGCCGAGACCGAGTTAATGATGCGATCAATGCGAGTCCAATTTAAGGACATGATTGTAATTGTTTCAAATCACCTCCAGAATTTGACATTCAGAATGGTGAAAAAATGCAAGCAGAGGGAAAATAGAGAGCTACTCTACAAATGATCACTAACCCAAACGGGTCTCTAAATAATAGATAAAAATACTAAATATGTAACAACTTCCTGTTCTGCCCTTACCAGTGGCGACCTGTCAATCAGCCCCACATTTTTAGCACAAAAAATATATGTATATATAAAATATCTATATATTTTTTTTGAGGGGGMTTGCCTGTTTTGYGTGTTATTTTGGCATKAATATGTGTCACATATCAGTTTGCAAACAATGTAAAAAAAKATATATMATTGAGTTAATGCAGGTGTTTCAGCCTAGCTCAGTGCTTTCTGTGGTGGGGCAAGCCAGCAGAAAATACGGAGCATTGMGCCGTGATTGGCTYAGTGTTCTGTCACTCATTGGAACACTACGTCACCGCCAACTCTAAGGGTATAGCTAGACAATTCAAGCCCCTTGGGTGCTGCCATAGAGTTACATTAAAAGTGCCCATCCAAGATGGCTCAAGGTCATTGGACACAGATAAAAATGATGTCAAATCACGTTATGTCTACAGTAGCTTTGATTGGACTGATCATGTCAACATCATACTTTCAAAATCTTAGCTAGCAGTCATCATCATGAATCAAGTCGACAATCTACTATCAAATCCTTTCAATYCTTGTCATATGAAGAKAAATAATGAAGAGAAATTATAGATAAAACGTATYGGTGCTCATCAGCCATTGCACATAAACATTACACAACAAGTTGGAAATCGCAAATTCAACAATGAGTGGTTTGGAAGGAATCAGTGRCAGTGGCTGTGTGGTCCCAAATCTGGGTCTCTTTTCCAAGTTTAAAATKATAAACATTCAACATTRGCCATGCTGTCAATGAAGCATGATTTGTGCCAYGCTCAAAACAACTGCGAAAACTTGACTTCAGTGAGTTCAAGACAACTGGGAAGTCAGGAATAAACGAGCTCCGACTGGGAAAATACATTTTGAACAGTCATCCAACTCAGAATTGTAAATCGGGCCTCTTTCTAGAGCTACGACCTGAAGATCAATGACGTCATCATGATTTGACCTCATTTTTTCAGAGTTCCCAGTTGTTTTGAAAGCACCATAAATCTAGAGAATGCCAGACTTTGATGACAAAATTTGCCCATGAAGGACTGCCAAGCCACCTTCCTGTTCAAGTGAGCATAGCACAACAAGGYGAGTCCAAAAATGTAYTGTATGCAGCTACATAAATTATGTAATATGCCAGGGAGATATGTATACTGTAACTAACAAAGTAATACTAAGTGTATGCTGTGTAGTAAGATGTTAGTAGCCCATGTGCSTCACCCTAATAATTTGGTCTATTTACCCCCCTTTATTTATMCAACGGTTCTGACTTGGTGTACAGGGAGAACACTGTAAGAACGGCTCATGTTCTGAATTCTGTCTCTGTACATTTCAAAAGTGCTAAACAAATAGTTATATTAACTACGTCAGTCCTAGCTCGCTCATTAATGTCWTCATTTAAAATAYGGATTGCCCTCTTATCCGCTTCTCATCCCCTTGCGCCATAGTTTGTACAGCTCAATTGTCAACCACATTTGTTTAAGCAAGTCAGTCATATCAGCTATGTTTTTTTAAAGGCAGTAAATGAGGCTGAATGAACTGTTTCGCTGCCAGACAAGGCTCCGCTGATAGCCAGGTGTAGCAGCGGTAAGATGTTGGGACTGCTGTTGGGACAGCTTTATGTAGGCCCTATCAGTCTGTGGGCAACGTTTGTCACCRTTATAGTGCAATTAATGTATTGTTTAGTGTTGTGGCTTTTCTGGCATGCATCCCACTTAATTTTTTTTCCCCCCCACCAAGATGTACAGTCGTGGCCAAAAGTTTTGACAATGACACAAATATTAATTTTCACAAAGTCTGCTGCCTCAGTTTGTATGATGGCAATTTGCATATACTCCAGAATGTTATGAAGATTGATCAGATGAATTGCAATTAATTGCAAAGTCCCTCTTTGCCATGCAAATTAACTGAATCCCCAAAAAACATTTCCTCTGCATTTCAGCTCTGCCACAAAAGGCCCAGCTGACATAATGTCAGTGATTCTCTCGTTAACACAGGTGTGAGTGTTGACGAGGACATGGCTGGAGATCACTCTGTCATGCTGATTGAGTTCGAATAACAGACTGGAAGCTTCAAAAGGAGGGTGGTGCTTGGAMTCATTGTYATTCCTCTGTCAACCATGGTTACCTGCAAGGAAACACGTGCCGTCATCATTGCTTAGCAACAAAAAGGGCTTCACAGGCAAGGATATTGCTGCCAGTACGATTGCACCTATATCAACCATTTATCGGATCATCAAGAACTTCAAGGAGAGCGGTTCAATTGTTGTGAAGAAGGCTTCAGGGCGCCCAAGAAAGTCCAGCAAGAGCCAGGACCATCTCCTAAAGTTGATTCAGCTGCAGGATCGGTGCGCCACCAGTAACAAGCTTGTTCAGGAATGGCAGCGGGCAGGTGTGAGTGCATCTGCACGCACAGTGAGGCGAAGACTTTTGGAGGATGGCCTGGTGTCAAGAAGGGCAGCAAAGAAGCCACTTCTCTCCAGGAAAAACATCAGGGACAGACTGATATTCTGCAAAAGGTACAGGGATTGGACTGCTGAGGACTGGGGTAAATTCATTTTCTCTGATGAATCCCCTTTCCGATTGTTTGGGGCTTGTCTTCTCTGGACAAAAGCTTGTCCAGAGAAGACAAGGTGAGCGCTACCATCAGTCCTGTGTCATGCCATCAGTCCTGTGTCATCCTGAGAACATTCATGTGTGGGGTTGCTTCTCAGCCAAGGGAGTGGGCTCACTCACAATTTTGCCTAAGAACACAGCCATGAATAAAGACTGGTACCAACACATCCTCAGAGAGGAACATTCTCTCAACCATCCAGGAACAGTTTGGTGACGAACATTGCCTTTTCCAGCATGATGGAGCAMCTTGCCATAAGGCAAAAGTGATAACTAAGTGGCTCGGGGAACAAAACATTGATATTTTGGGTCCATGGCCAGGAAACTCCCCAGACCTTAATCCCATTKAGAACTTGTGGTCAATCCTCAAGAGGCGGATGGACAAACAAAAACCCACAAATTCTGACAAACTCCAAGCATTGATTATGCAAGAATGGGCTGCCATCAGTCAGGATGTGGCCCAGAAGTTAATTGACAGCATGCCAGGGCGGATTGCAGAGGTTTTGAAAAAGAAGGGTCAACACTGCAAGTATTGACTCTTTGCATCAACTTCATGTAAYTGTCAATAAAAGCCTTTGACACATATGAAATGCTTGTAATTATACTTCAGTATTCCATAGTAACACCTGACAAAAATATCTAAAGACACTGAAGCAGCAAACTTTGTGAAAATTTATATTTGTGTCATTCTCAAAACTTTTGGCCACGACTGTACATGCTAAAATCGCTACTGGCCCTTACTAATAGTAATCCCATACTTCCCTACTAGCTGCGCAGGTGACGTTTATTGGGATTAATCTTGTCCTGGAGGCAGAGCTAAGCGATTTCCACTAGATTGGCCAGTGGCAAAGTAAAAATTGTCTTTAAATACTAAAAATTAATGAAAACAAAAATTAGATTTTTGGTCTTTATTCAAGATCAGTGTTAGGCATAATGTTATCAGCGTGGTTAGGTTTCAAATCAGATGATTGTATGACTGTGCCAGCTATTGWTTACCCTGCAGAGCTTCCTCCAGTACATGAGTCATCCCAACAAATGCCAACCTGCATTAGCGGAGCAAAGAAATTCGGTCCGTGCTATAACAGAATCCTTGGGATGTCCCACCCCCCAGGTTCCAATAGGCGACAAGATATTAATGTATCATGAAATTAGTGTGGATATTTAACCCGTGGAAGCGTTTTAATCCGTTGACTGAATGGGAGCTGAAAATTATGCGTTTTCTACTCTGCTAGTCTCGGGGAGAAATAACGAGTCCTCATTGTTCGAGACCGAGTCAAGACCAAGTTAAAAACCAAGACAAGACCGAGACACTCAATATGTGGTCTCGAGAGCGGACTCGAGACACACAACACTGGTATACAGAAGGATATTTGCCATGTTCAGTCTATCTATAATAATGGAGAATTACTGTACATAACATAGTTCATCCGATCAGATCTCTCAATTACCCTGGTGAAAAGGTTATTMATTAGGTGATACTAAGACATACATATACATAAACAATTGTACATAGTGTACGTAAGTTAATTCAATGTAATATTCCTTACCTTTAGGAACAGCCAGTACTTGTGTAGCTAGTGCTGTGGGAGCTAAACCTTCCTTCATCACTTTGATTGGGACATGCCATGTATAACTAATGAAAGAGATAAATTCATCAAAATCAATGGCATACTCTTATGACCTACAGCCATTGATATTTACATATGCGAATAAAATGCTTCAATGTAGGCCTAATTCATTACAATGTCATCCAATTTAAAGGATAATAATATAGTAACGTCTTAYTTGAAATATACATGAGAACAGCGTCATAATATTGTCATAAACATGTCATAACTGAATGYTAAGGCAGTGTCATTTTGCATGTATTAGAAACAGTTATGACAGGTGTTTGGACATATGTTGATTTTTTTTTACAATTTAAGATACAATTTTTCAAGTTACGCAACATAAACTGGGGGGCTATATAAGCATCTAATTCTACATGATCGTTGGTTCAGGAAATCTCTTCCATTTGTTTTCTCTCTCTGTGGTGTTTCTTGGAATTACTTGTAGTCAGATGGTTGAATTAGGAGGAAATGATCTTGAGAAACGTCCCCAGTGGTGGTGTTGATGGTGATGACTGGGTAGCCCATTTGCATTGTCCAAGTTGCCATGACTTCAGCAACTTTAATGTGGCTGCCGTCRTTGTCCACCGCCTAGAAAGTTCTTGTCATTAGCATTTTAGACCATGTATTCATACCGCTAAAGCATTCTATACTTTTTACGTGCTTGAAAGCACAGAAATACATATGAGTTTTGTGTTAATAGGCCTAGTAAAACTACTGTATCATATTTTACCTCTTGTAAATATTCCCACAGGTCCTTGTGTACAGCATTACTATACTGGAAAGCCTGAAGGTATTTCTGAAACAATTTGAAACAATATTATTTACACACACTTAAGAATTGGATAGAAAAATGTAATTGATTATTGATCCACAAAAGGTTCCCATTAGTTTTGATACATCCATATGGAAAACAAATATACCACACAATAAGTCATTCTACACCTTTAATGGACAGAGACATATTTTGACTTACTTTCAGACCATCCATAAACACCTTATCCTTCAGATAATCTGAAAGCATTCTCAGCACAGCTGCCCCCTGAAGAGTGGAAAGATATGTTCATATTCATAGAGTACATGAACTCCTTGCRTCACTATATAGAACATTCCTGTACAATGTTAAAAAATAATTTTTTGATATTGTCTCTCTTCCCCCATTGGGCTCGGACCTTGCTGTAGGTGATGGAATCAAAAAGCTCAGTGATGTCACTAGGAGTTTGAACATCGTCCTCATTAGAGCTTAGAGGATGGGATGAGGCCAACGAATCCACTTGAAATACAGTCTGGATGTCATTTAGAACAATCAGATCTTTCTGGAAAAACAAAACATTTGAAACCTCTTCAGAGTGTGACCACAATTTGCAATCGTATGCAATAGATGCAGAACAAATATACTGAGAATGGAAGTCAAATTATTAAATGTTGATGGGGACATACTATGTTCCATTTTGGCTCAATGTGATCCACTCCCATATAGGATATATATGTTGCAAATCCCTCATTCAGCCACAGGTCATTCCACCATTTCATTGTCACCAGGTTTCCAAACCACTGAAAAAAATATATAAGTGGTGTTACAGTAAATGCCACTACATTACAAGATCATGTTTTAATGAATTGTAGTTAACTTTACATTATACATCTTTTACTACATTTTGACATACAGTAATTATKAGTTTTCATACCTGATGGGCAAGCTCATGTGCAATAACTGTGGCAATCCACTCTTTGTTTGATGTGGAAGACACCCCTTCCTCATATAGCAGAGCTGTCTCACGATATGTTACCAAGCCCCAATTCTCCATGGCACCTGCACTGAAGTCTGGTAGAGCAATCTGATCTAAARTAGATATGAAAGAGGTTATTTTATATTGCATTAGTTGTACATAACCGTATGCTGTTTGAATACATTTCAGCTGATGATTTAATWGAATTTCACAACATTATCAGTGTTCTTCTTACAATGTTTTAGTCAGGTAATTTATTCAAGTAAAGAATTGAATTGATTAGATGGATTTGATCAAAATGAATCGTTGAATAGTGATGATATACCCAGGCTTATTTTAGATTGTTAYGGTGCAAAAGTGCACATACCTAGCTTGCTCAAAGGATAAATCATGCCAAATACTTCTTTACTCTCATAGAACGCCAGTATATTTCCAGTGATATCTGCAGCATATTTTGCATGTCCAGCTTTTATGGCCTCTGGTCGAGCATATGTCTTTAACAAACCGAACAGAGAATAAAAAAGTGAGTTTTAGTATCATATCAATATGATTTGGTGAGTAAACACATCTCTACCATGAAAATTAGCAGTGTAGTCTAAACTGAATACATATAAATAGTATGGTAGTTTGCCTGGAATCTAGCTGGAATTGCCATTCATTTTTCATTTACTACAGTATCAACTTTCTTTGACATGGCTATTGAAATGTTACAAAATACAAGTCATTTTGTTGATATCATATAATACACTATTACAGCTATGATTCAACAACTATACATACCTTAATGTCAACTCGTTCATGTTTAGAACCTATGAAATCAAAATCAGACACTGTGAAAGCTAAGAGGTATGTTGACATTTTCTTAGTTGTTTGAAAGCCAGTGACTTCCCAGGTCTCTCCATCGATATCCACAAGGGTTCTATCTAAAAGTAAAAAAACAAAATACTTACTGATTACTTTGACTTTGAAAGTAAGAAAGAAAATAGCTTTGTTTTGACACAATCTACAGCAAATAGCAGACTCAATGTAAGCAAAAATAATAGGAACAGTATATGCATGCATTAGCCTCATAATTTGTGAATTAATAGCTACAGTAGGTGACACATTTTCATGGGAATATCAATCAGTATTCTAAAAGGTGTCATCGCGTGACTCCCAAGTTTACTTTCGATATGATGGTTATTATTTGCGTATAATAGCTTTCCACCACTATTTCTCGCATAATACTGTAATGACCCTGGGTTTATAAACGCGGAAATCGACTCTRCCGCATGAGCATGCTTTTGCGGCACAGTCGATAGCGCGCCRGACCTCGGGCTAGAAGGTCAARRGTTCGAGACCTGCTCCCTGCCTGTTTCATTACAATACATTTTACCGACACAAAAAKATCCCATCTTGTCTACCGTATTTCGTTATGTCAACATTTGTAGTTTACAGAAAAATGTGCTGTTTCCATCAGGCCTGTCTTGGGATTTTTTTTAAATCTGATAAGTACTTTACTCGCATAAAAATATTGGATGGAAACCTGGTTATAGTTTACAAAGTCATGCATATAAAATGATGARTTTATTGAGAAGTCATAAGTGTATGTCTATTTTATTGAATATACAGTATAGCCTACATACGGTATGAATGTAAGACACTTTTTGGCCTAGTATGACAATAGAATGAAATGTGCTTCTCACCTATGGGTTTCCCATTTGCTAGTGCGTGCGTGCCAAACCTATGGATGATAGTGACTTTAAATTCAGCCTTCATGGCTGGCTCATCGAAACAAGGAAATACTTTCCTGGCATCTGTTGGCTGCATTTGGCTAGTAGCAATGAATCTGTGTGGAAAGTATTTGTTGAAAAATAGGATAAATATTACAACTAGAATTGAACAACAGCAATACAATACAGAAAATAATTGCTTGTTAGTTCATTTTGATTTGATTAGCTTTTCAGTTTTTCAAAGTATCCAAGCTTCCAATGTCTACAGTATGAACTGTGATGGACATTTATTGTGATACAGTACTGTAATTGTAAAGCCAATGAGGAAGTAACAATTTGTGTCAAATGACTGTCCTGATCTATTCAAGGAATGAGARGCAAAGCTGTTGCTGAAGTGAACAGAGGAAAAATGTGCAACATTCTCTCMGGGGGTCTTTTTACAATAAACACTTAAGTGGAGCATATACTGTAAATACGAGCCAGGACTAACAACTGCTGGGTGATTTGATATGTCAAGAAATAAGGAAACATATTCCCATTTCGAGGGACATGTTGTATTTCCCTAGAAAACATGACACCTTGACACACATGAATATGTGATCGTTACCATGCTGTARATCAGTGACCTGCTAGTTTACAGACCACTGTGCTTGAACAGAGAGCGGACACAACGTTTCTCATGATTTGTATWCTATTGTACTCTCATGTTCCCCTAAAAAAATTTTTTGCTTGCAGCTCGAGCCCCTAATTCTTATAAAAGAGACAAAATGGTTTAATCAGAGGACATGGGAACACACGTCTGTACACGTATCCACTGAAGAGGCCACTTTGGGCTCTTTTTTAAGAAATTGGAATTCCATCTGYAAGCAAATCATGTTTTTTAGAGAAACGAGAGTACAATAGAATACAAATCATGAGAAACTTTGCGTCCGCTCTCTGTTCAAGCACTGTGATCTGTAAACTAGCAGGTCACTRATTTACAGCATGGTAACGATCACATATTCATGTGTGTCAAGGTGTAATGACCAAGTGGTTTCAGAACCATTAATACATTGAGGAAGCACTGCATATTAAAAGAGTAAGATACTGCCTTACCTAACCTGTCAGGACTTAAGAGAMAGGAACAGAATAATCTTTCATACTATAGACTCCTACATGTAACCATAAAACAGCCTTCGCCAAAAGGTCTGGATCTAATGACACAGTAGGTCAAAAGGTCTGGACATTTTACAGGTTCAGGAGTTAAGTGTGCTTCTCTTATAATCAGAGTCGCTGGACAACTATTACCTGTAAATTGCCCATGTGATCATGCCTTTATCATACTGAAAGCTCTATCCAACCAGAGCACTGTTTAGGGTGGTGGTTGGCGATCAATCCAGTTATGTAATGCAATTGATGTAAACATATATTATCAGATTTGTACAAGTCTTACCTTTCGTCAAGCTCAACGATAATTGTTTCATTCCCGAACCACCTGTAAATGGGTTTTCATATAAGAGTCAAATCTATTTTCCATCTCACAGCATTCTTTTCATATTTGTCTGACAACAAATAATTGATATTTTTCATTTTTCAGCAGTTATCAAAGAAACACTTACGTTTTAGTGTCATCCTTTGTGCTTGGTTCTTTTTTGTATGAACTCATGTAAAAACCAGCCAGATCATCAAGGAGCTCTCCCTCAAATGCAGTAAAGAGACTGTAGTTCCCATCTTCCTCTAAAACACCTTCCAGTCGAATCTCTAAGAAGTTGCTTTCATTATTATACAGTATGGTGTTCTTAACGTTGATGGTCTTTTTATTGTCAAGATCTTTCACTGTTACATCAGTCACATTCTGTTTACTGTGAAGGAAGATAGTTTTGGTTTTCTCCACACATCTAAAATACACAGTGGAGTTTCCAGTGAAGATGAGAGATTGGTTGGTAGCGTTGGTTATAACAGTGTAGAGGCGAGGCTGTAGGACGATTTCATATCTCTCTGGAATGAGGTTTCCAGGGAGTCTCAGGTTGGGTGGTGGTCCAGTTGGATACAGAATAGTRGCATTAGGTGTTGGTGGTGGTGTAGGATTTATCTTGATTCTTTCGGTCTCATACACAATCATCATTGTAATTATTCCTCCAATAGATGAGACGGTCATTACCACTGTGGCTATGGCCAGAACCTTTGAGATATACACTCCTATGGCCATGTCCAGTCCTTCTGGAAGAGCCTCCCGTCTCCTGTTGTGTTGGTAAAGCTTGAAACTCAGAACTGAACTTGAAACAGAACTGAGCTGCTTTTAATTGGCTCTGTCTCCATCTGACCTCTCATAAACATGCACACGGCTATGGGCATGTGCTAACCAGTTATTGCTCATAGATTAAGCATTAACTTGCCATTGCGAGTAAAGAGTAATACTGAAGGAGGTCGATGTTCATTTAAATGAAATCAGTCAGATTGTTCTCCCACACATCTGGCATTGGTTATCCTCTCATACCACCAATCCTGGGTTAGGTGAACCTCAAAAGGGAACGATTTGTCTCCCAACCATCCCCAGCYTCTCAATAAGTGCTGGGTACAAAAAGTGATACTTTATAATGCGTAAGCTCCTCTCAAAAGAAAAATGGCATTTAAGAGCAAGAAAAAAAGCATGTTGGCCCTCTGGTGTCTATGTTGATCCTCACGGTTCTAAGTAATGATAGAACCAGCTGTGTGGGACAGCAGCAGGCGCTGCAGCCCTCTAAGTCCTCAAYAGTTCCCTACTAGTCTTCCAAACAACGTCGGAGTGTACTGGTGGGTCTGTGTCCCACCAGCACTGGATTATTATGCATTCAGGGAAAATTAGGAGCATGTGTTTGCGCGAGGAGGGTGAGTTATGGGGAAAGGGATTTTAGCACATTATTATTTGGAATACCCCCCCCCCCCCCTTCACCACACATTCTTTACCTCAAGAGAAAAAAATTGAAGAAAACAAAACATTCTGGGAAATTGGGTCTGTGACAAATAGAATTACACTCTAGGAAATGTATTTGCGTGGTAAACCAAGATTCTACAAAAATAGACGCATAGGCCTACTGTATATAACATTTATAGATTGAAGTACCTGTAGATGCTTTTATGATAGCAAATCAAAGAAAGCTTGTTAACCCTCAGACTATTTAGAATATTATTGATATAAACTACTTTGTATCAATACTTGAGATTGTTTTCCTCCTTTACCTGACCAAATAAATCCAAGCATGACAATACCTTGCCAGACATTATGGTACGTGTTTACAATGGTTTCCAGTAGTAATTMATGTTTGTATCTAGTCATGGTAGAAAGTTTAATGTGCTTGATTCAGAGAATTGAAACAACTTCCTGCTTTTTTTACCAGTTCATGATCATTGCATAGAATAAAACAAAGTGAAAAGGTTCCCAAGTTTACCGTTAATATATTCTTTGCATTCTGCATTTTAAAAGTTTAAATACTGTATTTGGACACCCCCTTATTCAGTGTTGTCTTACTGTGAACMAGGTGTCTTATGTTAAGCTGTGAGAAACATTGCCATTAGGTATTTTATTTCCCATGACAGGAAAGGCTCACTTTCAACTAACCAACCCTACACTAGTTAATGGTCTTCCTTTAAGTAAAATATCCCTAGGCACATATGCAATCACACATACAGTAAATTATGTTCCCTCCACCCCCTTAAATTACAAACAATAGAGCAGCAAACACTGTACATGGGTCCTTTAATGGATCCATATTCTAAAATCACAGCAAAGGAGTTTTATATCAACAAAACAGTGGTAAAWAGGAAATGTCAGCATACAATTCAATGACTTGTTGGAATGTCATTAGCCCTCAGTAAATAGGCTTAACAACATTTCTGGTTACAACCTGATTAACGAGAGCACAGGCATTACTCATTGGCCTTAGATTATGTTTTACAAGTGCAGTTGGAAATACAGGCAAATTGCACCTTTTAAGAGAAATCTTTAGGGTTAAATGAAAACATGAAGGATAAGGTCGTCTCATGATTAAGGGAGGCACTGCAGCATCACTAATTCCATTCTTGAAATAATTCATATTTGGATTTACTGTACTCTACATGTTACACGTATACAAAACATTAAGGACACCGGTTCCTTCCTTGACATAGCTTTCACCTGGATTCACCTGCTCATTCTATGATCCCTTATTGAGGTCACTTGTTAAATGCACTTCAATCAATGTAGATGGAAGGGGAGGAGACAGGTTAAATATGGAYTTTTAAATAAGGATCAAAAATCAAATGTACAATAATTTTGTGCAATGGAATGGTGAGGGAATGAGCTAAAATGTTCCAGCTAACATTGGATTGGAGCCTGAGCATTTCGTTTACCAGAGCCAACTGTCCAGGTGTTGGAGGCAATAACAGGACTGCTGGAGGATAGACGACAGTTCTCTGGAACTCTGCCCTCTCCAATCAGGAAGCAGTCGCTCATTGTTGAGGGCCTGTAGATTGGTGGTCCCCTCTCTTAGGACCTGGTACAGACAGGGCCACCTGCTCTGTATCCTAAGCCTGGTTTGACAGTCTAAAGTAATGCCAAGGGCAATCTTTTTGGCCCTTAGCTCCCGTAATGTTGGCAGATTAAGACTGGAGAAGACTAGACCACGACTAGGTGATACATCCAGGAACTCTAGAGACATGGACTCCAGCATGTAAGATATGCCAAGGTTTCTGAGTGGCACAAGGATATGAAATGTCAGGGACTTAAGGTTGGGCAGTGACTTGGTCAGGATCTGCAAAGTGCTTGGGCTCATCCCTTTGAAGACCCCAAAGTACTTGAGTTCAAGGACACGGAGGTGCTGGAACTGAGTGAGGAGTGACACTGATGTCTCAAACCAGTCAAAGTGCAGGCGCATCTAGGTGATCCGAGGGCAGCTGTGGGACAGTTTGCCCAGKAGTACCTGAAAGTTAGTGAACTGGTCCATCTTGATCTTGGTAATGTTGTTGTGGTGGGAAATGGAGCCAACCCGCAGGTCCAGTGGCTCCAGTAGTGCGAATGTCTAGTTCAATTCCAGTTGGGTGAGATCCCTGCAGCGGACATTTTTTAGAAGGTCAGAGAGAAGCTCCCCCCACTTGTTGCACTGGTCCCCCAGGTCAAAGCTGGCTTTTAGGGTGAGTAGGCTTGCACCACAGGATATGAGGTGGTGGGTGTAGTGATGAACCCATACCTTCCAAAGTTCAAACTCTCTGTTGGACACCAGCAGTCCTTCCTGTCCAAGGTTGAGCACTCCATGGCGAGAAAAGTCTGCCACTCTCCAAAGCTTCCCTGATCGCACAAGGCAAATCCAACTGAAGCATACAAGCGCAGAATTTCACTTGTCAACCTCAGGAAGGAAAGCACACGGAGCTGGCATTCCACCGGCAGAAGATTGAAAGGGAAGAAGTCGTCCCCTGCTTTGGCCATTCTTCTTCTACTGACAGGGACAAGCTTCTTCCTTGGGGACATGGTGTTGACTGGTGGAGGTCAAAATCCCCACAAGTCTGATATAGGTAGCTATGCAATAAATATTCTGGTCCGGTTCTTCTCAGAGCTGAGAAAGAGAATCAAATGTTTGTCAGCAATCATCTATAGTATACTAACTATTGTAACTATAACATTAGTCTTAACTTAACAATTCAAATAAAATWRWATTTGTCACATCCACATGATTAGCTGATGTTAATGCAAGTGTAGCGAAATGCTTGTGCTTCTAGTTCCGACAGTGCAGTAATATCTAACAAGTAATCTAACAATTCCCCAACAACTACCGAATGCACACAAACCTAAAACGGGGTGAATGAGAATATGTACATGTAAGTATTTTGAAGAGTGATGGCCGAGCAGCATAGGCAAGGTGCAATAGATGGCATAAAATAACAGTATATGCATGTGATATGAGTAATGTAAGATATGTAGACATTATTAAAGAGGCATTATTTAGAGTGGCATTGTTTAGAGTGTCCAGTGATCCATTTATTAAAGTATGCAGTGATTGGGTCTCAATGTAGACAGCAGCCTCTCTGACTTAGTGATTGCTGTTTAGCAGTCTGATGGCCTTGAAATAGAAGATGTTTTTCAGTTTCTCGGTCCCAGCTTTGATGCACCTGTACTGACCTCGCTTTCTGGATGGTAGCGGTGTGAACAGGCAGTGGCTCTGGTGGTTGATGTCCTTGATGATCTGTAGAAGTGTCTGGTTACTGGGTTCAAAGGTTCTGTGTCCATGGAATAAAAGTCCTATTCCAGCATTTGCGAAATAGTACAACCTAGCTAACCGGCAGCACGAGAGCTTGTATAAAAGTAGTAAGTTAGCTAGCTAGCTTGAGAAAAACACAAACGTAAATGCCTGAGCTTGTCATCGATGTGGCAACGAAAGAATGGAACAAATAMGTTTTTACCTGCTCGAAATCTAACGTTATATAGCTAGCTAACAACTGGTGTGTTGTATTGAACCGCTTGTTAGCTCGCGTTATTTAATCATGTAACTTAGCTAGCTAGAAATTGTATGCAAAGAGACTTAGCTAGCTATAATGCTAACGTTAAAGAGCAACCTTGGTAATTTTTCTTGGTAGCTAGTTAATTATATTACATAGGGTGCCGATCTCAAATGTCTAATTATAAGACCAATTGGATAACAGCTAAGTCAAACACAGTAGTTAGCKAGACACAGTAGCTAGCTGTTTGAAAACTGTGGATAAGTTGGGTCAGGGCTAAAAGGATACCAATTTTGTAAAAGTTACGTCATAGTCCCGTTCACTACAACGAGAATGCGTCTTACACAGCGTCGAGTTCTACAGCAGACTGGACTTGATTTCCATTAGCACTTGCTGGCTAGCGGAACCACTGGGGAAAAGCTAGTTACAATTCGGCAATAAATATCATTCTACTGAGCATTACATGATGTAAATACAAACATGAATTTCGCTATCAGCTAGTAATGTTGCCCTCGTAGACCTTAAGAGGACAACTGCTAGAGATCCGTGTATGGAGGTTCTGAGTAGTGCTGTTTTTCAGTTTTACTTGACAATTATTGCACCCACGTGGTGTCCCAGCTCTACGAGTTATTTATTTTCATATACTAACTGGCCACCAGACTACAGAAACTATAGCAATGGAACTGAAGTAATGGAATAGCAATAAGTATAATGTTAGCAATGTGAATATATATATTTTTATTTAATTAGGCAAGTCAGTTAAGAACAAATTATTATTTACAATGATTGGCCTAGCGGGGAAGAGTAGGTTAACTGCATTATAGCGGTACAACAGATTTGTACCTTGTCAGCTCAGGGATTCAATCCAGCAACCTTTCGGTTACTGGCCCAAAGCTCTAGGCTACCTGCTTCCACGAGATAGAAAAAAAACGTACAAAGTCATTGGCTGCTTAATTTCATTTGTATTTTTCCCCCTTTAAAAACAACAAATAACTGGAAGTCTTTAAAAGAGTGGAAACCTCACCTAATATAAAGTCGTACCCTATCCACCCCTATTCTCTTCCTCTTTTCTCTTCCCTCCCCTCTTTTGACTCACCACTCCTCTCCCCTAAATGTTCTCGCCTTTCTCTTCACCTGAAAAGTCAAAAAAATGTGTGAGGATGGATATGTTAGAACTACCCCCTATGCACTTATRGAGATTTTTGGATAGGTGTAAGTATTATGATAATGGTTGATACAACCCTAACCCTTGTTTGATTGGTTAGTGTGTAGTCCTAGATGTGTTTTATCTGCTATATTTAGAGTGGTGTTTGTATGTTTGGATGTGTTATGTATATTTAGATGTGTGTGTGTGTGTTAACTCCCACTGAAGTTCATTTTTTATATATTATCCTTACCTTGTTTTACCTTGTTCTCAGCCTCTTGGTCTTGTGCTTTTCTCCTCGGCCTCCTGTTCTGAGACAAACCATACCACAAATACAATAGGATTTTGAGAGTTTTCTTTGTCAAAGGCCATATTGTAGAATGGAAAYGTTAAATGTACCGTAGATAATCATAGAAAACAATCTTTATTTTGATAGTATTCTGGAATAATCTCATTGTCTAGAGTATGGGCTGGTTTCCCAGACTCAGATTACACCTAGTCCTGGACAAAAAAGCATGCTCAATATAAATTCAATATAAAATAGTTTGTGCCCAGGACTGGGCTTAAGAGAGGAGAGGAAGAGGGTGAGATGGAATACTCAGTATTTAGCTTAGGTACAAGCATGCTAGGGAGTGTGGGGAGGGGCTATGGGTAGGCATGCCCAGAGTCCTCAGCCACAGTCCAGGTAGGCTTGGGCCAGACACTTCCGGGAGTTATTAGATGTAGAAAAGGAYAAAAGAAGGGGGTTAGTGGGAGCGTGCTTAGGTACATCAGATAAAGACAGTACGGTACACCAGATGAGACAAGCTGACCATGGCCCCTAGGCAAATAAAAACTGAGTGCAAAAAGCCAGGGACTCAGCCCATGTAATAGAGTCAGTGGTATGGAATCCCAGTTGAGAGTGAGGAGTCAATCAAGCAGAGACAGCAAGGATGGTTCATCAGTCCAGTACCTTAGGACCTGAAGCCTCTCTGTTTGGTTCTCAGCATTAATGAATTAGGGAACTAGCRTCCTGTCCAGGGGGTATAGGCTACTTGTACCTCAAGCTGCCTGCCTTACGTGAAAGAAACAGGAAATAGGCTTCTGCCCATATGGGTCGTTCATGCTCAGACAATAATTATTTGACCAAGGCTTAGCTACAAGTTACTTACTTTAACTTACAAGACTGAAACCAAGTATAATTCTCTCAACATAAAAGAGGAGCTCTGTATCCATCTGTTTTCTTAGATATTGGSGTAACAAGGAGTCCTGCATCTTGTGGTTTTCCCTTTCTAACACATACCCTTCTCAACCTCAACATTCCTAACCGACATMCCCTCCTCCCAATATCAGTCAATGATAATCACCTTTATTGTGCATCTTTATAAACATTAGCCAATTTACCATTTCTGCTTCCCTCTTCTTATCACTCGCATGTTTCTCCTCGCCCTGGTGGCAGGCGTAGGTTCTCCTCCCGACCACCAGGAAGGGGGTTCTGTCATAGGGAACATATTTTAKTTCCCAATGCAAGTTTTTTCATGATGCGAGATCTGAGAAGTTAAACAAATGACACAAGTTAGAATGGCAGTTCATCTCTATAGTCAGTTTGATGGATAATCTAACATCAATTAACGTTAATAAACACACACGTCTCTCTACTTACAGCTAACTAGCTATCGAACTAACGTTACTAGTCAACGGAGTTTGCTAGCTTGCTATCTAGTTTACTAACGACCTAGATTCATATCACTCCTTGATTAAATTCGAACTCACCCTTCTGTGCAGACGGTTTATCATTTTTGTTTACAACAAATGTGGTACTTGTCTCCTGTTTATAATGGCCCAGACTGTCTTCTAAATCTTGTAGACAAGTAAAATACTATACCTGATGCAACTCGATTGGCACAAACGGGACTGTGGCGTCACTTTTACAAAATCGTATCCATTCTAGCAGTGACCGGTGATATTGTTGWCAACGTCATCAAATCGCGCGACTAGGTTCTCTCAAATGTTCATGTGTTTCAAGTTTGAGTAAGCAGTGCGCAGGCTACTTCAATTTATAAAGCGTCGGCTACTGTGGTGTTATTTAAACAAAATTAAAAAAAAAAATAGTTAGCTAATACAACAGTTATTAAACTTMATGTACTCATGGATTAATCTAAGAAACTGCCGTAACATCAAACAATGCCAATTGTATGTCCAGACATCTTTATTCCCATCTTCCCCTGGCCGCCATCTTGAAATGTAAATGTTTGTTTCCTCTGATTGACGTTTAAACTAAAGGTAGCAATTTATATTTGTTCAGATCTCGTCGTGCAGGATGGATCACATAGTAGTACAAACGCAGGAATAACAAAGTGAGTATTTTGGACAGTGTGTCTCATCAGCGACACTTTTTTTACGGAGATTTCATGGCCTTTGTTTTGTTGGAATAACGTTAGCTAGCTAGCTGTGGCATTGTTCGTTGTGATGTCTTGGCCCAAGCTTTAGCTTTCGCTAGCTTTCATTTATATARCTAACGTTAGCTAAGTGGGAAGCATATATTTTCAAAAACAGAGTAAGTACTAATAACTGCACGTAGCCAGCATGAAGCCCCAGCTAACTTGGTAACTAGAACGCGCATAACATCTGCATCAGTCCTGAGGCATGTGGTGTTAGCATGCTAACGTTAGCCTAGATTTTTAATTCGACTGGGATCTTGCATTAGTTAGTTGAATGTTGTGCCACGTTACACTGGCTAGGACGACCCTATGTGTGCAGGTGTAAAGTTGCCTGTCGAGAAAGACGAAATTAATAAATAGACCAGATTAAATACTATGCTATGGAAACTCATGAAAGTTGCCATGCAACCACAAGGTGTCAGCCTTTGATAAACCATCAGCTACCATCTGTTCAGGGTCTTTGTTAGGCCCCACTTTCTGCTTAGTTGATGCGCTTGCAGTTTCTCCATCAGGAGTAACTATCGATAACTCAAGGGGCTTACAGTTAAGCATTTCACTGTACTGTTTACAGCTGCTGTATCCTGCGTATGTGACAATAACATGTGAAATTTGTCTTAGGTTCTCAACTGATGGTATGGAGCAGGKGTTCCCATACGTTTTCACTCAGGCCTCCCTTCCTGAATTGGGGAACATCCCGCACCCCCCTTGTGCGCACCACGTCTATTTCTATGGGCATAAACACTGTTCATGACTGATTGTTCACACCCCTCTTGTTGGCGGAGAGCAAATGTTGCAGGTTTAAAGCTTATTCCCTGCAATTCTACACATGTCATGTAGTGCAGGTAWTTTTTTTTGCAGTCTTAAAGCACATTTTCTTTCTCCGTGTATAATGTGTATTTATGAGATATTTGAGTGACTCCAACATTACAACAAAATATATGGGCTAAAAACCTAGAAAAAAAATCATTAGCTGGCTAGTTGATCAGGACATTTCTGACAAGGTATAACTAGTTCTCTAAGGTATGCAATGACTGACAAGAGGAAAATTACACCTTGTACATTCTACTATTACAACGATCAACCCCCCCACACACACACACAAGGTGCAACTTCGAAATTTGGTAGTGTATCATCAGTTTTCCTCTTGTTATGTCAGTCATTGCATATCGTGGAACTATTTCTAACTTGACAGAAACATAAATAGACCCTATTTGATCTTTGAAGTTCATTGCCTACAAGTCTACTCTCTAACCATTTTGTTTCTTTGTTTATGTTGTTTAGGTCCAGAATGCATAGTGCTCAATCCCTGTCAGTATCAAGATACGATTCAACCACCCTGGCCTCCTAACCTCCCCTCATCCTCACTGCAGATCTTCAAGCACAGACTAGGGTAAATGCTGCTGGATCTGGCATAATGAGGTAGATGGGRGAATCCAAGAACATGGTGTTGAATGGCAGGCGGCATTGCAGCAGATTCTCCAGTGATCGATCCATAACCTCGACCAGGTCCCTGCGACAGAGCAAGGGCTCCTTAAGAAGTAGGAGATGTAGTCAACGTAAGTGCTGTTCTCTGGCAATGCTCACCACAAAATTACAGAACCATAAATTACCCCTTTCAGCTTCATTAATAAATTACACTGCACTATTGGCAGATTTTTTAAATTGTCCATTTTTTGGGGGGGGCTCAATCATTTACTTTTCAAATTTTTTCACCTCAGGTGTCATCAGTTCTACCCTTGAGGCAGAGAGACGTTATACCCCGTCGTCGGGTATGACTCCAAAGGAACTCTGTGAGAATGATGACTTGACTACAAGCCTTATTCTGGACCCCTACCTCGGCTTCCAGACCCATAAGATGAATAGCAGGTTTGTCTCTTTCTGGCTCACAATTGTCCACATTTGTCATAATAGCTTGTGCTTAAGCCAGCAGCCAAAGTTTCACAACATCTGGGGAGGCGGTTTACTCGTATTTCTCAGACGAACTTGCCTATCACGATAGGCTATGACTCGATGCACCAGCTGCATAACATTTGTATTGAGAATGGTTTGGAAAGTGGTTAAAAATTGACTGATGGTGTGCTTAGGTTTCGACCCATCAAGGACCGACAAGGACATTTGAAGGAGGTGCTTGAGTGCTTTAAAAAACATGACAACCTCGAGAAGGCCTTCCATGCCTTGACTGCTGGGGACTGGTCAAGACCCCACTTTCACCACAAGACGAAGGCTCAGGGCAAACTCTTCAAAGAGCATGTAAGTTATCTAGAAATATCCGTTGTTGAGCAAAAAGCATGAACCATCATCAAAACAAAAATATGTGAAAACTATTATTTTGTGTGTTTTGGCAGGTTTTTGTTTACCTACGAATGTTTGCAACTAACAGTGGGTTTGAAATACTTCCCTGCAATCGTTATTCCTCTGAGCAGAATGGAGCCAAAATTGTAGCAACAAAAGAGTGGTAAGGATCTGAATTAAATTGTAGTAGGATACATTTTGTTTAAAGAAAATGTTGCACTGAGTATATAGTCAYTTTACAATCTCAAATATCCCTCATTCATATTTTCCCAAGGAAAACCAATGATAAGATGGAATACCTGGTGGGCTGCATTGCTGAGCTATCACAGCATGAGGAAAGCATTTTACTGCGACATGGTGAAAATGACTTCAGTGTGATGTACTCCACCCGCAAGAACTGTGCTCAACTGTGGCTGGGACCTGCAGCCTTCATCAACCATGGTATACATCCCCATGCACTTGACAATAGCTATATGCCTCATTCAACACACTTATGATAGAATTCAAATACCTATATTAAGAGACTAAACATATCTTTTGTTTTCCAGATTGCAGGCCAAATTGCAAGGCAAGTAATACCAACGCCTGCAAATCAAAAGTATTGTGTAAAATGAAGTGAATTGTACAAATGCCTAACAAATGTTTCTGTATGTGTTATCGCAGTTTGTTTCCACTGGGCGAGATACAGCATGTGTCAAGGTTCTGCGGGATATTGAACCTGGGGAAGAGATCTCCTGTTACTATGGGGATGGCTTCTTTGGGGAAAATAATGAACTCTGTGAATGTTACACCTGTGAAAGGTATAATTTATTGATGTAATATCAAACTTGTAGTTACTTTATATGTATAATAATGAGTCCTACATTGGCTAGGATTTGCTATTTCACATCTTCTGGTCCCTTCAGACGCAGTGCTGGTGCTTTCAAACCGAAGACTGGGCAGTCTACAGCCACTCCTATAATCAACAGCATGTATGGCCTGAGAGAGACAGACAAACGGCTACATCGACTTAAGAAATTAGAAGATGGCAAATGCTCTGACAGTCAGTTGGAYGGCTCTAATATGGATCCAGACTCTCAGGAAAATCGTGACACACATTCATGTAAGTGCACCTTTGAGGTTGAGCAGGGATTGACGTTAAGGTTTGCCATATTGCCTAGGCTAGGGCGAGTGAACTGAACCAGTCACGCAAGTTGAGCCAGCTCYGTGGTTGCCCCATTGAGCAGGTGATTTCAACAATAAAACTGAAAACAACCAAAATGCAAAGAATTCCAGTGGCCTTAAACTGAGCTTTTTGGTTTCTCCCCATTTGGTTTCTCCCCAGTGGAAGATGTACCATTTTTGGCTTTTATGGCAGTTAGGCAAGTTGTGTTTACTCTGGTTGCCCCAGGAAATTCAGGAAATGGTTATTGATAACCAAAATACGATGATTTCTAATAGTGATCTTTCTGGTTCCTCTGCTATGTGTAGGAGAAAGGCAGGCTATATATGATATTTCTGCATGTAAAAAGCTCATTTACATCTTCGGGCAACTAAAAAATACTCCAGAGTCCAGATGGGCAAGTGATTTTCAGACCTTAGGGTCAATCCCTTGGTTGAGGATATATAGCTGCTATTGGTCAATTATAAGATTGACTGGACACACATACTTGCATTAAGAACTATAACATGCTACATAATAATATTCTAATACATTGCAATGATTGTCATTAGGTTTAGTAATGTTTGTCCAACTTTCTGATGACTGTTTTGCTGTTATTTCTTATTTTCCGGTCCACATCTTAGCATTAGGGAGGACAGCCTGCTCCAGTGTGACAAGGCTCAGTGACGCAAAAGCCCTAAGCARGAAAACTCTGTCCAAAATGCCTATGCCTACCTCATCATTCAATCAAAGACACTCAAAGAACTCCAACGTGCCAGAGAGACTAAMCTCAAAGTCCGTAAAGCCTTTGCACAAGCTAGGAAGGTGTCAGGTAACTGCTCACAGGTTCCCCATTGAGGTGGAAGCTATGGGTTTGTGCCTTAAGGACCCCACAGAATTAGTCAGTAACAGGGTCTCACGAAAGAGTGCGATGGATAAGCAAGGACCCATGCAAGTGGTGGGAACAAGGGGTTGTCTTGTGCACTATGCTGTGAAGGAACACAATCAGAACTCAATGAAAGACGGTAGTAGGTGCCCTGATGGTTTAGCTTGCACTCACAGAACTCGCAGTTCAACCAGAGCATCAGTTGGCACACAGGGGTCTGACAACATTAATCTTGAACCAAACTGCGGTGTGGTTAGTAAGACCAAGCCTACAGACCTCGGAGAGTATGTCACAGATGGTCACTGGATAATCAGCCCAAGCCTGGATATCAAGTGTYCAAGTGAGACCTGTCCCAGACAGAGGCAAATGATAAATCAGGAGGAGCAGCACTCTTTCAGACCAGCATCCCTTCTCCAGGAGGAGGTTCCAGGCCTGCACCATGCAGCACGTACCCCAGACATAGCTGAATGCAGGAAAGAGTTGAAATGCCTGCCTGATGGTCGTGAGTACTACAACAATCTCTCTAAGGGAGACAAGCTTCTCCACCTTGGCAAGGGGAAGAAGAAGCAGCAGATWACGCGCTATGATTCCCAGCTGATCCTAGCCAAYAACAGCTCAGGCATTCCCAAGTTAACCCTGCGGAGACGAAGGGACAGCGGCAGCAGTAGGATTGAGCCTGGTGAGTCTGACCCTGTCAAGTCCTCCAGCTCCACAAAGACCAGCATGAAATTTGTGAAGAACCATCACCATGCAAAGACCAAGAGGAGCTCTTATGCAGCCAGATGGAGTAATGGGACTTTCAGTCCTGTGGACCACATCCATTCCTCCAAACATGGCCTCAGTCCTGTGGACCACATCCATTCCTCCAAACATGGCTTCAGTCCTGTGGAACACATCCGCTCCTCCAAACATGGCCTCAGTCCTGCGGAACACATCCATTCCTCCAAACATGGCTTCAGTCCTGCGGAACACATCCATTCCTCCAAACATGGCCTCAGTCCTGTGGAACTCATCCATTCCTCCAAACATGGCCTCAGTCCTGTGGAACTCATCCATTCCTCCAAACATGGCCTCAGTCCTGTGGAACACATTCGCTCTTCCAAACTGAAGATTCAGCTGCAGCATGAGTGGGACAGCAGGAGGCTCAGCCAGTATCGCCATGGTAGTGCGCCCTTCACAGGTATAGTAGAGAGGGAGGCAGGGGAGGTCTTTGGGCCCACAGTAGCAACATTTGGAATGCACGATGACACAGAGGAAGACTCGTCCTCTTCAGAAGAAGAGGATGAAGATGTATCTGACCATGAAGAGTTTGACGATGATTTTATTCCACTTCCACCAACAAAACGCCTCCGGCTCATTGTTGGCAAAGACTCTATAGATATTGATATCGCATCAAGGAGACGTGAAAATCAGTCACGAACAGTCAATGCATGAGCTCTATGGGTCTTTATTTATGTAAAATCACATGCTGTTGTAAAATGTTAACTATTTTTGTACATGGTGGAACTTGGTTCGTTGTTCATATTGTAGAATGTGTACATTTTACATGGCATACAATGTGTAAGCAATTATTTTTATATCTTCAGCTTTATTTTGTACAATTGGTAATTATATTTAAAGCATTTTCTAGTTTGTGTTGGTAAACATGCTAAATGTTGCTCCACTGACATCGCAAGAATGGAACCTTTTGGGAACACACTGCAAACAAAATGTGCTTTTGTCAACATGGCAGTGTATACATGCATATAAAATAATATGCATTTTATATATTGTTTTGAGAGCTTTTAAAAGGAACAYAATTCTTGTTTCTTGCTGGAGGTATGTGAATATGTTTGACTTCCAGTGATTCCTGGGAGCTGGTYGCTGATGTTTTAGTCCCGTTGTAATCACTCATTCCTTAATCAAAATGTGTTGGTGCTTGCATAATGATTATCTTTGTTAACTTTTTAGTTTGTGCAGATGTGATTATTTTGGATGTTATTTTTATTTTTCTATTAATTTCACTTAAGTCACTCAATTCTCGAACTGTATAATTTCTCATTCTTTATTTAGCAATCACAAATTCAGAACTTACTTGGTCTGGCTTAGATATTCAAACACTTTTCTCACTTTGATATTTTGTTCACCATTTGATCATCAGTTCACCTGAATGACTTTGTCTGCTGTGTCTGAATTGGGAATGGTGTGGTGCATGTCTCAACTTTTTAAATGGCTCTTTATATACTGGACCAGTCAAAAGTTTGGACACACCTACTCATTCCAGGGTTTTTATTTTATTTATTTTATTTTTAGCGGCTCAAATAAATGCCTCACAGAGTTCAAGTAACAGACACATCTCAACATCAACTGTTCAGAGGAGACTGCGTGAATCAGGCTTTCATGKTCGAATTGCTGCAAAGAAACCATTACTAAAGGACACCAATAAAAAGACTTGCTTGGGCCAAGAAACACGAGCAATGGACATTAGACCGGTGGAAATCTGCCCTTTGGTCTGATGTGTCCAAATTTGAGATTTTAATTCCAACCGCTGTGTCTTTGTGAGACGCAGAGTTTGTGAAGCGATGATCTCCGCATGTGTGGTTCCCACCGTGAAGCATGGAGGAAGAGGTGTGATGGCGTGGGGGTTCTTTGCTGGTGACACTGTCAGTGATTTATTTAGAATTCRAGGCACACTTTACCAGCATGGCTTCCACAGCAATCTGCAGTGATACGCCATCCCATCTGGTTTGCGCTTAGTGGGACTATAATTTGATTTTCAACAGGACAATGACCCAACACACCTCCAGGCTATGTCAGCATATGTGGGAACTCCTTCAAGACTTTTGGAAAAGCATTCCATGTGAAGCTGGTTGAGGGAATGCCAAGCATGTGCAAAGCTGTCATCAAGGAAAAGGGTGGCTACTTTGTAGAATCTAATTTTTAATTAACACTTTTTGTTGTTGTTACTACATTGTTCCATGTGTGTTATTCCCTAGTTTTGATGTCATCACAATTATTCTACAATGTAGAAAATAGTTCAAATAAAGAAAAACCCTTGAATGAGTAGGTGTGTCCAAACTTTTGACTGGTACTGTATATTTTTATACTAGGTTGATTTAAAGTCTGTTGTACAACTTTGGACCTGTCACTAATACTGTGTGCTGTCATATGTAGGCTACTGTCTGTAGTCTTGATTACGCTACCTTTTTGAGTTGCTTGTATAATGTTGAGAATTACAGCTGAATTTGATAAAACATGGCTGTGTTTTCTATAACTTTGTTTTTCTTAACATTCATCTACTTTGGAAAAGAAAAACAATAGTAAATGTGTGCTTATTATTTATTATTAGTTTTTTTTGCAAATCACAAAATCTTCTTGTTTTTATTTTACAGTTTGAGTACTCAAATTAGTTTGAGTACTTCCAAATGTAATGTCTTCGTGACCTGATGCACTTCGCTGCTCTTTAAGAGAGACGTGGTCAAATCCAGAAACTTTCTGGAAATTTCGTTTCCATTCTTAATTGCTGCCCCCCACAAAGATCATGTGAATTCCCTGAATTATAGGATATGTTTTATTTATTTAACCTTTATTTAGCCAGGTAAGACCCATTGAGGTTAAAAACCTATTTTGCGAGGATGACCTGGCAAGAAGGCAAAACAGATATGGCTGCCCTACATTCTTTGTAAACTGTAGGGGGTGTCTTGAAATAATATGTAGTATTTTTAGAGAGACGTTGATTATCAACTTGAGAATGGGTAATGGGACAAATAGCATTTGAAGTCTACACTACTCCTTGGRTACACAGACTTGACCTCAGCTTTTGCCATATTAATTGACCCTTTTGTGCACACAGATCGGCACAWACATTACATAGTCAAAACATTTGTAGGAAATGCATTGTGGAAATATGAAATTCCCAGAAGTCTCCCGTTGAGGTGTAAACTGTTTTATAGAAAGTATTGTTGAATTAGATCTTGAATAACGAAAGCATAATTCATAGCATGGCATAAAGTCAGTTGTCTGCCCACCACTGGCAAACAGAATAATTGTTTTTCACGGATAAAAGCAATAGCAAGAGGACAATGGTTTGCTATCTATCATTTGTGAAATAACTACAAGGAGGCTTTCATTATGCATGGGAAATGGTGCTGGGTTGGCTTTGTTTGCTCGTGAAAGGACGTGCCCGTGCCAACCAATGAGGGGAGAGAATGAGTGTGGTAGTATGACGTGTAGATGCAAATCCCCTCTATTTCAGCCTATTGCCTGACTCAACCAGCAAGTGTGTCTTCAGTCTTCATTCCTTGCCACGGAACGAACCTGTTAATTCTGCTGTCTGAATATAACGGACGCTTGTTTTTGTTTTGCTGGGGATTAAAGACACATTGCTTGAAATCAAATCGTATATTTTTMTTCCTCAACGCAAGACTGCGTAATTATAAATTTACTTTTATCTGATTAATTCATAACTGTACGCTATTTAGTATTCATTTGAAGACAAAATGAAGACAAAATTTATCAACGGTGTGTCATCCTCCCCTTCTATGGCCTTGGGTTTGTTGGTCACTGAAAACGCACTTGAGGTCCAGCCAGAYACTGAGGATGAATGCAAGGAAATCATTCGGCCGGATGAGCCCGACCAGGAAACGAAGCGCAAGGCGTATTTATGGTGCAAAGATTTTCTCCACGGTACGTGGAAAACGGTGACAGAAGAGGATTTTCAAATCAGCATAATAAGGTAGATATGTTCTTTGAGGACTTTCACSATTATTTATCACTATTTAGTTGTCATATAGCCTACTACACAGATAAAGAGTTACTGCGTTTGCAACTGCATATAGGCCACATTTTCTCGCCCTATAATTTAAATGAATGGTCATGATGGTRCCAGTGGCATGATGCGGTTAATATACAGAGAATTTGATACTGGGTTACACCTAATGTTATTTCAAATTAAAATGGTAGCTTTGCCTATATGGGATTGTATTGTGTGTGTTTTTTTTCAAAGCATCGCTTCTTATTTATGGGCTTTCTATCCTAGAATAAAACCGTAATTTAGGCCGTCACATCCATTGGTCTAATGTGTACACGCTGGAGATAGGGAAATGTGACGCTTTTATGAGCTTCATTTGTTTTTTTGTGACGTTGTGACAGGGGTGGCCTCAGCAACAAGCTCTTCCTCTGCGCCCTACCCGACATCCAAACCAGTGTAGGTGATGAACCCCGCAACGTCCTCTTGCGTCTGTATGGAGCTATTCTACAGGTGTGTATGACAACAGACAATTCAATGTTGAGTGAGTCAGTCACATCTTAGCTTCTACAGGTGTGTATGACAACAGACAATTCAATGTTGAGTGAGTCAGTCACATCTTAGCTTTTTTTTCTCTTCAGTTTAATTGAAAACCTCCTGGTTCTGAATCTGAAAACGTAATCAATGTTCTTTAGGCTAAATGCGTAGGCTACCGAACGGTCCACTCTTGGACCGTTGAAAGTACAATTTGATTTACTCAGATTTTCTGGTCATGCTTTAGAATATAATAGAATGTGATAATATAAAAGTTTAGGAAAATACATAGCTTACATGTATTCCCTGAGAGGTTCTGAACAGGCTGAAGGGGTCTTTGCTTTGCTGCTGGAATTTGGGGTTGGACAGAAGGGAAAGGAGATTTATCTTCTTCCTCAAACATCTTTGAAATGCCCTTTGGGGCAAATACCCACATGATGGCATGGTCTAGGGTGGCTCAAGCTGTGTGTGTGTGTGTGTGTGTGTGTGTGCGTGCGTGCGTTTCTGTTGTTGTGGTGTGATGTACCACCATGGCTGTACATGCGTATGTTTTTTGCCGTAGGCCTTCCAAAAGGAGCGTGCCTTGAGCACACTTGTTTCCAGGTGATTCCACCATACCATACACGGTAGAGTATGAGATCCCTGAAGTCTCAGTATTGTCCACAACAAAGTTCATCCACATTGTTATGGAAGGCAGCTTGTGAATTGATGCACTTGTGAAGATACAACAAAGTTCATCCACATTGTTATGGAAGGCAGCTTGTGAATTGATGCACTTGTGAAGATATGGGGGGAATGTTTTTTTTGACCTCTCCTATCCTTTTATTTTCATATTGGAAGTAAGTTGTCAAATACCATAGTGATACAAAGGAGAGAACTCCAGGTGCAAATCAATTAATTAATTGGAGCTCACCTGACAGCAATTAATATGTAAGGTGTTGCGCTGTAATGATAACAACTAGTGATGTATTTTTGTTTAGGGTGTGCATCATGAGCTACACACAAAGGACACAGGATGATATCATTCCTGATGATGTGTCAGTAGGGGAACACTACATTACTCATAGGTCACATGATGGTAGACTAGTTAGGGCAACCCCAAGTTAACCTAAAATTAGATGACCAGATATATATATATATATATGACAAAGAACTGGATGTTCCTGTAGTTGGATGGGGATGACAAAAGCAACTGCTCTGCTCTAAAACAGTTCAGTGATAAATGAGTGAAGTAACACTATGAAATAGAAAATAAAAAGAGACATGCCACATTTCTAGTAAGAAGTAATACACCATTTGGAACTGGAGGTTCCAGACCACCACCGAATTATGTATGCTAGCTATGCTACCAGCTTATACAAAAGGGAGTTAGCATTTAGCAGTCACTTCTTCTAAACCTGTAAAGAGACCACTTCTAAATGTTATGCAGCGAAACCAGACAAATATATCCAAATCGGACTTTAGTTACCACATTGTGGGCCAATTAGAATACATGAAATATGATGGATTTGACGAATATCCACTTTGTTAGATCAGATTTGTTGAACGTGCGCCAATCCGGCATATGAGTRGTTACCTGGTTACATGCACACAATAATGTGATTATTGTGGATAGTCRGATTAATGTCATAGTTCGATTAAACCGTTTACATGCTTTGCAAGAAGAACGATTTCCCTAATAATCCTGTTTACATGGACACATGAAATCAGGCAACCTGGTGGCACTGATAAATGCAGAACATTGGTAATCAAAATCAACCTTCTTCCACAGCGACAATGTTATTTTTGGGAAGAATATTTGAATCTGAGTTCGGACATGTAAAGTTTATATGTGAAAACGATTTCTAAGACGCACGCATACATTCAGTTGTTCCGAACTCACTTCAGTCGCGCTACAGAGGGAGGTTCGCTAAGCTGGTGCTAGCACATGCACAGATAAAATACACTGTGCTCTTATCAATTACCTAATTTAATTAATAACTCAGAAATTCGTTGAGTAACTGAGTTTCCTCAGAGGAGAAAATATTAAAAGTGCTAGTTCATAGATAGGACAACAATGTCAATATCTGCATTTTATGCCAAAGCATACAGTCAGTGCCAGCTGCCTTGATCAGGAGATAATAGATGCCTTTCAGAGAGAGCGAGAGTTTGTTTCTTTAACAAGAAGGTTGTTAACCTTTACTTAACACCCATCCCGGATCCGGGAGCATCCTCATCAGTAAAAGCTGACTAGCATAGCCTAGCATARCGCCACAAGTAAATAATAGCATATAAATATCTTGAAATCACAAGTCCAATACAGCAAATGAAAGATAAACATCTTGTGAATCCAGCCATCATTTCCGATTTTTAAAATGTTTTACAGCGAAAACACTATGTATTTCTATTAGCTAACCACAATAGCCAAAGACTCAACCGCATATTTTCACCATGTTTCTACCGCATAGGTAGCTATCACAAAACCGACCAAATATAGATATAATTAGTCACTAACCAAGAAACAACTTCATCAGATGACAGTCTTATAACATGTTATACAATACACTTATGTTTTGTTCGAAAATGTGCATATTTGAGGTATAAATCATAGTTTTACATTGCAGCTACCATCAAAAATATCACCAAAGCAGCCAGAATAATTACAGAGAGCAACGTGAAATACCTAAATACTCATCATAGAACATTTATGAAAAATACATGGTGTACAGCAAATGAAAGATAAACATCTTGTGAATCCAGCCAATATTTCCGAATTTTTAAGTGTTTTACAGCGAAAACACAATATAGCATTATATTAGCTTACCACAATAGCCAAAMACACAACCGCATTTWTTCACCGCAWAGATAGCWTTCRCAAAAMCCARCMAARRRWWWAAAATWAWYCACTAACCTTGACCAACTTCATCAGATGACAGTCTTATAACATCAGGTTATACAATACACTTATGTTTTGTTCGAAAATGTGCATATTTAGAGCTGCAAACCGTGGTTATACATTGTGAATATGTAGCATCGATTCACCAGAATGTCCGGAGCTATTTTGGACACTCACCTAATCTGACCAAAGAACTCATCATAAACTTTACATAAAAATACTTGTTGTATGGCAAATGAAAGATACACTGGTTCTTAATGCAACCGCCATGTTAGATTTTTTAAAAATAACTTTACCATAACAAACAGCTTGCGTTATTGCGAGACAGCGCCCGCCAAAACGGCAGAGAATAGGAATCAACATTTTCCACAGAAATACGAAATAACATCATAAATTGTTCTTACTTTTGTTGAGCTTCCATCAGAATCTTGTACAAGGAGTCCTAGGTCGAGAATAAATCGTTGTTTGGTTTTAGAATGTCCTTTTCTCCTGTCGAATTCGTGCCACAATGCTAGCCAATGTTGATGACGTTCCCAGTTTCTCTCGACGCAAAGAACGGAAAACTCCAAAAGTCCCAATAAACGTTGAATAATCTGATAAAACTCGGTTGAAAAAACATACTTTACGAAGTTATTATCACATGTATCAAATAAAATCAGAGCCGGAGATATCTGCCGTGTATACCGAACGGTTTTCAGAAGCCAATGTTGACGTACTTCGCGTGCCAGAGAAGACAAAGACATTTCCAGACCTGTCACTCCAAAAGCTCTTGTTCGGCCTCAGATCAAGCTAGACACCCCATTCCACCTTCCACTGCCTGTTGACATCTARTGGAAGGCGTATGAAGTGCATGCATATCGATAAATATTAGGCAATTGAATAGGCAGGCCCTGGAACAGAGCATAGTTTTCAGATTTTTCACTTCCTATATGGAAGTTTGCTGCAAAATGAGTTCTGTTTTACTCACAGATATAATTCAAACAGTTTTAGAAACTTGAGAGTGTTTTCTATCCAATAGTAATAATAATACGCATAGTGTATGATCTAGAATAGAGTACGAGGCCGTTTAAATTGGGCATGATTTTTTCCAAAGTGAAAACAGCGCCCCCCTATTGACAAGAAGTAGGCACTGAGAGTTTTCCTATTGCCTTTTTGGCCGTCAGACTTGGGGACTATACTGTACTCTGTCATTGTCYCTTTGTGAGAATGCTATGTAGCATGATGTGTCTTTTGAGAAAATACATGTACTCATGGTTAGTTTCTTGCTTTTTCTTTCATTGATAGATGTCCTGTAATAAGGGGGAGCCCAGACAGTCAAACAAAGAAAATCTCTTTCAAGTAAGTAACTAATGGCAAAGGTGATTTACCCAGACTATTAGTTAGATTTGCTATCTGATTGTGAATGACCCCACAGCATGTGTCATTGTTCTGGCCTYGAAACTATGTTTTTGTATACATTTTCTGGAGTCTGTGATCAAATTAGTCTGTATAGTTTAGCATTACAGGTTTTAGTAATTGCCAATGGACTTAGTGATCACTTTGAAAAATGTCAATCCCAGACCTTTCTCCCAACTGGATGATGTAAAATGGTGTAAAAAATAGCACTGTTGAGTCATCTCTTTGGATTKAGGTGACCTCTGTTAGTCAGTTGATGATAGCAAGATAAAAAGAGGGTAAACATTAATATTCATGATGTTATAGCGTAAATCTGCAATTACTATCTTTTGCATGAGAGTCACATAGAGTTTGATTCCATAGAGGCTAATCCTAGCTTGGCTAGCCAGTCTGTCCCCTCGTAAACCTCACYGCTCCTTAGCCGTCATTTGCATGTTCATGGCTTTTTCACTATATTGTCTCGAAACAAGTTCAAATTGACAACAAGATTGCCCATTAGGTTTTCAGAATACAGTTTGAGAACAACGTGGCATACTTCACTATAGACTCTCACCTTTTATATGATGACTAATTCCAGTAATAGTGAACACACCACTCATAACAAATGTTCCCTCAACGTTTTTTCAGCACTGAGCAAATTTTAGATCTGCTGAGCGCAAATTTGAACGTTGTGAAAATTCTGTGCAACTTCCAGTGCGTGTTTACTGTGAACACTGAGGCTGTACCCACTTTAAGTTAGAGTTTTAACAGTGGCCAAGGAGGCTACTGTGGCTATTTGATCATAATGTAGGCCTAAACCATTATTACAGAGAATCAGACAAATTATGCTACCCTCTGCCTATTGGCTACTTAGCTTATTCAAGCCTGTGTGAACATACAACACTGCCCCTTTAAGACAAAAAAAGCTATTTAACTGACTTGCTTTTCAAAGATGGCTAGAAATGTAGCAATCACTTCCCTATTGCTGACTACAAATGATATATAACTGGACTAATAACTCACTAACTACCAAAGGATATTAACAAAATGTGCACAAGTGGCTACATGCACCTCTCTCTTTAATCTCAAAACAAGCGTAAACAGTCCAGTTCAAAGTACAGTAAATGTCATAGGACCATATATGGCAATGGTCTATTTGCATATAGGCCTACTGCAGCTCTGATTGGTTATGCCGCACCGGTCTGTGTAGATAGTATGGGTAGTAATAGAATTCTACTCCGATGCGTTCTACCTACAACAAAATCTCTTGCATAGTTAGTTTTGCATACTAAGTCTTGCATAGTTCGTTTCGTTTCGGTATGTTACATTGAAAGAAATTTCCACAATAAAGGGAAACGTTGATAGTGTTAACTAATGGGGGAAACTCTAGAAAGTTGAGAGGTTCAATCTTGTGCTTCTCTAGGTGGTCTGATATTTATTCTGCTTGCGCACAGTAATGAGGGAACATTGCTCATAACTGGAGCTTCAACTGGAAAATCCCCACAGCTACTCTCCCATGGTCATGTGACCGTAGCCATGGTACACAGGGGGTAGAGGGAGGGGAAGTGGTATTCAGGGGATGGTACTGTGACATTGAACCTACTGTTAATGTGTTTTTAGCAGAACTTTCAAATTAGCATTGAAACTATTCATGCTTCATTTATATTACAGAAGGTGAGAGCGTTGTGAAACTACGGAGTTCATTCACACAATTGTCAACAATGATTTTTTTAAGGTGGTGGAGTATGATCAATCTTATTTTCAGTCAATGGAGGTACTCATTACCCATGGCCATGGGTACTACTGATTGAGTTCATTATTGCTATCTGTCTTGTTATCCGAATGCACAGATATCCACGTCAGAGCTACAGGGAAACAAATCTAAGGCTAGAAAAGTGACATGTTTTTCCAAATACATTGTTTTGTCAACATTATGAAACATGGACCTCGGTAGTGTTTTTGAGGAAGTGTGATTTCCTTCCATTTCTCAGGATAGTAGTGTTAACATTAGGACAGGCCACAGTGGACTATGGCATCCTGCTGAAAGGGACACTTCATTGTTTCCCTTCCTGTTTCACAGAATAAATGTAATCAAGTTTTTCAATTTACAAATCATATATTGAGTTGCAACAAAGGAAGTGATAGCCATTCAAAAATTCACTTTTTCTTTTTTTCAATAATGAGGAAGGTTGGCGGAATGGAATGCTGAACAATTCCACAACAATGTCAACAGACCAGTAGATAGCATTGCAGATTATTAACCTGAAAAGTAGGCTACTTAGTCAGTTTAATTTGACAAGCAACCTGTTAGGGATATAGGTCATAGAAATAGGTCATAGAAGGTTAAATAAAAGTCATTGGGAAACTGAGGCTGGCTGCTGACCCACTTTTAGAGGGACTTTCTGGACATAGAAATGCACTGAACACATAGATCTACATGCCACGATGTGTGTCAGGATGATCATGATAACAGAGATAATACGTTGAGCAGATTTGCATTTGGCATCCAACAGCACTACAGAGCCCATCTGTAAATGTGTCAATGTATATGAATACTTTGCAGAGTATGGCCTATTTTTTCTTTTAGGTCTGCCAAACCAAGGGTCATTATGGTTTCATATACGTATATTGTCTGTGGTTGATGGGTCTCACCCCTTTTAAGGCAAGACATCCACACAGTGGATATACTGTACCTAAAGATGGATCACAATATCTGTCTTTTGACTAAAGGGAAAGCTGTCTTAGATGAGGACTATAGAATACCCCCATGTTGTCATTGATTATTGACTAATAATGTTTTTCCCATGTCTATCGTCATATGAGGTCAGTCCACAGTGCATACAACAGCTCATAAGCAATGCACTACTATGATCTGTTTTCCTCCTATCTGTTTTCCGACAGGAAGCGCCAAGCCACTTTGAAGTGCACCACTTAGCGCATTCCTTGGCCAACTGTCAGAGTCCACAGGTCACTGCCAGCTCATAGCAGGTTACACTAGACTTAGATAAGGGCACCATTTGAATTGCACCCAGTGCTATGGGTTATGATTAGAGTTACTACTGTACAGTGTAACATTGGAAATAGTTTTTATTGGCAATAGTTTTTAATGTACTTTCATTAATAACTACACAGTAACAAGGACCCTGTATTTATAAGTGTTAACATAGATTTATTTGTAAGTTAACATCATTTTTTGTGGGCCTATCTTTTGAATTCTACCTATATCAGAGCACTAGCCTCAGATAATTGCTCCTGCCACCATTTTTACTCCCCAGTAGAAAATCCCAGGTGTCTTCTTCGGTTAAGCAGCCACAATTACTGATTGATGCTGTTGGCAGGCTCTGCCTCTCTCAGTACAATTGGCCCCTTGTTTTATCATTCTCATCATGTGGAACGCAACTCAATTCTCCCCTGTCTGGTCCAAATCTGCTTTTAAACCTACCACCATGACGGACGAAAATATCTGCCAATTCACTGACAGAGTTGGGAATGTAATTTGTTTAATTGAGGTAGCCATTTTACAGTTAACATGCCTCAAAGATCTGGATGTGTATAGTTGATTTATCAATTGTGAATGCTAGATCCCTGGAAAAAACACTCCCATCTCTTCCAGACAGCCGCAAGGTCATGTGCTCATCATCAGCTTCCTCTGTCTAAGCTGTTCCTCATTTAGTCCTATGTAATTGAATGAGTTTMTGTCCTACTGACCCCCACCTGATGGTGGTAGTTATGGACAGTTCCAGCTAACAATGGACCACAGTTTGGCTGCAGTCATCCAGCTCATCCTATTAATTGTCCTCACGTCCGGTTGCCATGAAAACATTAACCAATGACTAAGTCATTTAACCTCATCATTTCTAAGGACGGGGTTGATTGTGCAAGGCAGCAGTGACTGACAATCACAAGGTTTAATAGGAGAAGTCAACAACCACAACTTTCTCTCAATCACCTATCTGTTTGTGTGCATGCTAATTCCTGTTCTCTGTGTCTGCAGGGTGCTGAGGCCATGGTGCTGGAGAGTGTGATGTTTGCCATTCTGGCTGAGCGGGAGCTTGGGCCCAAACTCTTTGGCATCTTCCCTCAGGGCAGACTGGAGCAGTTTGTCCCTGTAAGTTACTCTATGTGGAGTGATAATCATTGATAGAGGGGAAAAAATCATTAATGACTATGTGATTGCATGCTTGCTTGTGTGCATGCGTGCGTATAGGTGTCTGGATCTGTGTCTGTGTGTGTTTTGTTCAATGATGTGTGTTTAATTGATATTAAAGGGAATACATGAACCATGCTAAATCTATTCCCTTCTTAAAGTGGCAAAAATAGCTTGAAGTTATGTAATTTAACACTTTGTGCTAGCGAGAGTATTCTTGGTCAATTGCCCACGTCCACGTTGCCCAGGCATTCTCCCATAGCGAGAGTTCTCTTGCTAAATTCAACCCACACCTAGTCTAGACAGTTTGAATTTAAATCGGTACAGACCATCAGAATAGTCATGTTCTATCTGAATCACGAGTTTTGCTTGTATAATGTACAGGTAACTGCCAAAATAAAATAAACACACACACACGCACACTGTAAATCCCCTATGCTCCTTTGAGAGTCACTGAGATTTCCTCTTCTAGCCATGGTAGCGAAAATAATGGGCAACTGGGCATTTTTATACATGACCCTAAGCATGATGGGATGTTAATTGTTTAATTAACTCAGTGACCACACCTGTGTAGAAGCACCTGCTTTCAATATACTTTGTATCCCTCATTTACTCAAGTGGGTAACGATTTACTTTGACTATCCATAACACGTTTATTACACATCTATAGGCATTTCATGAACGTGTTATAACAGGTCCCAACCACATTATTAAAGGTTAGTTAAATAAATCCATAGCATATCTATAGCTCACGCATGGCATGCTATGCAAGAGCTCATATTTAGGTATCTTAATAGATGCATCATTACAATGACAGCGTAGTGTCATCATTATCGCTGCCATAACAGTGTTAGTGAATATGCCAAAAGGCTAAGCCACGTTTAGAAAATTATGCTGATATACAGTACTCGTCAAAAGTTTGGACACACCTACTCATTGCAGGGTTTTTATTTATTTTACTATTTTCTACAGTGTAGAATAATAGTGAAGACATCAAAACTATGAAATAACACATATGGAATCATGTAGGAACCAAAAAAGTGTTAAACAAATCAAAATGTAAAAAATTCAAGACCTTTGAAAGTTTCTTCAAGTGCAGTCACAAAAACCATCAAGCGCTATGATGAAACTGGCTCTCATGAGGACCGCCACAGGAAAGGAAGACCCAGAGTTAYCKCTGCTGCGGAGGGTAAGTTCATTAGCGTTACCAGCCTCAGAAATTGCAGCTCAAATAAATGCTTCACAGAGTTCAAGTAACAGACATATCTCAACAGCAACTGTTCAGAGGAGACTGCGTGAATCAGGCCTTCATTGTCAAATTGCGGGGGGGGGGGAAAACACTACTAAAGGACACCAATAAGAAGAAGAGACTTGCTTGGGCCAATAAACACAAGCAATGGACATTAGACCGGTGGAAATCTGTCCCTTGGTCGTATGAGTCCAAATTTTAGATTTTTGTTTCCAACCGCTGTGTCTTTGTGAGACACAGAGTATGTGAACGGATGATCTCTGCATGTGTGGTTTCCACCGTGAAGCATGGAGGAAGAGGTGTGATGTGTGGGGGTGCTTTGCTGGTCACACTGTCTGTGATTTATTTAGAATTCAAGGCACACTTTACCAGCATGACTGCCACCATATTCTGTAGCCATACACCATCCCATCTGGTTTGCGCTTAGTGGGACTATAATTTGTTTTTCAACAGGACAATGACACAACACACCTCCAGGCTGTGTAAGGGCTATTTGACCAAGGAGAATGATGGAGTGCTGCATCAGATGACCTGGCCTCCACAATCCCCCAACCTCAACCCAATTGAGATGGTTTGGGATGAGTTGGACCGCAGAGTGAAGGAAAGCAGCCAACAAGTGCTCAGCATATGTGGGAACTCCTTCAAGACTATTGGAAAAGCATTCCAGGTGAAGCTGGTTGAGAGAATGCCAAGAGTGTGCAAAGCTGTCATCAAGGCAAAAGTTGGCTACTTTGAAGAAGTTTTGATTTGTTTAACACTTTKTTGGTTACTACATGATACCATCTGTGTTATTTCATAGTGTTCATGTCTTCACTATTATTCTACAATGTAGAAAATAGTACAAATAAAGAAAAACCCTTGAATGAGTAGGTGTGTCCTAACTTTTGACTGGTAATGTATAGCCTGTGACTTACCTTCTTCTTCTTCTCACTGAGGTCAATAGTGCATGAAGATCCCCACAGGGTTAATGAAATGGCCTGTATATTATTAATCATTTTTGAGAATAGCAGTAAAAATGAAACATTTGAGTTATTCACTAGTACTCAGAGACCAAGAATCCACAGAGGTCAAGCGAGTGGCCTTTAAACATCTTCCTCTTTGATAAGATCTTAAACTGTCAGGTTGACAGTGAGCAAATTAGAGGGCCGAAGGGCAATGGAACTGGTTATACCCTCCATTCTTTTTGACAACACTGTCAGCAGTCTATTGGTAATGGTGTTTCTGCTTATTGTTGCATATAAAGCTGTCAGCGGGAGGGGAATGAAGACAACCTGTATTCAGCTAAGACTTGTAGACCTTACTTCCTTGACCTCTTTGTGTTAATAGAGTCGTAAACTGGACACGGATGAGCTGAGCATGCCTAGCATATCTGCTGAAATAGCTGAGAAGATGGCCAAGTTCCATGGTATGAGGATGCCTTTCAACAAGGAGCCCAAATGGCTGTTTGGAACTATTGACAAGTGAGTTGGTATCTTATTAGAAACTGTAAATCCTCTTTGCCTAACTTGACCYCACTGAACGCTCCAAACAAACATTAGCTGTCACACATATATCCTCTTACAAAATGGTTAGCTAGTTTGCTTTTGTTGGTCGATTCTCAAGTCACCTGGTTTGAGGATAACAGAGAGGAATTATGTTTTCCTATGGCATTTGTAGAGTAAAACTACACATCAATAACAGTCTTGGTCAATTTTTTTTGCCCCCTCTTTGATGTGTTTTATGAATGTCTTCTTTGCTTACACTTAAGGCATTTAAGTTGTTAAAGGGATTCACTTATCAGAGTGACCTGCTTCGTGGTCTGAGGATAGTTTCAGGTAAATCACAGAGGAAAAGTTGCTTGTCAGCAAAATAATGTGTGATTTGTACGAGTGCTGTGTAAACATAAGTGCATCGCTGTGATAAAATAGTGATATCTGTCTTATCTATAAACTCTACAACGGCTTGTATCCCAGTGTTCCCATACATACAGTACCCTGACTGTCCTGATGTTTTCCCCCATCCACAGGTACCTGAACCAGGTGATGAGACTCACCTTCACCAGGGAGTCCCACATGCTCAAGTTTGCCCGTCTGATGAGCTGTAACCTGCCCCAGGAGATGGAGAATCTCAAGTAAGGCCCACATCACATCCACCCTGGTCCCTGCATAACGTACACAACAGTATTTAGACTAAGCACACATGAACGGACATGATTACATGTATATGCAGTAACTTAGTTATGTACTAGTCATATGGTGTTTTCCACTAAATTGGTGTGGAATCCAGTCAACAACAATAAACCAATAATTATATTAAAATATGGTTGAAATATGTTCTGGCATTTTGCATCCTGTTTTTGGGGGTAAACAGTGAATTAGTGGACTTATATCTCTTGCTTTTTACCTGCTTAAATATGGCTTGTTTGTCTCTGTAGGTCTTTGCTGGACTCCACTCATTCCCCTGTGGTTTTCTGCCACAATGACTGTCAAGAAGGTAAGGGGTCTGAAGGATTCTGCATGCTTCGGTTTGGCTGGCAACTTGCCAAACTCAGCTAGGCGAACCGAACGAGTGTGCTTGCATACTCCCTTAAAAGACCGTCGCTTGAAAAACATGGAAAAAGCGACAATAGTACTGTTTGTCCATATTGAGACTCTGTAGCCAGTATACACTTCCTGAAAATAGTCMGAATGAATCTAAGATAACTCAAGAAATCTGTCATAAATTTGTCAATTTTTGCAGAGATCTTAGTCGCAGAATTTTATTTTATTTAATTTTTATGTTTGGTGAAGTATTTCTCAGGTGAAAAAATTTGCATGAAAACAAGTTGTCTATCGTTGAATGGCAACAAACACTTCATTGAAGAATCCCTACTGTTGACCAATAACTGACGAACGGGTGTAGATTTTCGGCTTGCCTCGAGAAAAAATGTAGTGTGCACAAACAGCCGAAAAAAACCTGGCCAAAGACCAAAACCAATAAAATGTTGTCATAATATATGCACTAACTGTTCTGATTTGTTTCGGATGGGAAGTGTATACACAGGGRTGTACACTGGCATAGCACACACCCCCACAGGGGGCCAACCCTATGACAGGAAATTAGCTTTAAAGCTGCTGAATTTTCTCTCAGCCTCATGGCAAAATGTGTAGAATAGCATGACATTAGCTATAAAACTGCAMATTTTTCTCTATGCCCCATGTTTTTGTGGGGGTTTGCCCATGCTCGAACCTTACGGGGACCCCGCGAAAATGTGCTAGGCCACTGTTAGGCAAAGTATTGCAGTTTGTATAAAGCTAGTGAAGAAAATCTTTGAAATCCCTTACTAATGTTTTGTACTGTGTGTATGTATGTGTGTGTGGTGTAATAATTATTTGCTCATCCTTTAGGAAATATCCTTCTCCTCAGTGGTTGTGAAGGCACTGACAGACAGAAGCTCATGCTGATTGACTTTGAATACAGCAGCTACAACTACAGGTGTGTTCATGCTCAGGGCACTAGTCAGTGTATACTGTAATCATCCCCTTTACAACCGATTCAAATACTTTGGTCACAAATTGTAGTGAATGTACAACATTTTGGGTGTCTAAGAGCCAGTAAACATTGGCCACACTGTACGATGTGGGAGGGCTGTGTCTATCCAAGGTGACACTGTCTCGGCAGACRGTAAATCATACCCCCCATGGCCGATCCATTGTCACATTCTTTCACCCTTCTGAGTGTGTCTGAGTCTCTGGAATCAAGCAGACTGGGCTGGTGGGGCAGAGCCAGACAACCTGTTCAATCTAATCATCCAGCTAGCTTTATGCACAGAATCTAACAGTGGATTCCCAAAGCTCCCGTGACTGTTCTCCAACCATATTCCTTCACATTCATAATTCACAGCTTCTGCCTCATGAAATATTCATAGGAACTCTAATGTAATGTCTGCTGCAACACAGCTATTGATGGAAGGAATTTACCCTGGTATTTTGTATTTGTCATGTTTCGTTCCCTTTGTGAGAAATCATCTCATATTTCTCTTCCTTTGCTATGGTAACAGTTTACTGCAGCCCTAGTTTTCATTTGGGCATACAAGGAAAAGAGCCCAAACAATCGTAATCCTCAATCCATGTGKCAATTCAATGTACATTGCAAGAATGTTCAGTTCTGCAACATTGAAAATAAGATTATCAAATATCAGGTGTAACTGACAGGACTGCTGACCTGGCAAATGTGATATCATTGTTAATGTTTTTTCTCTCCATATTTTGTGTTTTCAGGGGATTTGACATAGGAAACCACTTCTGTGAATGGATGTATGACTATACAAATGACAAGTTCCCATTTTTCCATGTCAACTCAAATAATTATCCCACTAAAGCCCAACAGGTGAGTAAGGATGACAGTATGAAGACTTTTTGTCGTCTGAATCTGAATGAATGGCTCTCTAGGCAAAAGACAGCCAATAACATTGTGATGTTCCTCCTTTCAGCTACATTTCATTGAAAGCTACCTATCAGAGACTGAGCAGGGATTTGAGAACCAGAGCGCTGAAGACCAGATGAAACTCAAAGAGGAGCTGTTTGTGGAAGCCAACAGGTGAGTACCAAGTTGAAGTGGCCAAGGCTTTTCGCTGGAATGTGAATGAGGGGTGAAATTGCTCACGTGTCTCTGACACACCATATGAGTCATCATGACACATGAGGACAAGTTGACTTACTGTTTTTTTTACAACTCTGAGGACACCTGTGGTTTAGTACTTAGAATGGCCTTMKGTTGAGAGAGCAGCAGTAAATCATAATAATAATGAACCCCTCAGACTGGGCCTCTTGGTTACTGTAAAATGCTCCCTGGGAAATAAAACTCTGCAATCAGTCCAGTAGTGATGAAATAACATATTTCCATGTGGCCGTTGCTGTGGACCAAAGGTTTTCTCAGTTCACCCATATGTATGTTTAATGGACCATACTGCCATTGTGCTCGTCCACTGTTTTATTAAAACATTTGTCTGTTGGTAATTACACAGGTTTGCTCTGGCTTCGCACTTCTTTTGGGGTCTGTGGTCGATGATCCAGGCGAGAATCTCCACCATTGAGTTTGGGTACATGGTGAGTGTCCATTATCTGGTTGCCATGCCTTTGTTTTACACATTTATATGTGTGATATAAACAACACAGCCATTCTCCCTCAAACAAAATAAATGAGAAGTGCATATTGCATAAGACAGGAAATGGAAGCATACAATTTATACCCAGACAATCAGAAAGCACTGTCAGTGTGTTCCTTGCTATGTTTGGTCTCACAGACTACTCTGAACTATACACAAATATTTTCCATGGTAAACCTGATAAAGATTATCTCTGTTATATTTCCTTTCTTTGCTGAAATATATATAACTGACACACATACTGTGCGAGGCGGATTTTCATTTTGATTCCTTTTCTCTCGGATTTTCATTTTTCTTTCCTTTGTCTGTCCATAGGAGTATGCCATGGCCAGGTTTGATGCATACTTTGAGCAGAAGCGGAGCTTGGGGGTCTAAGCGAGGGACCACATACTGTAACAAGGAGGTGGAGGATGAATGGATTAACAGCGCTTAATTGAAAATAATGCAGACAGGCAATCAGGGTGTAGGACCATGCTTTAATGGCGAACCTGTGCTTTGGGAATTAAACGCTCGCTACAGTTGGTATCGCATGGACCAAAGTGAAACCATGAATATCTGGTTTGGTGTTGAATTATGCCCCATGCATTGCTGCTCAGTGTTTGCACATTACTACGCTCCTAATATTACACACGCTCACAGGGTCAAGATTGTTCTTGCCCTGTCTTTTCTTCAAAGAACATCAGGAAGATTAAGACAGGGATAAAAATCTTCATTCTGAAAGGAGGTGTAAGTTACATCTCCAGGAAGTCCATTCCTGTTTGGAAATGTTCTGGCGTAGCTAAAAAGAACAGAAGTCTCAATGAGCCTTAAAAACCTTGCTTATTGAAAACCCAGTAATCTCTTATCTGTGACCCAACGGCAATAGTACATTTTCTGTGACATAAAAGCAAGGTTCAAAACATACTCCAAATAACTAAACTCTGTTTCAATTGATTGTTAGTTTTTTTGCATCCATGCTATACATGTCAGTTTTCCTTCATTCTTTATCAACAAAAAGTCCTCTAAGATAAYTTACATATGGAAATATTTGGAGCCACCAATTAGATGGGTGGGTCTCTGGCTAACAGCATTCCCCACCTGCAGTACTGTAAATATAATCTGATAAATGTGACCTGAAACACAGTATACTCTTCGAAAAAAGGGTTCTTCAAAGGGTTCTCCTATGCGGACAGCCGAAAAAACCCAAAAGGGTTGTAGTAATGGTAACCTCACAACCCTACTCTGTACTTACCATTTCTGCGGATTGTGTAGAGTAAGAGTATCAGCTCTGAATAGGTCATTGAAATGTTATTGGTATTCAAACAGATATATTCATAATGAAAATGCAGGTCCTTCTACACCTGCATTGCTTGCTGTTTGGGGTTTTAGGCTGGGTTTCTGTACAGCACTTTGTGACATCAGCTGATGTAAGAAGGGCTTTATAAATACATTTGATTGATTGATTGAATATATCACAGATAGTACATTGGATAAGTAAGGAAATGGCAAACAGGAAAGCTCTCAGCTTTAACTCAAACAGAAAAACATTAGAGATGCTTACTGTGCTATTCAGCTGGAGTAAACAGTTGCAGATGAAGTTGTGAGAAGAACTGTAAATAAGTTGTAAAAAAATCCTCATGTAGAGGTTTTTAATGTGTATAATGATATATTTAGAATGTGTTTGGGGACTGGAAATATTTACTTAACTTTTTTTGTGTGAAAAATTCATAACTGAACTGTGATAATTAGTGCTGTTTTAATATGAATTTCTATTCTGTATTTCATCATTCTATTTGTTTTATGTAAACATGTTTATTTAATCTGGTTAATATAATATTGAAACAAATATGAACCTTCACTTTGAAATTACATTGTTGCGTAGGCTACAATGTCAGTGGCACTTCAATCGCATTCACCAGACACTTCTTCCCAATGCTCATACGTTATTAGCCTGGGAGCGAGATTAGTGGCACTTTCCTGACCAGTTGCATTTTTAAGGATAACGTTTTAAATGTTTTCCTTAAATGGAATATGTATTTTTCTTAATAAGAAAGTTGTCTCTTTCCTTGTTGAAACACATCTCACTCCTGTTTTCTCAACACCTGCTATATCATTATTGTGTGATCAACTACATTCCATTTTCAGGTATATGTTGTGTATATTTGTATATACATTACACCTCTCTTTCATGCTATATTATTCGTTTGAGACAATAAAATAAGAATTGATCTAACTGTTGTCAAATGGAAATGTAATTCACAGTGTCACATACAGTTTTCTGAGTATATCCTTGCTGTATTTCATGTCTTGCCATTCAATACAGAGATCAAATAAAATGTGATTGATTATCAAAACWTAAGGGAAGAAGGAACTCCTCTACATTACACTGAATATTGTTGATTATGTATATTGTAATCTTATGGATAATTGAACTGAATGTCCAATTTGTATATGCTGTGAAAGGATCCCAACTACTCTATTTTGTGAGTGCAAACGTTTAGCCTTGCTTAACTATAAAGATAGCTATGCAGATATACACTAAAAGAAGAAAATATGTACCGTATAAATTCTTCCCTTGTAAATAGCACGGGTAAAGTCATTTGAAAATGTACCACTATGGCAAGTTCATTATATACATTTACTGTACCTTCTACTGCTTTGCACAAGTGCTACAATAAAGATAAAGAAATAAAATGTGTATTCTTGCAAATCAGTGTGTATAACTGAGGGGAAAATATGATTAACTGACATTGTACCGTAGATTTGCGCCAATCACATTGTTTAATCTCTGTCAAAAAACCAAAGGAGAGATAACATAAGAAATACTGTAGTTCCTATCATAACTGTTATGCGTTGTGTGTGGCTAGCACCATCATGGTCAATTACTGGACATGATGTATGTTAATAAGTAGACAAAGTGCTGGATCAATGATAAGTGTATGAACAATTAGAGTTCAATTGGATGACTGGATAAGATGACTCAGAATRGGCTGACAGTCACATGTTATGTCATTCCTCTAAACCTTGCCTTCCTTCTACAAAGCAGTTGTACATTCACTTCCAATGACACATCTTTCATCTTGTTGCTTTCATCAGTTTATGGCACATGCCACGTTGTCCTCGGCGATTATGTAACTACTGTGTGTTTTTGTGGTCATGTYACCATCTCCTCTCCTCTTCTTTGGCTCTTTTGCACACTGATCTCTCTGAGGTGACAAATGGGGTTAAAGGTATTATATTCTCCAGGACACAGAGGTTCGACTATTCTAATGACACTGATAAAGACTTTGATCTACGTTCAACCAGTTCAAACTAACGCTACAAAGGAAACATCTCACAGAGCTGCCAGAATATCGGTGGGAGAATGGCTCTAATCTACAGCTGGGAGCAGAATACAAAAACATTTGCTCCAGGTGGTCCTTGTTGTTTTAAAATACAACCCCTGCCTGTTGACCTTAGCTGACATGCCAGCACCACATCTGATCTGGCCTTGTCTTTTCTTGTTGACCCCATCATGGTGTGACTACTGGGCACATGCAGGGATGAGCACAGAATCACATTCCTCAGCTAAAAACATGTTTGTGTTATCATTTAAATGGGTGTAGTTTCACGATAGACACAAGGTCTCTAGAAACTTCAAAGAAAGGCAGAGCCTATTACTTTAAGTGTAAACAGATGAAGATTGATACTCCTGCCCTGTGGAATTGCAGTGTTTCTATGAATACATTTTTACTCCAATCTATATTTCATCATGTTTATCTGATGTACTTTACAGAGTATGTTACCGATGACTTTCTTTGTGTTACATCTGGTGCTCTTCAAATGCCCTTTTCTCTGYCTTTTCTGCCAGGCTAATTGGACATGTATCTCTGGCCAATTGGAAGTTCTTCTATACAGTTGGAGGGACATTTGAAGGGCAAGTGCTGTGCTGCAGTAGCAGAAAATACTAATCAGGGAGAATGGAAGGCACAGAAGTGAGCCAGAGACCTGTCCTTGACAAAGACAGCTTTTATTGAGGTGGAGATGGGTCTATGGCTCATCTCTAACTCTGCCTCAAAGATGGTAATGTGTGGGATTTGGAAAGTGTTCAACAGGGAGGATAAACAAGAGAGAAGACAGAACAATGCAGTGAGAATAAGGGAATGATGTATGATGTGTGATGTGTAGCCCTCACAATAACCTGAGGTCTGTCTGCCAGGGGCTTCCTGACGGACCGCCCCCAGGTGTTGAGGGTAGGCAACAACGCATCCGCCACGCTGACCCTCTACACACAGCTGCACCATTGAGAGCATCTTGACTGGCTACATCCCCGCTTGGTATGGCAACTGCTTGGCATCYGACCATAAGGCGCTACAGAGGGTAGWGAATACTGCCCAGTACAATGGGGCCGAGCTCCCTGCCATCCAGGACCTCTATACCAAACGCTATCAGAGGAAGTCCCCCCCAAAATGATGCTGTTCTGCTCTTGAGCAAGGCAGTTAACCCCCAACAACAACTGCTCCCCRGGTGCTGATGACGTGGATGTCATTTAAGGTCGCMCTCTGCAACTCTCTGATTCAGAGCGGTTGGGTTAAATGCAGAAGACAGGTTTCGGTTTAATTCATTTGAGCAATTGACTAGGTACCTCCCTTTACATGCACACACATGCATGCTGACACCACATATGCTACTGTCTATTATCTATCCTGTTGCCAAGTCACTTTACTCGTACCTATATGTACTGTACATAGATAGCTACCTCATACCCCTGCACATCGACTCTGTACTGGTACTGCCTGTAAATAGCCATGTTATCTTTTACTGATTATTTTATTAGTTATTCACTGTGTATTTATTCCTTGTGTCACTATTTATATTTATTTTTTATTTTATGATCTTCTCTTTAACTCTGCATTGTTGGAAATAACCTATAAGTAAGAATTTCAAATGTAGTTCCATCTGTTGTCTACAAAGCATGTGACAAATACCATTTGATTTGATTAGGGCTTGGTAAAGTCTAGAAGTTTCTCCTTTCTGCCAGGGAGAACCTCTCCCCAAGGGAGAATGTGGGAGAAGCAGAATGAAATGAGTCCATTTTTCAGCGGGGAGGGCTGACAGGCAGAAGGCCACAACACCAACTTCACACAACTCCAATAATGCCACACTAAAAGTAGATATTTGAGTATATTTTTGTTGTCTCTCAACATAGTAACGCTCATACCCCACCTCTGTTGAGTCTTATGTTTGTTATTTTATCTTTAATTGAAACGTTGTCCCAAAACTAAGAATGGATGATACTACATGCTAAATTCAAACAGTTTAACTCTAAAACTCAGGAAAAATTGTAGTTCCACCCAGCCTTTTTCTGTGTATCCCTGATGTAACTCAACAACAAGGCCCCTCCAGAGGGGGGATATAAGAGACAATTGACATACAGTAAGAACATGCAATGTCTGTAGTCTGTATATCAAGTGTAAACCATATGGAATGTACATGCTTCTCTCAGACATATGGTTGGCTGCATGTTATGAAATCATCAGTGGTGCCTGACAGATATCCTCAAGAGTCCTGTAAATCCAGAGTCCTGTAAAGTCCTGTGTATCAAGTTCTGCTGTAGCTTGCAGTAGCTCAGAAATAACACTCTGCATTGTTTTTGTTTCCAACCACGAGACTCCACACTCACGTTTCAAAGCCAARCTTTAAAATAAACATATACCATCTCTGACTATTAGTCTGTGCACTGGAGGAAAAATACATTCTTCAACTTTAAATTACATCCCGTCATGACATTTATTTATCATTGTTTTTATTGTTGTTATTCTACACTGACMAAAAATATAAATGCAACATGCAACAATTTCCAAGATTTTACTGGTCACCATTTGCCTCATGCAGAACCATTTGCCTCTCCTTTGCATAAAGTTGATCAGGCTGTTGATTGTGGCCTGTGGAATGTTGTTCCACTCTTCTTCAATGGCTGTGCGAAGTTGCTGGATATTGTCGGGAACTGGAACACGTTGTCGTACACGTCGATCCAGAGCATCCCAGACATTCCCAATGGGTGACATGTCTGGTGAGTAGTCAGACCAGCTTCCATAATTTGTGTACAGATCCTTGTGACATGGAGCAGTGCATTATCATGCTGAAACATGAGATGATGGCGGCTGATGAATGGCWTGACAATCGGCCTCCATCGCCACCATGGGGCACTCTGTTCACAWTGTAGACATTAGCAAACCACTCACCCACACAACGCYATACATGTTTACTGCCATCTGCCCGGTACAGTTGAAAMCGGGATTCATCCGTGAAGAGCACACTTCCCCAGCGTGCCAGTGGCCATCGAARGTGAGCATTTRCCCACTGAAGTCGATTACGACGCTGAACTGCAGTCAGGTCAAGACCCTGGTCTTGGAMGACGAGCACGCAGATGAGCTTCCCTGAGACGGTTTCTGACAGTTTGTGCAGAAATTCTTCAGTTGTGCAAACCCACAGTTTAATCATGAWAATGGCACCGGAGGGGATGGCTGCCATTTTACGGGCTCCTAACYAATTGTGCTATTCAGTGTGTTTTTTTAATGAATCGAAGGCGAAAGATTTACATCTGCTCCCAGACCAGGCACAAATCCCCGTCATTCGCAYGAAGAAGAGACGCAGATACAGGGGCCAAAAATCTGTATGCTTGGTGAGAATTCGTTGGGGAGTGGAWAATTCGCCTTTACCATCCGTCCTATTGGCGAACGTGCGAATGAGCTCCRTTCAAGAATATCCTACCAATGGGAAATTATAAACTGTAAAATCGTATGCTTCACCGAGTCGTGGCTAAATGAAGACATGGATAATATTCMGTTGGCTGGGTTTTCCGTGCATCGGCAAGACAGAACAGCAACCTCCGGTAAGACGATGGGTGGTGGTCTGTGCCTATTTGTCAACAACAGCTGGTGCGCGATCTCTAATATTAAGGTCTCTAGGTTTTGCTCACCTGAGGTAGAGTRCCTCATGATAAGCTGTAGACCACACTATTTACCATGAGAGTTTTTAGCTATAATTTTCATAGCTGTTTATTTACCACCACAAACCGATGCAGGTACGAAGACCACACTCAATGAGGCCATAACCAAACAAGGGAATGATCACCCAGAAGCGGCGTTCCTAGTGGCAGGGGACTTTAATGCAGGAAAACTTCCATGTTACCTCATTTCAACCAGCATGTCACATGTGCAACCAGAGAAAAAAAAACTCTAGACCGCCTTTACTCCACATACAGAGATGCATGGAAAGCTCGCCCTCAATTTGGCAAATCTGACCATAAGCAGTATCCCACAGTGACCGTACTTACATATCCCAACTAGAAGCCATGGATTACAGGCAACATTCCGCACTGGGCTAAAGGCTAGAGCTATTGCATTCAAGAGTGGGACACTATCCGGACGCTTATAAGAAATCCCGCTATGCCCTTCGATGAACCATCAAACAGGCAATGAATGCGTCAACACAGGACTAAGACTAAATCCTACTACACCGGATCTGACGCTTATTGGATGTGGCAGGGCTTGCAAACTATTATGGATTACAAAGGGAAACCCAGCCGCGAGCTGCCCAGTGACGTGAGCCTACCAGACGAGATAAATGCCTTCAATGCTCGCTTTGAGGCAAGCAACACTGAACCATGCATGAGAGCACCAGCTGTTCCAGACAATGGTGTGATCACRCTCTCCGCAGACAATGTGAGTAAGACCATTTAAAAAGGTCATTCACAAGGCAGCAGGGCCAGACAGATTACCAGGATGCGTTTTCAGAGCATGTGCTGACCAACTGGCAAGAGTCTTCACTGACATTTCCAACCTCTTCMTGACCGAGTCTGTAATACCTACATSTCCCTGTGCCCAAAAACTGCAAGATAAACTGCCTAAATGACTACCGCCCCGTAGCACTCATGTCTGTAGCCATGAAGTGCTTTGAAAGGCTGGTCATGGCTCACATCAACACCATCATCGCAGAAACCCTGCAATTTGCATACCACCCCAACAGATCCACAGATGACGCAATCTTTATTGCATTCCACACTGCCCTTTCCCACCTGGACAAAACACCTATGTGAGAATGCTGTTCTTTGACTACAGCTCAGCGTTCAACACCATAGTGCCCTCAAAGCTCATCACTAAGCTAAGGACCCTGGGACTAAACACCTCCCTCTGCAACTGGATCCGAGACTTCCTGRTGGGCCGTCCCCAGGTGGTAAATGTAGCCAACAACACATCTGCCACACTGCTTCTCAATACGAGGGCCTTTCAGGGGTGCATGCTTTTCCCCCCTGTACTCCCTATTCATCCACGACTAGGTGTCCACGCACAACTCCAACACCGTCATTAAGTTTGCAGATGACATGACGGTGATAGGGCTGATCACCGATAACGATGAGACAGCCTATAGGGAGACAAATGAACTGATCATGGACTACTGGAAAAGGAAGGCTGAGCACGCMCCCATTCACACCGACAGRGCTGTAGTGGAGTGGGTCAAGAGATTGACGTTTCTTGGTGTCCACATCACCGACAAACTATCATGGTCCAAACATACCAAGACAGTCGTGAAGAGGGCACGACAATGCCTTTCGGAGACTGAAAAGATTTGCGCTATCGAGAGTATCCTATCCCAACTGGTTGCCATCAYGTCTTGGTATGGCAACTGCTGTACGGCCCAGTACATCACTGGGGATGAGCTCCCTGCCATTCTGGACCTCTATACCAGGCAGTGTCAGAGGAAGTCCCAARAAATCATCAAAAACTCCTGCCACCCAAGTCATAGACTGTTCTCTTTGCTACCGAACGACAAGCGGTACCGGAGCGCCAAGTCTAGTTCCAAAACGCTTCTTAACAGCTTCTACCCCCAAGCCATAAGACTGCTGAACATTAATCAAATGTTATATTTGCATATTGACCCCCTTTTGTATGCTGCTGCTATTCACTGTGTATTATCTATGCATAGTCACTTTACCCAAGCCTACACGTACATATTACCTCAATTACCTCAACTAACCTTTACCCCGCACATTGACTCAGTACCTTGGTTATGGTTACATGTCATCTGCGGTTGTGAGGCCGGTTGGAGGTACTGCCAAATTTGGTTGGACATAGTGCCAAATTCTCTAAAACGACATTGGAGGAAGCTTATGGTAGAGAAATTAGCATTCAATTCTCTGGCAACATCTCTGGTGGACATTMCTGCAGTCATCATGCCAAATGCGTGCTCCCTCAAAACTTGAGACATCTGTGGCATTGTGTTGTGTGACAAAACTACACATTATAGAGTGGCCTTTTATTGTCCCCAGTACAAGGTGTGTAACAGTACAACATGTGTAATGATTATGCTGTTTAATCAGCTTCCTGATATGCCACACCTGTCAGGTGGATGGATTATCTTGGCAAAGGAGAAACGCTCACTAACAGGGATGTGAACAAATTTATGCAGCAAATTTAAGATAAATAAGCACGTATGGAAAATGTAGGGGATTTTTCTTTTCAGCTCATGAATTATGGGACCAACACTCGTTTATATTTTTGTTAAGTATAATTTTCTTGGTTATGACGGAGTTGTTATACAGCAACACTAACTAAAGAATGTTGTCTCGCTATAGCAGGGGGGGGCCACATTTTCTGAGCAAAATAAATAAATAAATTGTATTTTTAAGGGATGTAAACAAATTTGTCCACAGAATTTGAGAGAAATATGTTTTTTGTGTGTATGGAACATTGCTGGGATATTTTATTTCAGCTCATGAAACATGAGAGTTTATATTTTTGTTCAGTATAAGGAAAAAATTAATTTCTATTGAACATGATAGAGGAGGCCACAGGTGAAGCGAAGTCCTCAACTGTATTCACAGTGTTGGCGATCCAACGAGGAAAGCGGTTAACAGCGGTGACTAAATGTTTACTTCTAATTTCACGCGGAGCAATAAACAAAATGGCAGAGCAGCTGATGACAATGACATAACATAATTATGTTTACTATTTTGAGACAGATATTCTGTATCGCTGCACAGTCTGAATCAATCAACATTATAATGAGAGTAACTTTTCGTTGTTCCTAGAGAAGGGAACTATGAAATGTAGAGCTGCAGGTCCACTTAAAACCTATTTGATTTAAAGTCCCCTGTTTAGGGGACCTGCATGGTTCTGGTAACAGTTCCGACCGATCTGTGGACACCGTTGATTGAAATGGCTTGCATAGAGCAGTAGTCCTTATTCTAATGGACACAGGAGTGTCTCTACTGACTGAATGAAGCAGGATGTGAAATCTGACACCACTGGAAGATGGGATGAATAAAGCATATGTTTGGAATCCGCAGTAGGAGAGAGTGGTTTTGTTGGTGAAGCACATTCAGAGATTGATTTATAGCTAGTAGGCTAATCTAAAAATACTTTATAGATTTAAAGCAAATAACACTTTCTGTTTGTCATAGACAAATGAGTTCAGGAAGCTACGCTAGAGCTCTGTGAGAYATTCACAGAGATGGGGGCAGACGTTTTGATCAAGAGAGACCTTTAGAAAATATGCACATTTTCTTTAACACTAAATATTCAAATATGTGTTCTACATTTATAAGGAAGGTGAAATCTTATAGTTGTATTAATTGATTTAGAAAAAATATAAGTCATTTCAAGCCTTATTTATACAGTTTTGTTGAATAGGAAATACATCATATAAAACATTATATAATCAAATCAAATCAGATTGTATTTGTCACATGTGCCGAATACAACAGGTGTAAACCTTACCGTGAAATGCTTACTTACAAGCCCTTAACCAACAATGCAGTTCAAGAAATARAGTTAAGAAAATATTTACTAAACAAACTAAAGWAAWWWWTKWWATAAAAAGTAACACACTAAAATAACAATACATAGGCTATATATACGGGGTACCAGTACCGAGTCAATGTGCGGGGGTACAGTTTAGTYGAGGTAATTTGTACATGTAGGTAGGGGTAAAGTGACTATGTGTAATGGGTTTCGTCCTCTTCGTCTGACGAGGAGTAGCAAGGATCGGACCAATACGCAGCGTGGTAAGTGTCCATATTCGATGTATTAACTGAACACTAAGAAATACAAAATAACACCGTGAAATACAAAACGAAAACGAAACAGCCCGTATGGTGATAACACAGACACAGGAAACAACCACCCACAAAACACAAAGAAAAACAGGCTACCTCAATATGGCTCTCAATCAGAGACAACGACTGACACCTGCCTCTGATTGGGAACCATACTAGGCCAAACACAGAAATAGACAACCTAGACATACAACATAGAATGCCCACCCACATCACACCCTGACCAAACAAAACATAGAAACATACAAAGCAATCTATGGTCAGGGCGTGACACTATGCATAATAAACAGCGAGTAGCAACAGTGTMAAATTAAAGGGGGGGATGTCGAGCAGTTGCCATACCAGGCCGGGTCAGGATGCTCTCGATGGTGCAGCTGTAGAACTTTTTGAGGATCTGGGGACCCATGCCAAATCTTTTCAGTCTCCTGAGGGGGAGAAGGTGTTGTTGTGCCCTCTCCACRACTGTCTTGGTATGTTTGGACCATGATAGTTTGTAGATGATGTTGACACCAACGATCTTGAAACTCACGACCCGCTCCACTACAGCCCCGTCAATGTGAATGGGGGCATGTTCGGTCCTCCTTTTCATACTTTCCTCATCTTTGTACTGTGYACTTGAGCTTGTGTCCTCWAAAGTGACTAAACCACAGCAATTTATAAAAATAATTKTAACCTTTCTTGGAGTATGCAGCATTACTGGTTATTGTTTAGTTATTGTTTATGTCCCTCTCATGATAAATAATTACTTTTGGGGATTACGTAGATTACACTTACAATTACATTTAGTTACATTTAAGAGGTTTTAAAAAGCATTATGGCTGTGTGCATATTGTGCATTCCACTGTGCAAAACCCTTAGTAGAATGGACAGAATCCTCCCACTGCGGCAGGTCACTGACCTGCATAACCCCTGAGAGCTGTACTTCATTAGGAGTGTGGACACTGGACAGTAATTGCCTGTAGACTGCAGCCCCTCTAAAGGCATGGCTGTAAGTCCCTTCCATCTCAAGGTCTCTAAGTYTATTTTCTCAGGCCTCTGCTTGTTCACATTAGGAGGTAGTAGGTAGGGGGGTGGCAGCTAGCAAGAGCAAACAGCACATTGGCCTGGAAAAGGGGTGGGCAACGCCTGGGAATGGCCTTGAGAGGGTGAGATGCAAGTTGACCACTAATCTCACATCAACAGCTCACAGTGTTGGGAGAGGTTTTGTAGTTTCATTTTGTGATTGGGRAAGCACATGTTTTGGGGTTGCGGTCTGAACTTAAACAACTCTTCTGTTTTTGCATTTTTCAAACACCTGAGAATTTTGCATTTTTCTAACACGTGAAACATGCCTAATTCTAATGTAAAAAAACATATTTTTTCTGCATAGTTTATCTTAGCGAAGATAGTTAGACAAACTACTCTAACTTGATTGATAGCTTGAAATAGCTTGGTAGCTAGTTATGAGGTTGTGAGATTGGGAACCTATCTAGCTGGATATCTAAAGCCAACTTCATCAAATTGTTAGGTGGCTAGTATTACAGAGAAACAAAACAGTTTTGTTTTATTTATTCATCAAGAAGGCATCAATAGGTTACATAGCTTGATCAAATTAATTAAAAAACATACTTCCTGCCCATCACCGGCAGCTARAATCAAATCAAACGCTGTGTGTGTCACTCTACTCTCTCTCCACTGGGCACACACTGGGTGAATCAACTTTGTTTCAAMGTCATTTCAATGAAATAACATTGAATCAACGTGGAATAGATGTTGAATTGACGTCTATGMCCAGTAAGTCTCCCCTCCACTGACGATACTGCACGCACTATCTAGCATCCTGCCTAGGCATMTTTTGCTCYGTGCACCTTGGAAGGAACCACTTACCAGGGAGAATGGGGGGTGGGGGTTATTCTTTGCCTGGTCCAGTCAGTGTGTYCCCTCCACAAAATASAGCTGACAGATCTTTTTATAAATAATTATGATAGAATGTGGGCTTGAAATTTAGTTTAGAAATTCATTTAACATCTTAAAAAAACAAGATGCCCCCTATGGGGGCAATGTAGACACTGTCTGCACCAATTTTCCAGAAGAAATTGAAGTACCTTGCAAGTGCCTAAACTGCTCGTGGGAGTCCGACTTCAGACCTGAGATTGTATAAATATGTGAATGTTTTTACTCAACCTTTTTGCCCATAGATTTCCTCAAGAAATGAACTACTGAGTATAAGTGCCCTCTAGTGTTCCTAAAAGGGGGGGTGCAGCGCAACGTTAAATACTTAGCCTACTGGTAATACTTCTATTATTCACAGGTGATCAGGCACTGCTCATATCAGGTGAGCAGCTGGAATGTATTATTTCTCCACACAATTTCAATATAGTAGTCTATATTTCATAGATAGGTGATATCAGTTGTGAGAAATAGCTTGAAAAACGAATTGTCAGTGTAAATCCCTTGTAATGCTGGTCCTTCACACATTTCCAATATGCTGTGCATCACAAGAACATAGTCAAAGTAGGTGGACTGGCCTGGCTAGCCTYAGATTAAGAGCTGATGCCACTTTGCTATTGGCTGACGAATTGATCGCATCATCAAACTCCAGTGTTCATCCTCTGAGCTCTTTCCCTTTCCAAAGGTGACCTGGCCAACCAKGCGTTTGGATGACTTCTTGGCTGCAGGGATCTCGTACACAGAGACCACAATGCAGCACTCCTTGATCTGTGGGTCTGGCAGTGTGAACATCATGACTTCGTTGAAGACGGTCACTTCCCTCCAGGTCTTAACAGTGGACTTCTGGTGCCGCAGCTTGAACTGGTTGCAGAGGACACTGATCTTGCCATACAGTGCTGCGAACAGAGTCAACAGAACCTTTATCTACAATGCAACAGTATGCAACTTCGGCTCAATAATGAGTTTATCACACAAGAAAAGTGGCATTTACCTTGATTTTTTTTACTTGGCTGAGGTGGTGCCCTGATTTTCAGCAGACCAACCTCTAGCCTCTGGAGGGTGGGGAGATACTTCATAAAGAGAAGCACCTYTCCAACCAGGTCCTGGAAATTATAAAAATGTATTACTGAAGTCAAGACAGTACACAGACAGGATTGATGTAATTTTTTACACATAGATCCAGATAGAGTGTATCACCCACCTTCTGTGGTGCCTGTAGGTCCTTGAGGACTTCAAGAGGGTATGAGATTTCCATATCGCACAGATGAACTCTGACCTCTCCCAGGATCCTATGCCTGGAGAATTTATCAAAGTCTTTAACCTGCGGAAAAGAGAAAAAKATGTTGTAATCTGATCTAATTAGCTTGTCAATGTAATTCAATAATTCTCTCAGTTATGTACCTCAAACCTGATGGTGATGTGAGGGACATCCTCCTCCTCCAGAGAGCAGAAGAACTGGTCCCCAAACGTTGGGCTGCTGCTGTCCTTCACCATACGGGACTGCCACTCATGGAGCACACACTGCAGTGAAGGAGAGGACTGCTCCTCCTTCTCCTTCTCCTGCCCGGCCCATAGCAGCCGGACCCTCACAAAGGGGTCCACACTGCGGCTGAAGTCCCTCACCGGCAGACCCCAGGCTTCCAGAAGGGTGACCACCAGTCTGGACTGCAGCTGGTCATAGTAGAGGGAAAAGTGCAGGGAGCCCTGCACCACCACCTCTTCCTGCTGGTCCTCCAGGCTGAGCAACTCCACATGGCTGCCCATGGACAGGCAATTGCTCAACCTCCGCRCCTCTTCATGGAGCTTCTCCACCTGGGGAACAGATATGGTCCTACTATCTGTTTCAGTGTGTTTAAGAGTCAGTTTTTGAGATGTAAATGCACTGAATTCATTTGTTGTTGTAGGCTGTAGGGTTATTTGACAAAAACGCTACAGTCCCAAGCTAATTCACATGACTAACCCTAGTTTGTGAACTCTATCTCTCACTGTATATTACAATGTGTGAAAACTGACTATGGTAGGCAACACTGAGAGAAAACTCTCTAAACCACAGCTCACTGAGATATGCCCTCTGTTTGATTTACATGCATCCAAGAACAACATGGGTGGAAAGATACACACAGATATTAGTAGAAGCTTGTTGCTCAATGTGTCAGTGATAGCAATGTAGACAAATGAAATGGGAGAGCGTYCCTTGTGAGTAAGGAAAGGAAKTAATAGTTACAAGTAATAGAGAGCTCTTACCTTGAAATTAGGCCTCTGGGKTTCTGTGTCGAAGACCCCAGACTTTGCTGGCTTGCCATCAGATGAAAGTAACTCATCAACTGCAGTGAATAGAAATATAGCAGCATGAGCCAAAGTCTTATCCCAAAAATGTAGGAGTTTGCTATACAGAATGTTCAGTACTTGAATTAYTACTCAATCTAATTCTACTGTATATTGGTGTTTGACCTATATGGTTTGACAAAAAGCCAACTGATAACTTAGATTAGTTTTAGTTAACTTACGAGGTTTCCTTGGAGCATATGAGCGGTATCGGTATAATTGCCACACCAGAATGCTCAGAGCAATCAGGAAGAGGGTTGCAGAGATTCCCAGGATACAGTACTTGACCTCTTCAGTGAAGGGCATACGTAGGTCCCCAATGGACAGGTCCGTGGTGGCAAGGAAATTCATGTCTCTCTGCCATGTGAAGTCCTGTATAGCAGAACTCCATATAATTTCAACACTTCTAATGCTCTATTCAAATCATATATTCACTCCGGTATCCTATATGCAAAATGAGTGCAATTCTCAATGGTTAAACGACATCGGTAGGATCCAGTAACAACCTTTCGGCTAGTCTCCTTCTGGAAATGAAACTAAAATCTCACCTGTGGAAAACATTGTTACTTAAACATCGTCCTATTCTCCCATCTGTCRTTCATATTATTAATGGACATTTACATTATAGAGCAGGGATCATCAACTAGATTCAGCCGTGGGGCAGATGTTTTCTTGAGCGGATGGTTGGGGGGCCGGAACATAATTACATCTAGTTTGTAGACTGCAAATTGACAGCAAGAAGCCCAAACAGATATAATATTTGACTAAAACATTATAATTTCAAACCTTGCTTACATTTGTATATGATGACATGTATCTCTCTATTATGCGTGGGAATACTTGGGAACAGACTTCCAAAATTAGAATCACTTGGAGCTGATTCCCTGGTGTTTTCAGTCTTTTATGGCCAGCAATGAACATTTAAAAAAATACAATTATTTATTTATTTTGCTCAGAAAATGTGGCCCCCCCCTGCTATAGCGAGACAACATTCTTTAGTTAGTGTTGCTGTATAACAACTCCGTCATAACCAAGAAAATTACACTGAACAAAAATATAAACGCGTGTYGGTCCCATAATTCATGAGCTGAAAAGAAAAATCCCCTACAAAAAGCTTATTTATCTTAAATTTGCTGCACAAATTTGTTCACATCCCTGTTAGTGAGCAATTCTCATTTTCCAAGATAATCCATCCACCTGACAGGTGTGGAATATCCCCCACCTTGTGCTGTGGACAATAAAAGGCCACTTTAAAATGTGCAGTTTAGTCACACAACACAATGCCACAGATGWYTCAAATTTTGAGGGAGCGTGTAATTGGCATGCTGACTGCAGGAATATCCACCAAAGCTGTTGCCAGAGAATTTAATGTTAATTTCTCTTCCATAAGCTGCCTCCAACGTCGTTTTATAAAATGTGGCATTATGTCCAACCCGGCTTCAGAACCGCAGACCACGTGTAACCACGCCAGTCCAGGACCTCCCCATCAGGCTTCTTCACCGGCAGGATCATCTGAGGGGGGGCGGGGTTGGTGCTGAGGAGTCTTTCTGTCTGTAATAAAGCCCTTTTGTGGTGAAAAACTAATTCTGATTGGCTGGGCCAGGCTGSCAAGTGGGTGGGCCCATGGCTGCACTCCTGCCCAATCGTGTGAACGGCATAGATTAGGGCCTAATGAATGTATTTCAATTCACTGATTTATATGAACTGTAACTCAGTAAAATCTTTGAAATGGCTGCATGTTGTATTTATATTTKTGTTCAGTATATATTAGAGAAGTAAGCTAAAGATATATATTCAAAGCAAGTGGCTCCCCAATAGCATGTTATTACACATTATTTACAAGTGTATAACAATGAAGTCACCCATATCCTTAATCCTTATTCACTGTATTCTGTCCATTCTTTACAATTGCCAGATAGAAATACAGTGACACACTCTGGCAAACATAATCTGAGAGATGTACAATTATAAAAGACTAAACAGAATGTGATATTTGTGAAATAAGAATGAATACCTTATGACMCAGTCTGTCTGTCCCTCTCCTCCATTCACTGTCATCTGTGTGTTTACATTACCATACATTCGTTCTCTGGCGGACTGACTCACTGATCATTACAGCACCTGACTATCCACCACCTGGTTAAACAGGTCTGATTAGTTTCTAATGATTGTCCAAGACTGGCTTGTCTTATTCACTTCCTCCAAAAGCAGCCTTGACATTTGAAGCTATCTAGCTCATTGTTCCACCAGCCCGATTTGCAAAGCAACTGCTGGGTGAGGTTTATCACATGTAGTACCCAAATAGCCACCAGATGAATAAGATAGTATGCACATAAAACAGGGTTGAATTGTTTCAGCAGTCCACCTAGTAGTGTTTGGATGTTTAAGTGATCATATATTATTGACTTCTGAATTGAAAATGTCTTAATAGTGTTTGTTTTGTGCAGAGACATGCAGCTCTCTGAGATAACTAGAGCAAAGCAAAAGCATTCCTAACATCCTTGTTTGTTCCTCATTTCTCAACACTTTTGTGCATAACTTTTATTTCAGCTAACATCAGACAAACTCCTACTATGCGTCATAGAGGACATAACAGAGGATACATTTTATTTTCCAGGATACTGCATGTTACTATATTTTCTAAAGACACAAATAAATACTCTTCATTACTATTGTTAACACCAAAAGTTTMATTGGAAAAGAGAGCAGTAACATTCATCATCCTTTCAGACTTAACGGTGTGATATTTTTTCATAATAACTTAAGGAAGTGCCAGAACACTCACTGCTCGGAAATTAAACAATATCATTTAATATCCTCTTAGAGGTTTACAAAGACGTCTGGGAAGATACTTATCCTAAGCTGAAAGAACAACTTCCTTCAAAGACAAACAAAAGACTGTCCACTATTTGCTTCCTCGCCACTTCAACCTGTTGCACATAGGCCTACAGAACAATTAACTTGCCTCGTTTTAATAACATAGGCTAAGCATACAGTGTCAGTGTTACAGCAAATAAAACTTAATGTCATATAGAACATTACATGATGCATTTTTTCATGCAAAACTGCTATCTAGGTAGTACATTCAACTTTGCATAGTCAAAGCATAAACATGTGCAAACCAACAACTTATAAAATCATCCATGGTGATATTCCAATCACCAGGGTAGTGGCTCCCCGGTGTAGTGTAGAAATGACCCATGATCCTTTTCAGTCAATCCACCAATTACTGACAACACAGAAGATATGCTCTCCTCTGGACTCAAAGGTGCCTGGAGGCAAAGGGGAAATTATAAAGATGATTCATTATCAATGTTTCCCTAAAAAAACGACTATTTATTCTCATGGGGCTATTACTAAAATAAACAAGTACGGATGTAGGGACAGATATTGTGATGCAGTGTTATGTTCTCTCTGCTGAGAAGAGAATAGAGGCTTACTTCTGGTCCTCCCATGTCAGTGCGTACCCAGCCAGGGTGGAGGCCCATGCACAGGATGCCATCAGCCTCCAGATCCACTGCCATGCATCGTGTCACCATGTTCAGAGCACTCTGTCAATACACAACAACTTGTTGTCAGAGCCATGTCACTTATGTTACTCTGGCTTATATCTGCTCGACACCTGTCCACATTTATCAGGTTGTCAAATGACCAATGATACACATACCTTGGAAGTTCTGTAAGGATACCACTTGAAGTTCTTGGCCCGGTCACCCCAGTTGAGCTCGACTGACCCTAACAAGGAAGTCATGTTGATGACCGCAGCTCTATGGATGCCCATCCCCGTGCCTTTGGCAGCTGCCCTCTTCAGCAGGGGTAGGAGAGCCTGGCAGAGATACAGAATGTGAGAACATTTCTATTTCTCTCATGCAGGTGGACTATCATGTATTTTTGTTTATGTAAAGATAAAAATTAACAAATGAAACCTTAGTGATCATAAGTGGGGCCACAGAGTTGGTGTGGAAGTTCTCCAACATCTTCTCAGCCGTGACTGTCTCAAAATTGGCGACAACATTGATTCCAGCATTGTTGATTAGACAATTGAGGCCCAGCTCCTGAACAAGCAGGTCAACGTCTTGTGCAGCTTTCTCTATGCTCTCCTGACTGACAACATCTGGAGAGGAGGCAAAGTCAGTAAGAAAACAATATAATTTTTTATATAGCATTATATCATGCATACAAAAGTTATTGATTTAATTATTCTTACCAAGTGTTATTATATGGATATTTGGATGTCTTTCAGCTAGTTTCTGCAGTTCCTGCAAAACACAGAGAATTACTTCACACAACTACATTGCACATGACAGGTGTGCAGATCGGCATTCACCAGTGACATAGACTAGACATAAAATAGTAAATCCGGGACTCTCAAATTAGTATGATATGTTACGTTTGGTATGGTTACATAAGACAGAAGGTTACTTAAGGAAATAACACAGAAGGGTGGATGGGTAGGTGTATAAGATTGTCTAGCAACCCAAAGTTTGCTTGTTCAAATCTCATCACGGACCACTTTGGAACTACTTAGCATGTTAGCTAACCATTCCCTTAGCCATAACCCTTTAACCGTACTTAGTATGTTAGCTAACCCTTCCCTAACCTTAAAACCCTTTAACCATAGCTAGGTGGCTAATGTTGGCTAGGCTGGAGGTTAGGAGTTAAGTTAAAGGGTTAGGGAAAGGGTTAGCTAACATGCTAAGTAGGTCCAAAGTAGATAAAAAGTAGTAAGTAGTTGCTACAATGCAAAAGTAGTCCGTGATAAGATTCAAACACGCAACCTTTGGGTCGCAAGACGTTTGCATTACTTTAAGCCTAACCATAACCCCTAACCCCTAGCCTAGCTAAAGTTAGCCACAACAAATTGGAGTTTGTAACATATCATACGTTTGGCAAATTTGTAACATATTGTACGRATAAAAAATTGGGCTGTTTGAGAAAGTATGAGCAAATGTTAGCCTACATCAACATGTAAAAAATATTGAGAATATGCAAATGACCTATATGACAGACCTTACATGACATGACATACCCTCGTAAAACTGACCATCCTACCGATCCTCGACTTCGGCGATGTCATTTACAAAATAGCCTCCAACACTCAACAAATTGGATGCTGTCTATCACAGTGCCACCCGTTTTGKCACCAAAGCCCCATATACTACCCACCACTGCGACCTGTATGCTCTCGTTGGCTGGCCCTTGCTTCATACTCGTCGCCAAACCCACTGGCTCCAGGTCATCTACAAGTCTCTGCTAGGTAAAGCCCCGCCTTATCTCAGCTCACTGGTCACCATAGCAGCACCCACCCGTAGCACGTGCTCCAGCAGGTATATCTCACTGTCACCCCCAAAGCCAATTCTTCCTTTGGCCGCTTCTCCTTCCAGTTCTCTGCTGCTAATGACTGGAACGAACAGCAAAAATATCTGAAGCTGGAGACTCTTACCTCCCTCACTAGCTTTAAGCACCAGCTGTCAGAGCAGCTCACAGATCACTGCATCTGTACATAGCTCATCTGTAAATAGCCCATCCAATCTACCTCATCCCCATACTGTATTTATTTATGTATTTATCTTGCTCCTTTGCACCCCAGTATCTCTACTTGCACATTAATCTTCTGCACATCCTACCATTCCAGTGTTTAATTGCTAAATTGTAGTTACTTCGCCTCCATGGCCTATTTATTGCCTTACCTCTCTTATCCTACCTCATTTGCACATGCTGTATATAGATTTTCTACTGTATTATTGATCGTATGTTTATTTATTCCATGTGTAACTCTGTGTTGTTGTATGTGTCGAACTGCTTTGCTTTATCTTGGCCAGGTMGCAGTTGCAAATGAGAACTTGTTCTCAACTAGCCTACCTGGTTAAATAAAGGTGAAATAAAATAAAATAAAAAACATCTACCAACCCCAATAAAGAACACTGAAATGAAACAGGCAGGGAGCCGATCTCGAACCCTCGACCATTCTAGACCGAAGTCTATCGCGCTATCGACTGTGCCACAAAAGCATGCTCGTGCGACAAAGTCGATTTCCGCACTTGTAAACCCAGGGTCGTTACACTACTCCCTCCTTTCCAARAGCGCGTCCTCGCGCTAGCTTGCGACTCCATGTCTTACAGGAACGCGCTCACCGGTCAAGCACACGCACTGTCGTGGATGCAAGATCCGATCACTTTTGACACCAATGTAATAAAACAGCAGAGTCGATTTCCGCGCTTATAAACCCAGGGTCGTTACAATACTGTAGCCTAGGATACGCTCAAAACACAGCACAAGACGTATAACATTTCCGCATGTGTTTATTTACCTGGGCCCCGCTAGGGTTTCTGGCCGTGGCAATAATAATCTTGTCCGGATCAGAGCTCCCTGTCACCAGACTTTCCACTACTCGCAGACCGAGGCCTCGGYTGGCTCCTGTCACCATTACCGTTCGGCAATTTTTAAAAGCGCTAATCATGGTTATTATGAGAAATTTGGATTTGTTGTGGGCTATTTCTTCGTATCTAATGTAGTGAGTAATCATACCATGACTTACTGAAGTGGCTTAGCGCAGTCACATGATTTAAAGGCCCAGTGCAGTCATAAACGTAATTTCCCGTGTTTTATATATTTCCACACTATGAGGYTGGACTAAAACTGTGAAATTGTCAAAATTATGATAATGTACTTTTAGTGTAAGAGCTGTTTGAAAAKACCTGAAATTTCAGTCTGTTTTGGTGGGAGGGAGTTTCRGCCTGCCTGGTGACATCAAATTAGTTAAAAGACCAATAAGAAAGAGTTTCAAACCTCTGCGCCAATAACAGCTAGCTTCCAGTTTTTCACTCCCCACCTAGACCACTCCTAGACAGTCCTAACACAATTCTTGCTTGAGAAATTGCTATTTGCTAAGAAGCTGTTTTTGTTTATTTTGACTACTTTAATTGAAAACATCACAGTTAGGTGCWTTGTTTAATTTGTTAAGCAGAAAGGATTTGATATTGAAATAAAAACGTCTGCATTGTACCTTTAATGGAAAGTGCTTTAAGCTGCCTCTGTGCCCCTCTGTCTTGCAATGAATACATTTTAGGCCTATTATAGCACATTAGGAAAATAAATGTAATGTGTGTAATCATTTAGTAAAAAAATATTACTAGGCCTATAAAGCTATTAAATAAAATTAGGGTAGCCTACAATTAGTAGGCTAGGCCTAATATATACAGTACCAGTCAAAAGTTTGGACACACTTACTCATTCCAGGGTTTTACTTTATTTKTACTATTTTGTACATTGTAGAATAATGGTGAAGACATCAAACTATAAATAACATCAGTCCAACTACCAACATTACATTAAAAACTGTAATATCTTATGCTTCATGGAGTCGTGGCTGAACGACGACATTATCAACATACAGCTGGCCGTGCTGCTACACCTGCATTGCTTGCTGTTTGGGGTTTTAGGCTGGGTTTCTGTACAGCACTTTGTGACATCAGCTGATGTAAAGATGGGCTTATAAATAMATTTGATTGATATACGCTGTATCGGTAGGATATAACAGCGGCGTCTGGTAAGACAAGGGGTGGCGGACTATGCATATATGTAAACAACAGCTGGTACACAATATCTAAGGAAATCTCAAGGTTTTGCTCGCCTGAGGAAGGGAATCTCATAATMAGCTGTAGACCACACTATCTACCTAGAGAGTTTTCATCTGTATTTTTYGTAGCTGTCTACATACCACCACAAACTGATGCGAGTACTAAGACCGCACTCAATGAGATCTATTCCGCCATAAGCAAACAGGAAAACGCTCATCCAGACGCGGCACTCCTAGTGGCCGGGGACTTTAATGCAGGGAAACTTAAATCTGTTTTACCAAATTTCTATCAGCATGTTAAATGTGCAACCAGAGGGGAAAAAACTCTAGACCACTTTTACTCCACACACAGAGATGCATACAAAGCTCTCCCTCGCCCTCCATTTGGCAAATCTRACCAAAATTCTATTCTCCTGATTCCTGCTTACAAGCAAAAATGAAAGCAGGAAGCACCAGTGACTCGGTCAATAAAAAAGTGGTCAGATGAAGCAGATGCTAAGCTACAGGACTTTTTTGCTAGCACAGACTGGAATATGTTCCGGGATTCTTCCTATGGCATTGAGGAGTACACCACATCAGTCATTGGCTTCATCAATAAGTGCATCGATGATGTTGTCCCCACAGTGACCGTACGTACATACCCCAACCAGAAGCCRTGGATTACAGGCAACATCCCCACTGAGCTAAAGGCTAGAGCTGCCGCTTTCAAGGAGTGGGACTCTAACCCGGAAGCTTATAAGAAATCCCGCTATGACCTCCGAATAACCATCAAACAGTGTGTCAATACAGGACTAAGATCGAATYGTACTACACCGGCTCCRACGCCAGTCGGATGTAGCAGGGCTTGCAAACCATTACAGACTACAAATGTTAGCACAGCCAAGAGCTGCCCAGTGACACGAGCCTACCAGACAAGCTAAACTACTTCTATGCTCACTTCGAGGCAAATAACACTGAAACATGCATGAGAGCACCAGCTGTTCCGGACGACTGTGTGATCACGCTCTCCGCAGCTGATGTGAGTAAGACCTTTAAACAGGTCAACATTCACAAGGCCGCAGGGCCAGACGRATTACCAGGACGTGTACTGCGAGCATGCGCTGACCAACTGGCAAGTGTCTTCACTGACATTTTCAACCTCTCCCTGTCCGAATCTGTAATACCAACATGTTTTAAGCAGACCACCATAGTCCCTGTGCCCAAGAACACTAAGGTAACCTGCCTAAATGACTACCGACCCGTAGCATTCACGTCTGTAACCAAGAAGTGCTTTGAAAGGTTGGTCATGGCTAACATCAACACCATTATCCCAGAAACCTTAGGCCCACTCTAATATGCATACTGCCCCAACAGATCCACAGATGATGCAATCTCTATTGCACTCCACACTGCCCTTTCCCACCTGGACACAAGGAACACCTATGTGAGAATGCTATTCATTGACTACAGCTCGGCGTTCAACACCATAGTGCCCTCAAAGCTCATCAATAAGCTAAGGACCCTGGGACTAAACACCTCCCTCTGCAACTGGATCCTGTACTTGTGATGGGCCGCCGCCAGGTGCTAAGGGTAGGTAACAACAATCCACCACGCTGATCCTCAACAGAGGGCCCCTCAGGGGTGCGTGCTCAGTCCCCTCCTGTACTCCCTGTTCACTCATGACTGCACGGCCGGGCACCACTCCAACAACATCATTCAATTTGCCGATGACACAACAGTGGTAGGCCTGATCACCGACAACGACTGACAGTCTATAGGGAGGAGGTCAGAGACCTGGCCGTGTGGTGCCAGGACAACAACCTCTCTCCCAACTGATCAAGACAAAGGAGATGATTGTGGACTACAGGAAAAGGAGGACCGAGAACACCCCCATTCTCATCAACGGGCTGTAGTGGAGCAGGTTCAGGACTTACACTTCCTTGGTCTCCACATCATCAACAAACTAACATGGTCCAAGCACACCAAGACAGTCATGAAGATGGCATGACAAAACCGATTCCCCTTAGGAGACTGAAAATATTTGGCATGGGTCCTCAGATCCTCAAAAGGTTCTACAGCTGTGCCACCGAGAGCATCCTGACTGTTGCATCACTGCCTGGTATTGCAACTGCTCAGCCTCTGACCGCAAGTCCCTACAGAGGTAGTACGTACGGCCCAGTAGATCACTGGGGCCAAGCTTCCTGCCACCCAGGACCTCTATACCAGGCGGTGTCAGAGAAGGCCCTAAAAATTGTCCAGCCACCCTAGTCATAGACTGTTCTCTCTGCTACCACACGGCAAGTACCGGAGTGCCAAGTCTAGGTCCAAGAGGCTTCTAAACAGCTTCTAACCACAAGCCATAAGACTCCTGAACATCTTATCAAATGGCTACTCAGACTATTTGTTGCCCCCCCCCCCCCCCTCCCCCCCCCCCCCACCCCCCCCCCCCCCCCCCCCCCCCCCCCCCCCCCCCCCCCCCTTTTACGCCGCTGCTACTCTCTGTTATTATCTATGAATAGTCACTTTAATAACTCTACCTACATGTACATATTACCTCGACTAACCGGTGCTCCCACACATTAACTCTGTACCGGTACCCCCTGTATATAGTCTCGCTATTCGTATYTTACTGCTGCTCTTTAACGACTTGTTACCTTTATTTCTTATTCTTATTCGTATTTTTTTAACTGCATTGTTGKTTAGGGGYTTGTAAGTAAGCATTTCACTGTAAGGTCTACTACACCTGTTGTATTCGGCACATGTGACTAATATAATATAATTTGAAATTGGTTTCTAGAGCTCCCGAGACCGCTACTATCTCCAAGCAATAAGACTGCTGAGTAGCTAATAATTGGCTGCCTGCCCACAAACTATCTGCACTGAGTCTATGCACACTCACACACATTCACCACTTACTCTGCTGCTACTATTTATTATTTGTATTTATTCTGCTGCCCAGTCACTTTTACCCTGCCTACAAGTACATATTTACCTCAACTACCACTATATCCCTGCACRTTGATATGGTACTGGTACTGACCTTGTACATAGTGTATATTCTTGTGTTTTATTTCTCGTATGTTTAAAAACAATCGGACATAGTATTGATTCCGTGTTTTTTAAATTAAAGGTCTCTTCTGGATGTTTTATTTACTAAATTTGATATTGAACACTGCATCATTGAGGAAGAGTTTGTATGTCAGCATTTTTGTTGTAMTATTATTTTTTTAAATTAATTCTGCACCTCTGACTTTTTCACAACTGCTACCAGTTTAGCACCAAAACATTTACAACAAAGAAATGATATAGCTAATAAATACAAGTGTGTAAAAAATATAAGGGGTATGTCATGCTGAAACCCTTTACAGCTTTGCCAATTMAWTKTTTTATTTTAAAATCATCTTATTTAATGATTTGATCTATTTTATATTTAATAAGGCCACACCGTAGACTTAGATAGACATCGCATCATTGTGTCTGTCCYATTATGGCATCTGCGCAGCGCTGAAGATATGTATAACTAACCCAAGATTGTTCATCTGTATCGTTTACACTGGGAGCAAATTAAATAATAAGTATAGTCGGCAGAACCAGCAAGGAGGTGGGCAAAACCAAGCACGAGCTAGTGAGATCCTATTGGCGTGAAGTATTTGCATATTTCCGTTACGTAATGCCTCCTCTGTTCTCCTCCTCAATTTTACCTTGCACCCCTACACAGCTAAAATTGAGAAAACGTTGTAAATGGATGCTTCAGCTTTATAGCCCCTGTGACTTGTCTGTGTTTCCCTTCTGTTTGTGGCGGCGCCATTGAGCCCTCCATTTTTAAGTAGTATATTTTCTTCTTCTACTACTTCTGAGTTGGCAAACAAACTGAAAGGGTGCACACTGCCATCTAGTGTGTTGTTTGAACAGGTATAAAGCATCGTTTGCCTATTTACTGCCACCTGCAGWCATAGAATGTTTCCTCATGAGTATAATTCATTTGCTGATCTGTATGGAATTATGTGAGCCTTAACACATAGGAAGTCCCACCCAGTTAACTACTTCAAAATGGTTAAAGTCCTCAATGGCGCTGCCCATTATAAAATAAGCTTTTGGGCACTAGAGTTCTCTATCTCTATGGGCCACAGTGGGCCAGAGATAATAACAGACATGTGATAATCTGAACTATCCAAAAAGACCACTAGAGCTCATGATAAATTTCATAAAATTCTGGTAGTTTACTAGTAAACTTTGAAAGTTACCAGTAAAATACCCTCCCTTTGCAACCCTACTCAAGKTATTTCTACCTAAGGTTTCCAGTGTTCTGCATGCACTGAAGAGTGTCCATGTCAGTAAGTTGTAGGCCTTTCTTGAATTAAAACAACTTTTGCACTTTATCCTTTCCCCGCTGCCTTACCGATCTTTTTTACTAATACACAGTTGACATTTTTAGTGCTTGAGTCATTGCTTAAAATTAAGAAACTGACATTTACAAACTGTGCAACCATCTTTATTTTAGTGACAATAACACTGSTCAGACATAAATAATGAAATGAAGCTGACTCAAATCTGAGAAACTCAGAAGATTACAGTACACATAAATCATGATCAGATTATTTCAGAGAATTGAGTACCATTCAAAAGAACATCAGATTAATTTGAATAGTGACATTGGGCAGAAAAAGATGACCGTTCCAGTAGTTCAAAATCAGTGTCTAATTAGAACAAGCAGATGCCTCCACCAAAAGAAAGGAGTTCCAACTCCTGGGACCACATGTGGCCAGAGATCTGCAACCTCAACAGAGCAGGTGACTGAAAGGGTAAAACTTCTGACATGCTTTAGAATGTTTGGGGCCCTGCAGTCCATAATCTACAAGGTGGAACCCACCAGTAATCTTTYACAACACAAAGTAAAAACCATAAGTCAGTGGTTGGCTTGAGGGCAAGTCTGTGTTAGAGGTTGGCTGGACTCTGCTTTCCATGGCCCATCAGAAATGTACACCACTCAAAGTCAGAGGGCAATCTTAAGGTGCATTACATTTGACTTTCAATGAAGGTGAAGCACATGAGGGGGAATGTATACAAGGCAATGTGCAAGCAGCAAAACTCCCTTCATGCTCCTGAAATTGAGTCAAAACAGTATACTGTGTACAGCCCATAGATAAACATAGTTCAATTAAATGGTACAGCATTAGTGGGAGATGTGGCAGTTGATTGGTAGATGGTGGTCATCCGTTACAATAAATTACAACAGCAGAATAACATCCTTAGCACACATTGTGGCCAGTTGATAATCACAATCGTTGACTCCATGCAGCGCATATCACCCCTCATAAAACAAGTGCCATGACTCCACTAGAATTACCTAGGCAGGTTCCACTGACAAAGTTTTTCAGCACCTGATATCTTTTTGAAAGATACTTTGTAAGTTAATCATTAATAATTCAGAGACGCATATTTCAATACAATTAMCTGAAATAATTGTCTTAATCCTTATTACTTTGGTGTCCATGTCACAACCAACAGTTGAGCACAGTTCTTTTAGAGACAGGGTGTGTTCAAACTAAGTGAGAGGACTTGCTGCAATATAGACACGATTCTAAACGTGTGCTTTCATTGGGAAGTGTGATCTATAAGATATTTTGATGTCTGAAAAAGATTCAAGAGTTCCTTGATTTTTTCTCCCAGGGAACCCACAATTTTTCCAGAGGACTCACAATTAAAAGCCTAGTTAGATGGTCCAACATACAATATCTAGACAATGCCAACAGAAAATTACAACAGAAATAACCCTATGGTATCTTTACTTTTGAGTCTTTCCCTAMAGGAAAGCTGAGGAGAGAGTTCATTTTCATAAGGATTTTCATAATTTTTCTTGTCTGACTCTACCGCCCCTCTGTCCTCTGATGGTGACTACGGTGTGTGACTCCTGGTCGACCATCTCACTTGGTCACTGCATGGATACCTTGTGCAAGGTAACCCACGTTGCCAGAGGTGACACCAGCCATGGAGATACGCCCATCCTTTGTCATGTAGACGGAGAACTCCTTCGTAAGGCGCTCCACCTGCACAAGTTGAAATACAGTTATACTCATGACTCATCTGATACTTATAGTATAGTCAATGTTTCATTTGATGATTCCTTTACAAGTARGTGACCCGATGGAAATCACATACTATAGTATAAGACCGTGTAGAGACAGTTACTCTACCTGTTCAGGCTTCAGCCCTGTAAAGCAGAACATGCCAATCTGGTCGATGACGTGCTTCCAGTTCCGAGTGGAGCCCTCCTTCTTCAGGTTGGCCACCAACAGCTCCCTCATTGTGATGATGCGGTTGGCCATACCATGCACCTCCCCAAGCCTAGAGAGAACAGTCGTGACTCAACTGGGCCCATATTTATTGCTGTGAGACAATTGAAGTATGACACTGTGGATGACTGTTACTCACCACTCTTTGTACAGGTCTGGTGTATTGAGGATGGTGGCAGCAATGCGTGCCCCATTCATGGGAGGGTTGGAGTAGATGGGCCGAATGAGGATCTTCAGCTGGGACTCCACACGATTGGCCTCCTCAGCATCCTTACACACAACAGTGAAGCCCCCAACACGCTCACCTGGGGACATAACACACCACCACACAAGGTATGATGCTTAGCTTAAATAAACACAAAATAATTGGGTTCCCCCCCCAACATTATACTCAAACATGACCMGTGTGATTATCATTACTCACCATAGAGACCCATGTTCTTAGCAAAAGACTGAGAAAGCACAATGTTGTGGCCTTGCTCAATAAAATAACGCACAGCCCAGGCATCACGGTCAATATCACCACTGGCAAATCCCTGGTAGGCCATGTCAAAGAACACCAGGAGGTTCCTTTTCTGGAATAAAGAAAATTGTTATATATTTTGGCCTGGTTCCCGGATCGAATGAGGTGTCAGAGGGCTACCGAGAACTTTATATTCAGCTGTGTTAACCTTCACTAGGTCAGCAATCTCCTTCCACTGCTCTGGCCGAGGGTCCACTCCTGTSGGGTTGTGGGCACAGGCATGAAGCATTATGACACTCTTCTCAGGGATTTTCTGAATAAGAGGAAACACATTTTTTAATTTTTTTTATCTATAATACATGGACATACAATTATCTAGCAGTTTATTGTACTTTCTGTACACATTGACAGGGGGAGATTAGGCTTCTGTGCCATGTCTTACAGAGATGTCATTCAGGGCTCCCTGGAAGTCAAAGCCACAGGTCTTTGGGTCATAGTAGGTGTATGCCTTCAGTTGCATCCCAGCGTCTCTGAAGATGGGTGTATGGTTCCCCCAGGAGGGTTTGGGCAGGTACACGTCCCTGGCTTCTGTATGGAAACGGGACTGAGACGGGTGGAGGAATGAAGAAAGTAGGGAAAAGAGACTTTCATTAATAAGCCTGTGCAGATGCAAAGTTTGCTGTTTGTGCCGTCATTTTGTTACCTCAAACCTTCATTCTGTTACCAAACTTAGCATCTGCAATGTTCTTCAAGTAAATTTGTTTGTACARTTTTCTGTGGAAATTGTTAAAAGTATTCCTTGTGCATAGAGTTGTATGGTTTGTTTAACTTTACAATCATTGGTTTTTGCTTAACATACATTTTAAAGTGTACAATCCGAGTCTCAGCATCACTCTGTTACCATGGAACTACCCAGATGTAAAAAGGCAAAAGGATCAGGGCTCTTACCAGGAAGTTGGCKCCGATTCTCAAAGACCCAGTTCCAGAAATAGTTTGGACAGTGATGTTCTGTGAASAGGGAATAAACAACAAACTGTAAAAATAAGGCTTCTAATCTGTGCTGTGGAATCAGGATGTCTGAGGTTCCAGGAAAGGCTTGACTTACCCTGCCACTCTTGATAACCTCATTGTCATCTCCCAAAGCCAGCTTGGCGCATGCCTTGGTAAAGTCCCCCAGACCGCCAATAGCCAGGTATTCTTTGTCCAGCTTCTTTGCAGCAATCTGAGCTTCAGCCTAAGTATACACAGGGTCAAAGTCAAGCCAAGGTTTTTAGTTAAGTCTGTTCTCAGTGTCAAGGTGATTATAGACAGCTAGGCTGATGTCTGTTTAACTTCTAGTCTCTTGTGAAAGTTGGGAGTTTCTCGTGTTATGATGGATATGATGAGATTAGTTATCATAAACATKATGCAGTGATTGAACACACCTTGCGAACACAGCTGAGGACATATGGCTTGCCCTGGTCATCACGGTATGCTCCTACACCCAGGTTAATCTTCTTGGGGTTGGTGTCCCGCTTGTAGGCCTCCGACACCCCCAGGATGGGGTCAGGGGGACCCATCTGCACCTCGGACCACCATGAGCTGAAACAGTCAGGGAGGGAGATTGAGACATCCAGTAGAAGATAGAGACAGTAAATCACAGACTTGCTTCAACTAGATTTACACCCAATTAAGTTGTCTGATACCTTTGCACTAAGGAGGATTCAATCCAAATTAGGTGGTGGTAATCCCCTAACAATCTCAATTTGATTAGGCTGAAGTCTGCTTCCACACACAGGAATACACATACTGGATAGTCTGTGTGGCAGCATCAACAACCAACCACTAATGTTGCAAGGATGACATTCAGTAATCCTGCAATATTTCTGCCCATAGGCCTACAACATTTATTGCGTCAATTAAACTTAATTTCATGGGCCTAGCTAGCTATCTTTCAGTGGGCAGCCAGTCACCAGCAGTACAATAATGAAACATRCTTGACCAGTCATGTGGAGGGTGAACATCACTAGCTAGGATGGCCAGCCAACTAGCGTTTTGTGACTTTAGCACAGTCATATACATCTTTGTGTGTAGAAAGCTAACAAGGCTGTTTCAACTCCAAGTTCTTGCTCTTTTGCCAACTCTACTATAATCATAAGAAAGAATATTAAGTATTGACACTTCATGTATGGCTATCAGCTAACCACTTAACGTTACCTGCTAAAACACATCACTGGATCCTAGTTACCTTGACAACGTTAYCTTTACATTTATCCAGTCACTTAACAACCTTGGTTTGTTGTGAGGTTGCAAATAGCCAACCAGCCTCACAAGGCATAATGAAATCCGCTATAACATTGGCAAGGTAGATGGTTAGACTAACATGATAACTACATGGACATGGCTGTGAAAACTAGCTAGCTAGCGGTTCATATGTCTTGAGTTGGCCAGCTACAGTAGCCTGCTCCCTTTGAGGGGAAAGTCAAAGGGTCGTCTGCTAGCTAGCTAGAACTAGTATGCTTGCTAGCTCTACACGAGTTGCCTATCTATTGTTGTCAGCCTAGCTGGCCAGCTGACTAGTCAATAAAACAACAATAAAGCAGTAACGTTACTCTAAGAGCAGATKATTTACCTGGCACGAATGGAGAGGACACCCAATGGAGGGTGAACTCCGACGGTAGAAATGATCTTGCTAGATTTCAACAGGGCCATTGCTGATATTCGAGACGACACGCACGGAAAGCTGTCTCCTGAGTTCTCCCACACTGGACTAGCTAGTTGAAGTAGCTGTCAAAACCAGCACACCCCCACATGCTCGGCAGCGCAGACTGGTCTCATAGACTAGACGTAATATAGTAAAYGTAAATCCGGGACGTTCAATTTAGACTGATATTGTTTGTTACGTTTGGTATGGTTAAATAATACAATCCAGGATTCCATTGAACATTTTTATGTGAGTAAAGTACATGTCTGATAAAACATGTATTGACAGGCCTGATGGAAATAGAACATCTTCGGTAAACTGTCGACAAAACTAAATATTTTAGATAATGTGGGATCTTTTTGTGTCTGTAATATTAATTATGCRAGAAATGTTGGTGGAAACGTTTTATGCGCAAATATTTAAATAATAACCATCATATCAAAGTAAACTTGGAGTCATGTGATGACATGTTGTGTGGTCCCCCGAACTAAGACTCATCTGGAAAGCATGCATTATGCCATGTTCAAAACAACTGGGAACTGTGAACCTGGAACTGGAAAATCTCCGACTTCCAACTTCAGCGCATTCAAAACAACTGGGAACTCGAGAAAAAAATAACTCTGACAGGTAAATTTGTTTTGAAAGGTCATCCAACACGGAATTCCATGGCGGGATCTCATGCCTCTTTCTAGAGCTCCGGCTTTCTGACCTGAAGATTACCGAGTTCATGATTCAACCAACATTTTTTCAGAGTTTCCAGTTGTTGAAAGCACCATTAGGCTACAGATGAAATAAGTTATGATGAACTTCACAGGTGGTGAAAGTGCAAGGTGATGAGCTTGATGCTCCTTTACAATAAATATTGAGGGTCTTATTCTGGTGGCATGATAATCGATGTTTGGCTGCTTTTTTGAAAAATACAAATAATCTAGCTCTTGTCCATAATAATCTCATCATGTAGGCTATACGTGTGCTCTAGCCAACAACGTGCAGATAGTGCTGTTGGCTAGAGCACTCATGCCAAAACCAGAGTGGGCACACTTGCTATATAATGTATTTTTTTACGTGAGAAAACCATCAGTTGAAAATGCGATGGAAACTCATTTAACTTGTGTTTTTTATTTGGTACATGGGAATTTAATGAGTCAATTTGATGGAAACACATCTCTGGTGGGGAAATGTTTTTATGCAGATTTTAGAATATTTGCATGAATATCTTTCACCAATTGGATGGAAACCTAGCTATAGAAGGTTACTGAAGGCAAAAACAAAAATAAGGTGGCTGGTCGGGCTGGATAGGTGTGCGTATAATGTGAATGTCTAGCAATCCAAATATTTAATGTTGGAATCTCATCACAGACAACTTTARCTACTTTGCAACTACTTAGCATGTTAGCTAACCCTTCCCCTAAACCCTAACCTTAAGCCTTTAACTAACTCCTAACCTTAACCCTAACCTTAACACCTAACCCTTAGTGCTAGCTAGCATTARTGTTAGCCACCTAACCACTAAGCTAACGTTAGCCACAACAATTTGGAATTCGTAACATATCATGCGTTTTGTACATTCTTAACATATTGTACTTTTAGCAAATTCATAACATATTGTATGAATTGCAATTCGTAACATATAATACAAAATGGATGATGGACATCAACMAATTAATACATAACATATGAAATGTTCATGTCATACTAAATGGAGTGTYTAGGATTGACATGCAGAATAATACGAAATGCTCTGAGACCGTGGATGATGCACAAATACAAACATCATTCAGCTGAATGCATGCAGTTGTGCAACTGACTAGGTATCTYCTTTCCCTTCCKTTCTGTAAAGGAGTGTCTCGGATTTACRTACAGAATAATACGAAATGCTGAGACCACGTTGCAGAAGCAGCGCCATGAAGAAGTGTTCAGTCTGAGTRCACTGCAGGTTTGGGAGTAGCATGTAATATACAGTATTGGCCACTTGGAGGCAAAACAACATCATTGTACTTYATCAAAAACAAGGTCTATGCAGAAGATTTCATAGTCAAATATATATATTTTTTATGCTATTGTATTTATTATTTATCAGCCCACCCAGTGTAATTACTTTAAATGTTGACATCTTAAATAAGTTGATAATCATCTCTTTATTGTCATTAAATTTCACTTCAAAGATTGAGTAGGCTATACAGAGCACAGCCCCACTGGAAATCAAGCACAGCCTTACCTGGAATGCTTTATTTGTTGGATGCATTCACTAAACGTGTTACCATTGAAAATAAGTKTTATACCAATGCATGGAAATTATTACTGTATCTTACCATGTCTGGTATTTGCACAGTGTCTTTTAGTGTTTTMTCACTCCATTTTACAAAAAATATATCCTTATGTTCAAGAATATTAGATGCAATATTAGTGCATAGTTTATAACTATGAAATAGTTGTGTGAATGTTTGTAAATGCAATAAATGTAAAGATTCCCTCAATTCACAGAAGAGATGTTTGGAGGACTTTTTTTATGCCTGAGCGATGACATTGCAGATTCAATTTGCATGCAGGAAGGCATGCAAATTGCAGGCAGGAAGTGCATTCTGCTGTGTATAGCAAAAGTGAGGTGTGAGTTAGGGTTGGTGTAGCAAGAGTGATTGTACGTCTTACCCTGAGAAGTCTTGCCCTTTCTTCTCCCATCCGTAATTCTAGCTCACCATCACTCTCACAAATTCCTCTCCTGTCTTCTCCCTTAGTCTGCTTCTCCTCACTGATTCAAACAGCAAGTCTGTTGTAAAGGCTTGTAGGTCCCCTAGGACATGGAAGCCAAAAAAATGGATCTTAGGAATAGCCATGGAAAAGCCCTGATACCACAATGAATGTGTAAACATAATCTATGTTAGGCTATTCCTTTGATATAATTGGATTTCCTTATTGCCTTTGTTGGGCACCATTATTATTTGGGATATTGTATCTCAACACACAAGCAGTTACATATTGTAACGGCCGTCTGTTGAAGAAGGTGTGGACCAAAGCGCAGCGTGGTAAGTGTTCATGCTTTTTTATTCAAACCTGGAACACTGAGACAAAATAACCAAAAATAGAACACGAAAACAGTTCTGTCTGGTACAGACACAAAACAGAAAAGAACTACCCAAAAACCATGTGGGAAAAAGCTCTAAGTATGGTTCTCTGGTGCGGGATGTAGACCCCGCTCCACCTCTGGCTTGGCCCACTTAGGTGGCGCCTCTAGAGCGGGGACCCTCGCCGCCAACCCCGGACTGGGGACCCTCGTAGCGGGCCTCGGGCTGGAGGGCGACTCTGGAGGCTCCGGGCTGGAGGGCGTCTCTGGAGCCCCGGGCTGGAGGGCGTCTCTGGAGGCCCGGGTGGAGGGCGTCTCTGAGGCCCCGGGCTGGAGGCCGTCTCTGGAGGCCCGGGCTAGAGGCCGTCTCTGGAGGCCCCGGGCTAGAGGCCGTCTCTGGAGGCTCCGGGCTAGAGGCCGTCTCTGGAGGCTCCGGGCTAGAGGCCGTCTCTGGAGGCTCCGGGCTAGAGGCTTCGTGCCATGTCTCACCCTGGAGGCTTCGTGCCATGTCTCACCCCTGGAGGCTTCGTGCCATGTCTCACCCCTGGAGGCTTCGTGCCACGGATCACCACTGGAGGCTTCTTGCCATGGATCATCACTGGAGGCTTCGTGCCATGGATCATCACTGGAGGCTTCGTGCCATGGATCACCACTGGAGTCTTCTTGCCATGTCATCACTGGAGGCTTCGTGCCATGGATCATCACTGGAGTGGAGAGACACACAGGAGGCCTGGCTCTGGGAGCAGGCACAGGACACACCAGGCTGGGGAGACATGCAGGAGAATTAGTTCTTAGCACAGGCACAGGACTCACCAGAATGGGGAGACATGCAGGAGGCCTTGTCCTTGGCCGAGGCACCGGACACTACTGGGCCGTGGAGGCGCACTGGAGGTCTCGAGCTAAGAGCCTGTACAACCCGTCCTGGCTGGATGGTGACTTTGGCCCTGCACGTGCGGGGCGCAGGCACAGGACGCACTGGGCTGTGSAGACGCACTGGAGACACAGTGCGCAGAGCCGGCGCAGGATATCCTGGGCCGTAGAGACGTACTGGAGGTCTGGAGAGCAGGGCTGGCACAATCCTTCCTGGCTGGATGCTCACCCTAGCCCGGCAGATGTGGGGAGCTGTTATGTAGCGCACCGGGYTAAGAACGCGTACTGGAGACACCGTGCGCTCCATCACATAACACAGTGCCTGACCAGTACGACGCCCGCCACGGTAAGCACGGGGAGTTGGCTCAGGTCTCCAACCTGACTCTGCCACACTCCCCGTGTTCCCCCCCCCAAAAATTTGGGCGCTGCCTCTCGGGCTTCCTTGCCAGCCGTGTTCGTCTCGCCGACTCCATCTTCCGGTATCCCTCTTCGCACTGCTCCATAGAATCCCAGGCGGGCTCTGGCACTCTCCCTGGTTCAAGCGACCACCTCTCTACCTCCTCCCAGGTTGTCTCATACCCCTGGCCACGCTGCTCCTCCTTACCACGCTGCTTGGTCCTTTGGTGGTGGATAGTTCTGTAACGATCGTCTGTTGAAGAAGGTGTGGACCAAAGCGCAGCGTGGTAAGTGTTCATCTTTTTTTATTAAAACTGAACACTGAGACAAAATAACCAAAAATAGAACAACACGAAAACAGTTCTGTCTGGTGCAGACACAAAACAGAAAACAACTACCCACAAAAACCATGTGGGAAAAAGCTACCTAAGTATGGTTCTCAATCAGAGACAACGATAGACAGCTGCCTCTGATTGAGAACCACACCCGGCCAAACAACAAAGAAATACAAAACATAGAAAATGAACATAGAATGCCCACCCAAATCACACCCTGACCAAACCAAAATAGAGACATAAAAAGCTCTCTACGGTCAGGGCGTGACACATATATAGGATCTTAATTTGAACTATATTGTCACAGCAAAATAATCCTGCAGCAAMAGGATTTGAACGTTTAAACTAGGGGTATTCAACTCTACCSTAGGAGGTCCGGAGCCTGCTGGTTTTCTGTTCGACCTGATAATTAATTGTACCCACCTGGTGTCCCAGGTTTAAATCAGTCCCAGGTTTGAGTTTGAGGGGTTTAAACCATAATATTTCTTGATCGTGGTTAGGATGTTAGCTGGCCAAAAGTAGGCTACATTMAAAGTGCAACACTGTTAWTATAACAGTGTGCTAATGTGGGTTTTTAGTGAATTTATGTAAATCATGAGGCTCATCTGCATTTTCTGCGCTGCAGGAAAATTCTCAGAAACGAAAGAGTTACCAAATTAAGATCCTAAATTTGCATGTGTTGAGATGGCCTAAGTCTTCCCAACATATTGCATGACATTGCATTATGGGTATGTGGGAGGATAGTCCCTTAGGACAAAGACTGGGTTTGCCTATGTGCATTCATCAAAGCTGCAGTGGGATGCTTAGAAATGCCTCTGTTATGTSCTGATGGCATGTTGGCAGTGTAAAAATAAAATGATTGACTTAATTTACAGTTTGTTAGTTGTCCTGTGTCGGTTCAGTRATTAAATGGGCCAGGCCTCAATCTTTTCCCAATATGGTTTTGTTTTAATTGGGCACTGCCTGCATCTGTCTACCAGCTTGCCTCTTCCATCTACATCTGTAAATATTTCATTATTTTAAACCATCATGAAATGTAGCATTTCAAACTTGTTTGTATTTCTCACAGGGAGGGCCATCTACAGTGATGTGCWGAGAGATTATTATCTACTGTATTGTACAGTGAAAAGCTCATTTGTGAACAAGCTCAGTATTTATGTCTTAGTCACCAGTGTGTATTGGTGTTTGTGTGTGTGGTGTTCAGTGGATKTACTTTAGGGAATTTAGGCAGGGACATCCATTCAATCACTATATAATTCTCAATAACTATATTTAAAGAGTTCATTAATAAAACACCAGGGTCCCATTCATAAAGTATACTGTATGCATACATCATGAGAGTCATCTTCAWATATGAAGCTGTTCACTCTTGTTCTCCTCTGCATGTGTTTGACATATTGTCATCATATCAGTTAGTATTTAAGATCAGGATGGTGATTGCAGATTCAATGAAGCTAAAACATGTCTATTTGAATCTTAATGATATTTTAACATAATAGCATACAATAATATGTATCATAAATTATTACTTTTGGTCACTCTTTTCATTGACATCCCTACATGTGAAAACTATATGAAGATAAACCTGGTCATCATGAATTTGGAATACCTCTGCAGATAGTAAACTGAGGTAGCACTCTGACTAAATATAGACTAATATGGTTAGGGAGTGAGGGATTTGTATCTCACACACGCTTCTCTATTTGCAACAAGTCTTTGTTAATATGCATCTTATATAAATTACTACAACATAACACAAATGCTCATCTCTGTGCATTGCACGATGGATGAAAAAGCCAGTCTTTTCTTGCAAAACCTACCTTTCAATTAAACATTGAAATAGTAATGATTCATTGATAGGTATTTCTACAAGCTTGGCTGTGCGAGAGGGAAGTTTGACTGCTGAGTTATTGAGCTCGTTTTAAAAGAATCTGCACACAAATAGAGGGGATTTTCCTGGAAATATGTCCTACTTCAGAAATACCTATACAGGGAATTTAGGACTTATTCTCTTATAATGACAAAAATGTTTGAGTGTTTCTGTGTGTGTTCGCAGTACCGTTCACTGTTATCTGGTTTGACAGTAGGGCTCTCCTTATTTTGTACCCACTCTCCACCCACTTCATCTTTTTAAATACTAATTGATACTAACATAAAACAGAGGGCATCTCAAAGTGTTTTTCCAAGACACTTTTTTCAAAGCAGCGTGTCAATATTCAATTGAATGGATTATAAATTCTAAGCACAAGGAGGGGTAACGAGMGAGGTGAACACAATGGGAAAGTCAAAATGAGAAAATCTTAATCGTAAGATATCTTTAATTAATGCTTTCGATAATATCCTTATTATAACAGTATCAGCCAGAAAACCCAACATCAAAAATCTAAATGTAACAGGATAATAATTTAACGATGAAACATCAGATCAAACAGAGAAAAAAGAGAGGAGAAAAGTCAAACCAAGCATTCAGAATAAATAATCGTATTATATTCATTTTCATTCCTCTCCTGTTCACATTGCAATCATAATTATCAGAAGTACCTTTATCATCTTTATTCATTTTGTTAAATGTAGAATTTGAGGGGCAACGTAAGAGCTGGGTCAGTCTGCAGGGACGAGTGGGGACAGGGGTTATGAGGGAGAGCTGGTTTGTGCTTCTCAGTTGCACATTCATTCAAAACTCATGAAGGGAGTGACCGGCACATGCACCAGGTTACAGTCGTCAAGCAGCTGGAGGTGGGTGTGRTCTGGGGATGGGCAGATAAGGTCATGGAGGTCAAAAAACAGACAGCGATGGTTGTCAGGGTTCACAGCATGGGCTCCCTGCAGAGCACAATCTCCAGCTCGGAGCGGTACAACTTCCCCCCGTCCGACAGGGCCATGATGCTCTTCTTGTAGTCAATCAGGTTTTTGGTGTCCACCTCCTGAGAGAAGATTAGAGAAGACAAGACACCATTAACTATACAGGTGCTTCTGTAATGACACATTATAATGATAAATTCAGCGTTACGTGGGAATGAGAGCTAAGCTTCAAACCTTCCATATTATCTCACCTTTTTGTTCTTTTCATAGAGGTCACGCAACAGAGCATCGAGCTCCTGCTCATCAATGTAGCCGTTTCCATCCTGTAAGAAAGAGGGGTAAAATGTATCATATACCTGCATTAGAATTGTTCTCAATTCCATACTTTCAATTGAAGTTTTAAAAAGTACACTTCCCTTGACATTTCACTTATGAATAAAAAATATGTACTGTATATGGCTGCTTTAGAGCAAAAGCTTTAAATGTATAAGGAGACATTGTGGAGGGGAAGGGCCGTGGTACTGAAGTTACAGTGGTAGGGTGTTTCTTTGAGAAGGCAGGGAAACACACTGTCTTGGTTGCGTGCTGTCAAACATTTTGTATTTTTCAAAGCTATGCACATTTTAATTTTGGCACTGTGAGCAATGTTAGTGTTCAGTTGACCTGCTCTTTCCATTATTTTTACCCATAATTCCATAGCAGTGACAGCAGCTGCCAGTGATTCAGCTGCAGGGTGGAGGTTGAAACAAACGCTGAAATAATTATGCACGTAAATGTTAGCATTTGACACACATCATGTGTACATGGACTGCGTTTCATTTATAATTGAGCGTCTGCCCCAGTCCTCTCAGCAAGCATCTAGTCCAGACATAGGCACGCAAAAAGCCCTCTGCTCTGCTGAAGCATTTCAATTTTACTCTCCATCATCACTTTCATTTCAGTCCACATTCCAAAACTTTCAGCATATTTTTTCAACTTAAGTCACAGGCTCTAACCTGTCACTCAGAGAGTCTGTGAGCTATTTGGAGCCCTGCTAATAGTTGTCTTATGGATTGTTAGTACAATATTGTGAAACTGTTGTACGTGTAACCCTCAATAGAGAATAATGCATGCTCTTTTTGGAAAATGGAGCAACATACTTTAATTCAATAGAGAATAATGTATATGTAATGAAATATGTATCACAATACTGACATGTAGCCTACAAAGCAATGACGAAAAGAAATTAGCTGAGATACAGTGCCGGTTTTGAATTAGGCCAAATCAAATAGTCAATACATCAATCAATTCTAGGCGTATCAACAACACACAAGCGATACGAGTCGGTGTTTTACTTGTTTGAAGTCAGCTCCCTATCCACTACATGCCAAGCCAGATGTAATGCTATTATCCTAAGACATTACTACATTGCACAACAGCAGTTTGATCCTGAAATCTGGCATCACCTGTCCACAAATGATGGAATACATGTTCAACCAACACTCAAACAAGAACAGCAGGTGTACCAATCAAGCTTATTTACCTACCCGGATGAGCGGAAAGACCACTGCTTTGCAGAGAGTGAAATCAGTCATAACAACAACTCAGAGTCATCCACCAAACCTGATTGAAAGTTAAATACTGTACCTACAGCCAGTGGAGACCCACATTTTTAGCCTTTTTTGTTTTCTTGAGTAAGGCAGCTTCAAAATGCAGATGTTTCAGCCTAGCTCAGTGCTTTCTGTGGTAGTGGAGCGGGCCAGCAGAAAAAAAGGAGCATTGCGCCGTGATTGGCTCAGTATTCTGTCACTCATGGGGACATTGCGCAAATGCCTAGCTTCAGTCCTTAAGTAAGGGTAGACATCCAAAATGTCAGCCCTTTGGGTCCTACCATAGAGTTCTATTACAAGTGACCTTCCAAGAAGGCTCAAGGTCATTGGCCACAGAACTTATGTCAAATCAGGTTATATCTACAGTAGCTTTGATTGGACTGATCATGTCAACATCATACTTTCAAAATCTTAGCTAGCAGTCATCATTGTGAATCAAGTCGACAATCTACTGGCAAATCCTTTCAATCCTTGTCATATGAAGAGAAATAATGCAGAGAAAATATAGATAAATCGTTTGGTGCTCATCGGCCATTGGACATAAACATTAGACAACAAGTTGGAAATCAACAATGAGTTGTTTGGAAGGAATTGGTGACAGTGGCTAACCGCAAGCATTGCAACTGGGAAGTCAGACTGGGAAAATACGTTTTGAATGGTCATCCAACTCGGAATTGTAAATSTTTTTCTTTGATGACAAAATTTGCCAACGAAGCCGCACACAACAAGATGAGTCCAAAAATGTCTTATATGCTGCTGCATAAATTATGTAATATGCCAGGGAGATATGCAGCCATATCACCAATGTTTTTTAAAAAGGCAGTAAACGAGGCTGAATGAACTGTTYCGCTGCCAGACAAGGCTCTGCTGAAAGCCAGGTGTAGCGGTGGTAAGGATTCACTCCATGATGCTGAAAAGAAAGCTCTGCTGTTGGGACAGCTTTATGTAGGCCCTAACAGTTTGTGGGCACCGTTTGTCACCGTTATAGTGCAATTAATGTATTGTTTAGTGTTGTGTTGTGTAGTGCATCTACAAATATTTGGCAGGGAGTTTGCCCCACCAAGATTTACATGCTAAAATCGCCACTGCCTACAGTATATAGCAAACTGTACCCTTTTACAATATCCATTCCCATATCTGAATGTACCTTGTCGTAGAATGCAAAGATAGCATTGAACTGCTCAGAGGTCAGTTTGATACCCTGTAAAACACATTTTKAAATAAAAACATATTATAACAGAGCAGCATGATGTTATACTGAGTTAGATTGTGCAAGTTAATGATTGTGTTCTGAAATATCAAATGATCACATTGCTGGTATTTTTTCTGCCAAAATTACTGTGGAAAAGGGATTTGTTTGAAGGAACTATCAGTTCCTCTTGCACACTCCTCACCTGGAACTTCAGTAAGAAATTTTCCTTAACTGGGAGAAGCCTTAAAAGAGAAGAACAGAGAACAGAGAATCATTTCCATGAAACACTTGTTAGGAGTGTCGGATGCTGAAGGCACACATGAAATAGAAACATTTCTTCTCAGTTGCTGACAGTCACCTCGCCATTTCTGACAGGCCCAGCTTCCCATCTCCATTTAGATCAAACATCTTGAGCTACAGAGAGAGAGCGAGAGAGAGAGAGAGAGAGAAAGACAGGGAGGGAGGGAGAGATAGATAGAGACATTAAAGCGAGGGGCCTTCACCAGTTGTGACAACAACATGTATTATTTTTATTTAGAATGCTACTCTGTTGTCAATCCGTTGTACATAGAAGTTGCTACTCAACATTAAGACTAAACAATACAGATTGGTTTTCTCCCAAGAGTAATTCAGGTCAAGCTTTAGGCATTGAGGTTCAAACAGATGTTTGAACATCTGCTGTTGGAACACACAACCCGTAGGACATCRTGAGTCCCACTCCCAACCACATGGCAGCCACCAGCATGATGGGACAAGGGATACGTAGCTCCCTTGTTCGCATATAAAGTATATTATACAATACCTACAGACAATGACTACAGATGTAGGATTTTCATTTGATCACTCTTTTGTTGCTGACAATTTTCCTGCACCGCAGGAAATGCAGATGAGAATCGTGATTTACATAAAGTCACTGAAAACCTGCACTAACACATGGATATATATATACAGTTTTCAACTTTTCATTTGGCCTCATTTTGACCAGCTAATATCCTAACCACCAATCAAGCAACATTATGGACTAAATGTTCAAATCCTGTAACTGCAGGAAGGCCAGCATCCCGGAGTTGCCTYTTCACTGTTGACATTGAGACTGGTGTTTTGCAGGTACTATTTATTGAAGCTGCCAGTTGAGGACTAGTGAGCCATCTGTTTCTCAAACTAGACACTCTAATGTACTTGTCCTCTTGCTCAGTTGTGCACCGGGGCCTTCCACTCCTCTTTCTATTCTGGTTAGTGCCAGTTTGCTCTGTTCTGTGAAGGKAGTAGTACACAGCGTTGTACAAGATCTTCAGTTTCTTGGCAATTTCTCGCATGGAATAGCCTTAATTTCTCAGAACAAGAATAGACTGACGAGTTTCAGAAGAAWKTTTTTTGTTCTGGCCATTTTGAGCCTGTAATCGAGCCCACAAATGCTGATGCTCCAGATACTCAACTAGTCTACAAAAGGCCAGTTTTATTGCTTCTTTAATCAGAACAACAGTTTTCAGCTGTGCTAACATAATTGCAAAAGGGTTTTCTAATGATCAATTAGCCTTTTAAAATGATAAACTTGGATTAGCTAACACAACGTGCCATTGGAACACAGGAGTGATGGTTGCTGATAATAGACCTCTGTACGCCTATGTAGATATTACATAACAAATCAGCCGTTTCCAGCTACAATAGTCATTTACAACATTAACAACGTCTATACTGTATTTCTGATCAATTTGATGTTATTTAATGGACAAAAAATKWGCTTTTCTTTCAAAAACAAGGACATTTCTAAGTGACCCCAAACCTTTGAACGGTAGTGTACATGCGAGGATGTGGTCCATGTGGATCAATATACTCTAAAAGRCCAGCCACAGAAGTGTAGTTATTCCCCACACAGTTTTTTGGTGCAGGATAAGGTGGTGCTGGTTATTTCTCAGATAGGTCTGTGAGGAAGGCGTAGCCGAGGGAAGTCGTTTGGGGGTGGAGGTTCAGGGACTGGGGAGATGCAGATCATTTTTTTTGCCCGGGCTGAAGAAGTCTATATTGGTCCACTAATACAGGACTAGTAATGGCCCAGTGCACTACYTTTGTGAAAAAAAATKGAACTACATTTATTTGAGTGTTTACCAGCATTTGTAACTTGAGTCTGATAATTATCTGTACAAAACAGGTAATCTGATAATACTTGTGAAATATAAAAATACTTGCTTGATATGTTTTCCAGTTTCTTTGAATACTTTGCTAATKCAACTTATTTCTATGTGAWAACTRAAATGTTTTTTTCATTCCTTTTCAGTGAGTGCATATATTGTCATACTTTTTTGCACTAGTCYCYTGTGGGAATAGAACCCACAACCGCAGCATTGCATCGCCATGCCCTACTAACTGAGCCACATCTTCACAACCCACTTGATGTCTCAATGTACTCAATTACTGTATTGTGGATTGTTTTTCTTCAGTCTACAGGTACAAACCTAGATCACCAGCCTATGTACAATACAGTAATGTACATTTACATTAAGTGGTTTGTAAGGATGGTAAATTAATACTGCACAAAAAGTGGTTGTTTTCCATGTTATTTCATCAAGAAAAATATTTAATTTGATGTGAATGTTTTGTATCTTTGCCCATAACTTTGTACCTTTGATGTAAATGTTTGAGGACAGGGTTTTATTATTTCTGGATTCCATTGGAATGACAATCGCAGAAAAAGGGACAGGGCAACAACTCTTATAATTCCAACTATTGAATCCTGCAAGATACTGTTCTTAATTATACAACTACCTTTTTTTGCCAAAGCAGAGATGCTGAAAAAGTTTTGTGCCTGTGCTACAGCCATCTATATTAGTCTGCTAATACTAGTTACGGCACAGTGCGCTACTTTTGTGAATAAAACAATTCATATATATACTTTTACATTTTTATKGTATTTCCTTTTTTCTGATTTTTCAGGGTGTGCAGCAACCCTTCTTCCCGCGGCTATGGATAAGGGTTTGGGAATGGCACAGGAAGTGATTCATTTAGACTGAAAAGACTCACTATTGTCTGTGTGTACTCGTGAAGCTTCTGGTCATCGTAGTGTCTGTTGGCTTTCTTCAGCAGGTCTGAGAGGAATCCCTGTGGAGTTGAGAAAGGTGAGTAAACTATAATCCCCTAATAGGTCAACGAAATCCTATGATCTTAGAGAGTCTGGCTCGTCTATACTTTAGCGCTGAGGCCCCAGTTATTGGTTTTCGTCAGTCATATAAGTATTGGCTTACGCAGAGTTGGAAGTGTCACATACATTCTCAGATCCTTCATTGACAGAAAGGACCATTCTATCTACCACTACCAGCCTGTGTTACATTAACACCTGCAGTTCCCTGCAGATAAGACAGCAGAAAAGCTTTAGAAATGAATCAGTGTCAGACAACCGCATAATGGATGGTATTACAAGTCAGGATTTGTATAGTGTCCTTGTCTGACAGCCGTTGAGACGAGAGAAATTTGCATCGTTCCCATTTGCCTCACTGTATCAACACAACAACTATACCTGCAAGTTTTTGGGTGTTGGTTTCTAAACCTTCATTTACATTGTAAAGTATAATAATGCATCTCCTTGCCATCTTATATCGAATGACAAGAAGAGTTAGGAGACATTGGTTGGAGCTCTAGCATAGTTTTTACAAAATACATACTGTAAGCATGTCTTACATTGATGGTTAACAAGTGAGGAACCATACCTTCAGTTCATTAGCTTCAATGTACCCACTGCGATCTGTATCGTATCGTCGCCAAGCCTATATATGCAACCACATTAGAAGAAAAAAAAATAGACATACAGCCAATCACTTGCTCCCACAGTAGTACCAATCACTTTGTAAATGAGCCATCTCATTCCTCCACTCACACTCAAACACCCCCATAGCCAATGTCCTTTAACACCAAAGCAATCAAACTGGATTATATTAATGGGATTGCATGTGACATTCATGAATTACTCTCTGGAGGGACAGAGATCACTTTCAAAAGGAGAGGAACAGCACAAAAAAATCATATCCAATTTATGTGGCTGGTAATTGTTAGTTTTTTCTTCCCGTAATCACACTAGGGTTTTCATTATACTTTCCAGATTTCTAAATCCTATCTCCCACACATTGTGAGAGGGCAAGGAGAGAGAAATGCATTTTAATTAATGTTTTAATCTAGCAGCTGTCCCTGTTTCCAGAAAGGGCTCTTATCAAAGATAGATGCCCTCCCTCTCCAGGTCTGTTGAGAATTACAGCCGCACATCTATAATATATGATTCTGAAAATAGAAGTTTGTACTTCCTCATTCAATCCCTTTAAAAGTCTTCGCTACCACACCGGGTGATTAAAAAGCCTCATTTTCTCTTTCTCATGTAATTCTTCCTGCCCTTGACATAATAGGAGTGCAGTGGGTGACTGGATGGTCCCTCCTGGTATCACTGATAATCAAACTCTCTCCATTTGCACTGTATGAGAACTAATCTGRCAGAGCTGTCAAGTGTCTCTGAAATGTAATCTCCTTTACCAGTGAGTGATTGTGGTTTTTCTCTTGGCAGAGGACACACATGACAGAGAAAAATAACCTGTGAGTAGGATAATTTTTTTTAGAGACTTTTCTCTCAAATGATGTATTACTTGCAGTGCAATTCCCTAATATGATTTGGGTATGATTTGGGATAGGCAATGATTCCAAAATGTAGATTGTTATGTGTTTTAATTGCTTTGTCTAATTGTTTTTTTTTTTAATTCTACCTTATTACAGTATCTCTGTATTTCCAATCCCACCAACACACATTATAAACAGCCTGTACGAGTCTTCACATTCTTACTCAAACTAAATGATCCCTCAAACCATCTATTTTCACCACTCACCGCCATGAACTCAGAACTGGATCCAACAAACTCTCTGAAGCAAAGCAAGAAGTTCTCCTCCGTGGGCAAAATCTGAGCCAGCTGGAGAAGGAGAGAAAGAGAGAAATTAATTAGGGGGAAAAAAAGATAACCTTTGTTTCTCTGTGTTTGRTTGTGTGAAAAATACTGTTTAATAATAGAATCTTATCTCTTCGACGAAGATKACTCGAATGAAGCATAGATCATCGAGTCAATCAACAGTTTCAGAACACATCTACCATAACAGTGTCTGATTATTTCTGCATTGATATGCAAACTGTCTGAGATCATTGGTAATAATTCTCACTAGCATAATCAAATCCTCATTGATCTGAAAAAGAAAAAATGTCAGCTCACCTCTGACATCTCAATTCTCCCATCTGCGTTCTTGTCAAACTTCTGCATAAACTCCTTCATCTTCTCTCTGAAAGTGGAGTTTGATGGGTCCTATAACACATGCACAAATACACGCAAATATATGTTTGTCATGACACAAACATCAGTAAAGATCTGTTGTTAATTTTTTACGCAAACCGTCCTCTCGTGTTATAGGACTGTGGTCACACATATTGTTGTGACAGAGCTCGTTTTTTATGTTRGTGGTTGTTACACTGGGCAGACAGAGAGATTGTCTCTCTAAAACAGACAAGCGTCTTCTCCCCAGCTAAAGGGCTCATCATCTTCTAGTCACAGACTTTATGCAGCTACAGGGAGATGATATGTAACATGATTACTGATGCTCTCTGATTCCTGTGTTCTACACACACGAGATGTGGTGACACAAAGATTATTGCACTGACTCCTCCCAAGAAAGAGGATATCTTCCATCTGTGGGAGAACTCTCTGGAGAAATGTGTTGTTTTGATGTTGCTTAAATAATTAATTAGCTCTTGATTGGACAAATCAGTCGCATTTTAATTACTGCCAGTCCTAGATTGACTGGACAGCTTAGAGACATGAGTTCATATCTATAGGGCTTATTCCGGAACTCAATGAACCACCTACCAGAATAGGCCACAACCTTCATTAGTGAGAAAACGCCAACATRTGACTGTTGGATTAAAGAACAAACAAAATACTACCTTTACTATTGTCAGTCAAATTTGGAAAGTTGGTGGTAGAATTACTTTGTACCTTTGCCTGTTAGCCTGTTAAAGGAAACTTACGTTACACCAATTACTATGTCCAATATGTGTTTGCATGAGGTTGTACTCCTTTGGTTTCACCTAATAAAACCCAAAACATATTTACTGTTGTATTTAATGACCAGAGCATGACACTTGCATTGAAAGTGGTCAGTCAATCCAGCATTACAGTATATCTGCTGTAGCATACATCATTATACCYCAATGGAAATAATGTTACAAAATGGTATTGGATTCAGTACTGTGAAAAATTCCACATAGACCCATCAGAGACAGAATAGGGCTGTGACGTACACTACGTAATGTATGTGGGCAGTAGTTATGTAAACATAGATACTGTATAAACATTGCTATGACATGTTTGATTGAATTGAGCCCTTAGTCAAGGCCCAGGGATCATTCCCTTACCACTCCGGCCCCTCTCCGTGCAATCTCCAACTCCCTGAAGAAGTTCTCCAGTTCCTTGCCCTCAATGTAGCCATTGCCTGCAGCAGAGGAAACAGGGATTTGACAAATCAGCCCAAGACTATCTATCATACAGGCAGTGACTGTGAAGCATCAAAKATCCCCATGTAATGCATAGTAGTACCACTGTGAATGTGTGACTCTTGAGAAGTGAGATTGTACAAATTTGACAGCAAATTAGGCCAATGCTTCCCTGTTTTACAGTAATACTCCAGAACTAAGTTTGTCTGGCTTGCTTGCTGGCTGATTGGATGACTGKCTCAATGACTGACATAATAACTAACTAATTTGTTGTCCAGATGGTTWGCATGCTGCGAGGCTGGCTCTGGCTGACGTGATTTGTGAGATAGCTTGCACTCAAACGTTGGAACCTGCTTAATTAAATCCCTTGAAGGGGTCTCCCAGTCTTGAAATGCACTGCTACTCTCTCTTTCTCTCTCTCTCCCTCTAATTGAGGCCTCCAAGGCCTTTTAAGTCCAGTTATTTGAAAAGACAATGGGGAAATTTCTGCCTGGCATGACAGTGTAAGAAATCGATGCAGGAATCCCAACTTCAAATAAATGTGCCTAGTTGCACCCTTGCCAGGATTATTTGGATGTCTATAAATAATGGTGAAGGAAAYGCTAGAGCTTTAATCTTAATGTTGCTAAATCGAGGGAGACTAGTGAGATGATTATTRTAGTGGCTTTTGACAAATACCAACAATGCCTTTCCTATCAGCTTCACGATTGAAATGTCTTTCAATTGCCTATGTATTAATTTGCCTGTGGATCCTAGTGACATTTGCACAAACCTGAGTACCGGAAGTCTCTGGGGAAGCACTCAGTTTGATATTTACCAGACRAACAAGTACATATCATTATGAGCAAAGCACATTTGCGTTTGATTACACAGAWAACATAACTTGCTCTATATAGAGCGGATGTAATTTTAGCAAAATCATCATGATGCAATTTTCTTTTATTATCTCTTTATTGTATTAACATATAGGTTTGTATAATAGCTTTACATATGATTTAGTTTATCATTACATGTTAGTATGACCAATATGATCCAGTGGTTTTATATGTTCGTTGTCTATGAACTTTGTATGAACTTTGTATATGTGTTAATAAATCAAAAACAAGCTGGAGGTGTGCATGTATACTGCAGAGTATGCTGTGTATGATGATGTGACATATACACTAGCCCACAGTAGCCTATGTACTGCAGTCTCCAATTGTTTTTCAATTATCTACTCATTTACTTTTTTTCTATTTCATTGGAGAATTGCAAATAACAAATGTATGAACTGTTAAAACAAATACCAGCTGATTGATAACCTATTCCCCACAAGACAGGGAAAAGCTACAATACTAGAAAACATTATCAAGGGCCAACAACATGATCATGCAAAGTCTTTCAATGCATTATAACTGCATCATAAAGTATGCATTACTGAAATGTCAATATCAGACAGACATTAGTCAGGTATCTCTCTGTGTGTTCTCTATATCAAAATGTTCATCAACATCGTTGATTCGTCTAATMATTTCAGCACCATGGTCAGCGGCAAAATTGGTGGGCCAATCCCATGATCTGATGTTCTGGCCTAGCCTATTTGCACAAGAGCAGCAATTCACTGTGTACCATGTTCACATCCCTATGTCATGTTTTCTTTGCAGAAAATGCTTAATCCATAGAGACAGCGCAGTATAGGCCCTAATGGGTGGACCAACAGCACCAATCTCTAATTGTGCTCAGAGAACTAAACACCCAGAGGGAACTAGTACTGTAATCCGAGAGACTCTTCGCGCCTAGAGTATTATCATTCCGCTTCAACAAATGGCCGGGACGGAATGTGCAGTAACACTATCAATAGGGGAAACCAATTATGCCTAGAGGATGCCCAAGGACAATGCGCGTGGAGGGGCGTGGGCTCGTTCGCTCGAATTGAGCCGAGAACTCGTAATTTTATAGCATGTAATAGGCTACTGAAAGTAGATAGTTGTCTGTCTCCTCTGAGTTGGGGTTTCATATGTATAGTGAATTACATTCATATAATACTGGAATTTGATTGACAAACTCCCTCCTTACATTTTAGACGCACCTTTTTAAAGCAGGATTCCAACCATCAGTTATGATGCCTATGGAAACTCTTGAGTCTGTCCTGACATAATCAAGATGTGTTTATTTTGTTTAATCGTGCTTTATAAAACAATACAGTGGAATAATATTATTACAATATTTAAGAATTCAGTCAAGTTAGTAAAGCCAAATATTTTGATAGGCCTATACAAAAATGACACTTATTGTGTGGTAAGGCTACACATACGTTTTCTATGGACGACAGTGTGCCACACGGCCATCCCTCCTTTAGCTCACCGTGCACTGAGGTATAACCTAGACTTCTGATGCCTTTTGATCGATAGACTGATCTACGTTGTAATACTGATGTATTAGTTGTATCTGAATGGGTTCTTCTAGTAACTGAATAAAAGTCATGCATCCATACAACCAACCTTTTTAAATTAAATATTAAAAGGATCAATTAATACACAGGTAGCCTATTCGAACCTTTCTAAAGATACATTATTTAGTGCACACAATTATTATATATATTTTTTTCATTAGATCGAACAGAAACCTCAACAGTAACACCAGGAGTTATCCAGTTGCTTTTCTAACTGCCAAGAAAGTAAATGCACTAGAATGCTTATCCAGCATTTTTTGTCAAACACTTATTGTCTTGTCCAATCAAAATTCTAAGCATCCAGCAGTTTATAGCCCACGCTTTTTCCATCATGGCCAAAAGTGAATTTCAGTTATGATAAAACGAAAAGTATTGAAGGTACGCCTATGATATGTTTAACTTGTAAACTAAAATCTGTGATAGAGTATATGTAACCTAGTCTATTCGACATGTTAGCTTACATTTGTGTCTGCATTTGAAACAATGCCTCGTTCAAAAAAGTGCTGCGTAAAATGCAAGGTAACATTTTGGATAACTTTGTGCTCCGGTACTAACCGTCCGTATCGAAATGGTTCCAGATGTCGATGAACTGGGTGGCGCTCAATTCCGCCAGATGAAGGTGAGGAGGCTGCTGTGGTTTGTTTGCCATGTTCTCAACGACTTTTCCTCCTGTGCGCTAGAATATCCCCTGCGAACTTTTTATCTGTAGGACCACAATCCACACTGTAACCCCCCTGCGTGTTGCCAGAGCTTTTAAACCAAAGCAGAGACTGCAGTTCCCATGTAACCACGCAGGTGGCGCAGTGACACCGAGTTCAACGCCCTCACACCTCCATTCGTCTGCGTTCGCCTACTGATGCGAGGAATCGCGCAAGGCACTGGGACTCACTGTTCCATGCGGAGAGGGACGTTCAATAGTCGGAATGCAGCCAAAGCACTTCAATGGACTGAACCGTCTGTTGCTGTTCAGGTTTGAGCTCTGCCATCAAGAACCAGATTTCTAGGCTATGTGGCTTGAATTATGTAAATCACAATGAGATGCGCAGGAATTGTCTAGCTCCATGAGCAAAAAACTGCCGGTGTCATTTCCTTCCTTTATTTTCACTGTCAATTTGCATTCATGTAGAAGATGGGGATGGATTGGCATTGGATAGAGTGTTAATCCTTACTGTGTTTAAGTGTGTTCAATGGACTACATGGACACCTCTTAAATGTGTTTACAATCACAGTAAGAGACACTGGTCTCCAAGGAACTTCCCAAAGGCTTGGGTTAATTATCCTTTGGCGTTCAWGCATTGAGACTAGCTCAGTAAGGAGAACCAGAGCCCAGGGAGGAGTCGTGCCTGTGCCCTGGGACTGAGGACGCACAGCAGTAATTACTGTAGTCCTGCTGCTGCACAGCCACTGCACTGCATGGAGCTGCTGCATGCACAACTCACTCAGCTTTAATTAATGCCAATTACTCAGGCTTCAGTGAAATGATTCAACCAACGCCAGATTCATTAGAAATCCACACTCTAATCACATTTTACACAGCCCTAGAGGAATCTGTGATTAGGCTGCATTATTTGAGGACCAGAACATCAAACCAACATTACAATTATAAAAATGAATTTTCCATGCAACTTATAACATACACTACATGACCAAAAGTATGTGGACACCGGGTCGTCGAACATCTCATTCCAAAATGATGGGCATTAATATGGAGTTGGTCCCATCTTTGCTGCTATAACAGCCTCCACTCTTCTGGGAGGGCTTTCCACTAGATGTTGGAACATTGCTGCAGGGACTTGCTTCCATTCAGCCACAAGAGCATTAGTGAGGTTGGGCACTGAAGTYGGACAATTAGGCCTGGCTCGCAGTTGACTTTCCAATTCATTCCAAAGGTGTTAGATGGGGTTGAGGTTAGGGCTCTGTGCAGGCCAGTCAAGTTTTTCCACACCGATCTCAATCAAACCATTTCTGTATGGAGCTCGCTTTGTGCACGGGGGCATTGCCATCCTGAAACAGGAAAGGGCCTTCCCCAAAATGTTGCCACAAAGTTGGAAGCACAGAATCATCCAGAATGTCGTTGTATGCTGTAGCGTTAAGATTTCCCTTCACTGGAACTAAGATGCCTAGTCCGAACAAAGAAAAACAGCCCCACACCATTATTCATTCTCCACTAAACTTTACAGTTGGCACTATACATTGGGGCAGGTACTGTAGCGGTCTCCTGGCATCCGCCAAACTCACATTTATCCGTCGGGCTGCCAGATGGTGAAGCGTGATTCATCACTCCAGAGACCGTGTTTCCACTGCTCCAGAATCCAACAGCGGCAAGCTTTACACCACTCCAGCCGACGCTTGGCATTGCGCATGGTGATCTTAGGCTTTTGTGCAGCTGCTCGGCCATGGAAACTCATTTCATGAAGCTCCCCGATTAACAATTTGTGTGCTGACGTTGCTTCCAGAGGCAGTTTGGAACTCGGTAGTTAGTGTTGCAAACGAGGACAGACGATTTTYATGCACTATGCGCTTCGACACTCGGCGGTCACATTCTGTGAGCTTGAGTGGCCTACCACTTCACGGCTGAGCCGTTGTTGCTCCTAGACGTTTCCACTTCACAATAACAGCACTTACAGTTGACCGGGGCAGCTCTGACGAACTGACTCGTTAAAAAGGGGGCATCCTATGATGGTGCCACGTTGAAAGTCACTGAGCTCTTCAGTAAGGCCATTCTATTGCCAGTRCATGTCTATGGAGAYTGCATGGCTGTGTGCTCAATTTTATACACTTGTCAGCAACGGGTGTGGCTGAAACTCATTTGAAGGGGTGTCCACATACYTTTGTACATATAGTGTACTTGTTTTGTTTGGACATGTCAAGGGTAATGATATTTCTGGTTTAGCATTTCTCTATTGGTTTATACAATCTTCTTAGTCATGCTCAACTCTCCTTGGACATTCAGATGGAGTTTCAATGGTCAATAATGTAACAATGATGAATGCCTTATCTGTAGGAAGCTCAGAAATKAGGGCACACCGTCTCAATATAATCYTCTGGCTAGAACTGAAAATKGTAAATTCGCTCAGTTATTGAGGAAATATGTCTTGTAAATCATTGTATCCACAACCTGGCAGTGTCACACTTCCCCTTGTCTCCTCATGACATACTGCAGGTTGGGACTACACTGGCTCTGAGACTGGCTCTGTGTTCTGACACTGACCAGTGCAACAGACATCTTTTGGATGTCATAAAGTGCTCAATAACTCATACAACTTTTTTTATGGAAAGTCAGCTAACATAATCTGAAATTAGCGGTCAGCTAATATGATCTGCAACAGACAGTCAGCCAATAAAATCTGAACAGTTGTCACCTGAATCTTGGCACAGTTCCATCCTCCTTCATATCCAATGCTGACAGGGCGGTTTGGGAACATTGAAAGCCTTTATTCAGCAGAGATGTCTCAGGCTATTTCCACCGCAGGTCTTTTCACCATGCAATCAATAGTCTCACTTCACATTTATTGGCAAGACAGGGACAGATAGATCAGCATTCTGAGATGGAAGTTGTCACCATGCAGAGTAGGAATACAGCGTTGACCTTAAAACAATAGCAAAGGCTTTCTAGTCCTTCACCCCCTCCCTTTTCTCACTTATCACTCTTGCTTTGTCTATTCAAGGAAGGTGGTCGTTTGTCCCCTTCATGAATATAGATTGATTGGTGTACAAACAGGGAATAGCAATTGTTAATATACATATTAAAACCATCTCTGACTCATAATGTTGTATTCAGTTGTGGGTTTCCCACCTCCACTGCTCATGTATTTATTTTAATTCTTCCTTCCGCTCTACTAGTTTATGATTTTAATGAACAAATAAAGATAAACTTAAGCAAACTTTTAAAAGAGTGTGTGTTGTTCAACTGTGCACTGTTGTGTGCTGGTGGGAATCTCCCAAACTGCTTTCGGAAATGAATACTTTTAAATCCCTCTCTTATTATGGCACTCTCTCTTTACAGGCTTTCTCCCTCTGGTTGCTTAGAAGATTTGAGCCAAGTGAGTGAAAAAAAACAAAAAAAAGCTTTCCATCAACAGTGGGATTGTACTGCACTGATTACACCAAAATGAAAAAGATAAAAAGAACAGGATGGAGGAGGGGAATGTGTGAGTAGTGTGTTGTTAAGAGATATCTGGGTAGAAGACAGGGAGAGCGTGCCTCTTGATCTAAAAATGAATATCGTTTTTTTTTCTKTGTGTGTTTGTGTAGAGTAGAAAAACCACACTCCAAACTAGTATCACATTCGTCAATCATTACCTCGATTTGTTGTGAGTGATTTACAAGTTTAGTGGCTCATATGGGTTTAGTCTTAACTGAAATCAGTCATCCACATAGAGACTTTGTAAAGCAGAGTGCCCCTGAAACAGGAAATATGGGGCCTGTAACGCAAAGTGACATTCATTCGTAGTGAGCTAAAATGGARTTGGGATCTCTRGGATGATTTAGGAGTTGGTGTTTGAGCGATAGAGGGGACAAGCTGCAAAAATGGAAGGAAAATGAGCCTGGAACAGAGAAAGAGGGAAAAGACASGAGGAAACACAAAAACAATCTCTGACATCAGACCAAAGATGGAAGTGTACAATGCATGATTACCACAAGTTATCTAGCTAACTCACTGAGATATCATGACATCGTGCAATGAACTATGAGATTGCCTCAATATGCAGACCTCACTGCACACACAGCTTTGCATTATTTACACGTCTGCAATACTGTATGGCTAACTGCAATACTGTGATGTACAGGTGTTGGATCTTAATTTGATCACCCTGTTGCAGGATAACTTTAACATTTGTAGTGTATCTGAGGTTTATAAAGGCTTCTGAAGTTAGTAATTTCCACTTTGAAATTTCWGACTTGATTTTCCTTTAAGAAAAAATGTATCAACACTTACAAAAATGTCCATCAATTATAATCCACATTCCTTGCTGCTGCAGGATTATTTTCCTGCCGTAGCAAACTGGCTCAAATTAAGATCCTACATCTGTACGCACAATGGCTCATAGCAATGCCAGGGTTGTCTTCACGTTCCCTTTAGAACACTGTTATTACACAGCACGGTTTCAGACAACTGTGTTTTTTAATCTGACCTTTGCGTGGTGATCAAAAGATTTGACCCATCTGGATCATAGAAATTCAATAATGCTTATGTTGCCTCCATTTCAGGCAAGATGAAAATCATGTGTTCCTTGCTAATGTCAGTTAAATTTATCTTGGAGCATGTAGAGACAAATAACTACTTTGTAGAGCAACACCAATTGCATGATGAGAAAACAAAAAAGTAGTCACTCAAAACATGCATCACACACCTACACGCACACTGCGCACGCGCACACACACACACACACACACACACACACACACACACACACACACACACACACACACACACACACACACACACACACACACACACACACACACACACACACACACACACACACACACACACACACACACACACACACACACACACACACACACACACACACACACACTGTTATTTTATTCAGTGTAGCACTGTTGTAATGAATACTCAGGAAGAAAAAGGTGTAGATTCCGTGCAGAGCGCGAAGGGGTATATTTTGCAGAAGGCAGGAATCGTGGTCACACGCAGGCAATGGTCATACACAGGTAGGCAAACAGGCAGGTGAATCAAAACTAGGACTGAAGGCTATAACTGGTTCTCACAAACGAGCTAGGAAAAGGCTTAGTAGAGTCAAAACAAACAATACCTCACAAAGGCACAAACAGAATGAACTGAACTAAATAAGGAGCTGATGAGACCAGGTGAGTAACTAACACAGGTGAAATCAATGAACAAAAATGAAAGACAGGGCTACATTCAAGAACACAACGAAACAGGGCTACGTTCAAGAACACAACGAAACAGAACGCAAGGTTGACGAAGAAAATAAATACAGAACCTTACAACTGTAATGCCCTCATGAATGTATCTTGGAGTGACTATTATCTTGTCTGTTAATAGAGAGTAACGGGGGCCCTAGCCTGTTCTCCCTCACTACTGCTTATGCAGCTTACACAGGGCATTCGCTGATTCATTCATATTCCAGCACTGATTACAAGGGTGGTTGTAGTCTRCAGATACTGCTGGTGATGCTAAGAGACAAAGGGAGAGCATCGTGTCATCAACTCCTGAATTATTTACTGATCCACATGACATTAGTAGATGGTATTTGAAACATTGATGAACATTAAGTTCATCATGATGGGTAACTCAATATCATACTTGATCAAGCATGAGAGTACAACAACGTGTACTCTCATGTGTAGTAACTGACAACATGCATCAGTAGAGTCTTCAATTGTCATGTCACTATTTTTCCTCGCTCACTCAGGACAACAAACTGTGTTTGACCTGAGCCATTTATAGACTGTGCATTTGACCATTCTACATTATGCACAACAATGAGCGGTTATTATCGAGATTGCTACAGTGATGGGGTGAGCCAACAGTGTACTATGTCTGACACATAATATTGTTCTTAAACCATTTGAGAAAGGTSTTTTTTCTGCACTGTCATTGTCTTCATTTTGTTGCATATTTGCAGTGTGCCATAGATGGAGAAATATCTCCAAAGGTGTTTCTATTTCTGGCGGCAGTCTGCGAGGCTCACCGTGTTAATATTTCATCTCAGCTCCACTTCTACAGTGTGTTGGCAGAACTGTTGAATTATGTAGTGGATAGGGGATGGGAAAGTTCCTTTTCATTCATCACATTTTGCAGCATATGTGTTTAGTTGTTGATCTGTTCATGTCTTGTGTTTAGGCATACAGTACTGTGACACAGGTCTCTCTAAATACTGATTGGGAGGGACAGTTGAGATGGAGAGTGGAAGTGTATCCCYCTTCTATTGTTCTCTCATTTCAAAAGATTCCTCCTTTTATTAATCAACRTCATTGATGACAATCAATTTCTTGCCTTTTTCAAGCAAAGCATAAMATTCCTTTACTTCTCTAGGAAGCACCTTAAAGATGGAATCCTCACTATGGGAAACAGTGYYTCGTCYGCCCCACGGCTGTTGTTATTSTTTTTGTTTTGTTGACTAAGCAGAGCTGGGGAGCGTTGTGCATCCTGGTAAAAAAATATTGCAGTACATATGCTGCTGTTCTATTGCATGTGCAATGATGTCAGAGGGACATCATTTGTTGTTTGTAGTAACTTATTTTTTGTGGTGAACGGACGTGGCCATTTCACCATGAAGGATTACATCTTGAAAAGACAGAACTCTGTTCTCTTCCCATATTGCTGGAGAGTCAATATGAATATAAACGATAGGAAATAAAMCATTCCCTTCAAAGGACTTTCCCTACCTGTAATCTCACACGGACATTGCTCCTGCACAAACACACACTCATAGTACACAACTTTAAAAGTGTAATTTGTTGGTTTTATTTGAGTTATTATGCCTTTGTTTTTAGGACTGAAATTACAGTAAAGAAGTTAATCTCATACATACAGTGCATTACTACTCCTCAACTGTGACAAACATCTGAAGTCAACAAGCTCCTTTATATGACTACGAAAATAAGTGGGACAAAAGCATTAAGTGTGAAAAACATTAAGAATACGGCTCTAGACTGACCAGGTGAATCCAAGTGAAAGCTATGAGCCCTTATTGATGTCACCTGTTAAATCCACTTCAATCAGTTTAGATGAAGGGGAGGATTAAATAAGGATTTTTAAGCCTTGAGTTAACTGAGACATGGATTGTGTATGTGTGCCATTCGGAGGGTGAATGGGCAAAACAAAAGATTTCAGTGCCTTTGAACAGGGTATGGTAGTAGGTGCCAGGCACATTAGTTTGTGTCAAGCACTGCAAAGCTGCTGGGGTTTAAACACACGCAACAGTTTCCCTTGTGTATCAAGAATGGTCCACCACCCAAAGGACATCCAGCAAACATGACACAACTGTGGGAAGCATTGGAGTCAACATGGGCTGTTCTTATAGCAAAATGGGATGCAACTCAATATTAGAAAGGTGTTCGTAATGTTTTTCACACTCAGTGGCTTTTAAAAATGTTATACTTTTTATTCTTATAACCATAACTTATAACCATGACTAGGTATGGCGATCTCTCCATCAAGGAGATCTCTCMAATGAAAATACTTAACTCATATTAAAATGGTGGAATTATAGGTCCACCAATGAATATATACATTGTTAATTATTACTAAGAGTAACACAACACAATGATTGTTGGTCCACGTGACATACAGGCCATTGATTGGTCTTTCAGTGCTTGGTCCCTTAATCACAATGATCATGAGAATAATTTGTACCTAATAAAATGTCAATTTACAGTACAGTATTACAGTACATAGTGCAATACATTCATGTATATGTTATTGTCTGGGCACGTTTATTTCATGAAGGCAAATATGACATTTCTATGCAACAGTTGATGGTTTAGATGTATTATGCTACTAAATATCTTATAGTTTGTTCARTAGTTTGTTCAATGTTATGCATTTTCAATTTTTTTTGGAAGTAAGAGGAATATATTATTCTCATGTCTGTACCATCTCTTATCTCTTTATTATTAAGTTAACTGGTCATTACATTACTTTTATTGGCATAAGGACGACCTCTTTTCGAAGACGTGAGTTTGGTTAGTATCTCTCTTCACAGTTATTCAGTCTAGAGATGAATACTGCACATGATTATACGATGAGGACAAATCACAGCATATAAGGTGTCATATCATGCTGAGGTAGCAATACTAGAATTAGCCTCTGTGATAAGTAATGTGAACAAATAATAAAATGCTATACTAGCTAGCGTGCAATCAAATAACGTACAGTTGAAGTCGGAAATTACATACACCTTAGCCAAATACATTTAAACTCAGTTTTTCACAATTCCTGACATTCCCTGTTTTAGGTCAGTTAGGATCACCACTTTATTTTAAGAATGTGAAATGTCAGAATAATAGTAGAGAGAATGATTTATTTCAGCTTTTATTTCTTTCATCACATTCCCAGTGGGTCAGAAGTTTACATACACTCAATTAGTATTTGGTAGCATTGCTTAAATTGTTAAACTTGGGTCAAACATTTCGGGTAGCCTTCCACAAGATTCCCACAATAAGTTGGGTGAATTTTGGCCCATTCCTCCTGACAAGCTGGTGTAACTGAGTCAGGTTTGTAGGCCTCCTTGCTCGCACACGCTTTTTCAGTTCTGCAAACAAATTTCTATAGGATTGAGGTCAGGGCTTTGTGATGGCCACTCCATACCTTGACTTTGTTGTCCTTAAGCCATTTTGCCACACATTTGGAAGTATATTTGGGGTCATTGTCATTAGAAGACCCATTTGTGACAAGCTTTAACTTCCTGACTGATGTCTTAAGATGTTGCTTCAATATATCCACATAATTGTCCTCCTCATGATGCTATCTATTTTGTGAAGTGCACCAGTCCTCCTGCAGTAAAGCACCACCACAACATGATGCTGCCACCCCGTGCTTCAGGTTGGAATGGGGTTTCGGCTTGCAAGCCTCCCCTTTTTTCTCCAAACATAACAATGGTCATTATGGCCAAACAGTTCTTTTTTTGTTTCATCAGACAGAGGATATTTCTCAAAATGTACGATCTTTGTCCCCATGTGCAGTTGCAAACTGTAGTCTAGCTTTTTTATGGCGGTTTGGAGCAGTGGCTTCTTTCTTGCTGAGGGCCATTCAGGTTATGTCAATATAGGACTCTTTTACTGTGGATATAGATACTTTTGTACCTGTTTCCTCAGCATCTTCACAAGGTCCTTTGCTGTTGTCCTGGGATTGATTTGCACCTTTCGCACAAAAGTACGTTCATCTCTAAGAGACAGAACGCGTCTCCTTCCTGAGTGGTATGACGGCTGCGTGGTCCCATGGTGTTTATACTTGCGTATACTGTTTGTACAGATGAACGTGGTACCTTCAGGCATTTGGAAATTGCTCCCAAGGATGAACCAGACTTTTTTCTGAGGTCTTGGCTGATTTCTTTTGATTTTCCCATGATGTCAAGCAAAGAGGCACTGAGTTTGAAGGTAAGCCTTGAAATACATCCACAGGTACACCTCCAATTGACTCAAATGATGTCAACTATCAGAAGCTTCTGAAGCCATGACATCATTTTMTGGAATTTTCCAAGCTGTTTAAAGGCACAGTCAACTTAGTGTATGTAAWCTTCTGACCCACTGGAATTGTTATACAGTGAATTCTAAGTGAAATAATCTGTCTGTAAACAATTGTTGGAAAAATTACTTGTGTCATGCACAAAGTAGATGTCCTAACCGACTTGCCAAAACTATAGTTTGATAACAAGAAAATTGTGGAGTGGTTGAAAAACAAGTTTTAATGACTCCAACCTAAGTGCATGTAAACTTCCGACTTCAACTGTATATCATATCATTGCAATGATCCCTCTGTATTTCATGCTTGCTATTGACATTTCTCTAGTCTGKAATATATTCAACTGTACTTCCTATATAACATCACCTTATAGTAACYATGTTCCTGGGCTGATTACACAGACAGACTGGGGCTGATCTACATCTTAGCTAGCAGGTTACTGACCATCCTCTGTAGGTCCTGAGTACGCATTCCTGTGGTCTCCAGCACCTCATCGTGGTTGGCCTTCTCCTGGCTATTGTAGTCTGTGACCACCTTGTTGGTGATGAGAGACAGGCCAAAGACACGGAGACCACAGTGATGRGCCACCACCACCTCAGGGACTGTACTCATACCTRCAGAGCACAGACAGAGGGTGAGAGAAGACAAGCATTGAGTTTGGTMATTTTCAACCTGACACTCGTACATTTTCTGTAGAAGAAATGGACATGGCTATTGAGAGACTTGAAGGCCATGGTAAAAACCCAATGAACCATGCTTACCCACAGCATCTGCGCCTAGTTTCTGGAGAACTCTGCATTCTGCGATGGTCTCAAAGGTGGGACCTGGAAGCATGCAGTACACACCTTGCTGGATGAAGGMGGAACAGCCCTGCTCCTCAGCAGTCTCTTTGGCCAGACTAGAAAGGTCTTTGTCATAGGCGTCCGACATGCAGGGAAAACGGACTCCAAACCTGAAGCGATACATAAAGTCCTGTGTCATATCAGAGGCCCTCGATGTCAGGTAAAGGACAAAGTACAATCCAAGGACTCCACAAGGGTAAGACCCATGCCCTTTACTGTAATAAAATGCCAGTAATCAGGCTCCATGTATGGGAAAATGTGGGAGGAGACCTCTGGGGAGCCTTTTCCAAAGCAGAAAGAGAAGCCCATCCTCTTCAGACAGGGGGAACACGTAACGCAAYCCTTCCAAAGATCAAAAGACTGCTATTCTAACCTTTCATCGTTGTGACCACACAGTGGGTTCTGGCCTGCAAAGCCAGGCATGTTGATGTGATCCTTGATCAGCATGATGTCACCCACTTTAAATTTGGGGTTCAGCCCCCCAGCAGCATTGGTAATGATCAAGGTCTCCACCCCCAGCAGGAAGAACACTCGGACCGGGTACGTCACCTGGAGAGAAAAAGGAACTAGAAATAAGGGATCACTCAGTGCTTACATTTTTCAACAGAAAAACTGCACTGTTGTCATTATTACTAGGTGACTAGACTATAATCGTTATAGAGGGTGGAATCATTTTAACAAACCTTTAAACCTTTATAGTCTTAAAAACCTCTTAAAGATCGGACACTTTTTTTCAATTTTCGCCTAAAATGACATAGCCACATCTAAATGCCTGTAGCTCAGGCCCTGAAGCAAGGATATGCATATTCTTGATACCATTTTAAAGGAAACACTTTGACGTTTGTGGAAATGTGAAAATTACTGTAAGATAACATAACACATTAGATCTGGTAAAAKATGTGGCCTTTCTCTTGAAATGCAAGAGAAAGGCCACAATGTATTACACAGTTTAGGTGCAATTAGATTCTGGCCACTAGATGGCAGCAGTGTGTGTGTGTAAAGTTCTAGACTGATCCAATGAACCATTGCATTTCTGTTCAAGATGTTGTTTCATGACTGCCCAAATGTGCCTAATTTGTTTATTAATAACTTTTCATGTTCAAAATTGTGCACTCCCCTCAAACAATAGCATGGTATTCTTTCACTGTAATAGCTACTGTTTGAGGACAATACAGTGCCACCGACACGGCCCGCTACCAAAACCTGTGGGCTCTCCTTCACCGCAGCCAACGTGAGTAAGACATTTCAACTCGTCAACCCTCACAAGGCTGCCGGCCCAGACGGCATCCCTAGCCGCGTCCTCAGAGCATGCGCAGACCAGCTGGCTGGTATGTTTACGGACATATTCAATCAATCCCTATCCCAGTCTGCTGTTCCCAAATGCTTCAAGAGGGACACCATTGTTCCTGTTCCCAAGAAAGATAAGGTAACTGAGCTAAACGACTATTGCCCCGTAGCACTCACTTCCGTCATCATGAAGTGCTTTGAGAGACTAGTCAACGAGACGGCCTACAGGGAGGAGGTGAGGGCCCTCGGAGTGTGGTGTCAGGAAAATAACCTCACAATGAACATCAACAAAGCAAAGGAGATGATCGTGAACTTCAGGAAACAGCAGAGGGAGCACCCCCCTATCCACATCGACAGGACAGTAGTGGAGAAGGTGGAAAGTTTTAAGTTTCTCTGCGTATACATCACGGACAAACTGAAATGGTCCACCCACACAGACAGTGTGGTGAAGAAGGCGCAACAGCACCTCTTCCAGCTCAGGAGGCTGAAGAAATTTGGCTTGTCACCAAAAACACTCACAAACYTTTACAGATGCACAATCAAGAGCATCCTGTCGGGCTGTATCACCGCCTGGTACGGCAACTGCTCCGCCCACAACCGTAAGGCTCTCCAGAAGGTAGTGAGGTCTGCACAACGCATCACTGGGTGAAACTACCTGCCCTCCAGGACACCTACACCACCCGATGTCACAGGAAGGCCAAAAAGATMATCAAGGACAACAACCACCCGAGCCACTGCCTGTTCACCCCGTTATCATCCAGAAGGCGAGGTCAGTACAGGTGCATCAAAGCTGGGACCGAGAGACTGAAAAACAGCTTCTATCTCAAGGCCATCAGACTGTTAAACAGCCATCACTAACATTGAGTGGCTGCTGCCAACATACTGACTCAAATCTCTAGCCACTTACTAAAAAAAAAAATGGATGTAATAAATGTATCACTAGCCACTTTATATCATGTTTACATACCCTACATTACTCATCTCATATTTATATACTGTACCCTATACCATCTACTGCATCTTGCCTATGCCGTTTGGCCATCGCTCATCCATATAGGTTTATGTACATAATCTTATTCATTCCTTACACTTGTAAGGTAGTTGTTGTGAAATTGTTAGATCACTTGTTAGATATTACTGTGTGGTCGGAACTAGAAGCGCAAGCATTTCGCTACGCTCGCATTAACATCTGCTAACCATGTGTATGTGACCAATACAATTTGATTTGATTTGTAAATTGGACAGTGCAGTTAGATTATTGGACAGTGCAGTTAGAATAACAAGAATGTAAGCTTTCTGCCAATATTAGATATTTCTATGTCCTGGGAAATGTTCTTGTTACTTACAACCTCATGCTAATCGCATTAGCCTACGTTGGCTCAACCGTCCCGTGGACGGGACAAAGATCCTGAAGAAGTTTTAATGTCTTAGTCTTAGGTCTCTCTTTATGTAGTGTTGTGTTGTCTCTCTTGTTGTCTTAGGTCTCTCTTTATGTAGTGTTGTGTTGTCTCTCTTGTTGTGATGTGCGTTTTGTCCTATATTTTTATTTAATTTATTTTTAATCCCAGCCCCCATCCCCGCAGGAGGCCTTTTGCCTTTTGGTAGGCCGTCATTGTAAATAAGAATTTGTTCTTAACTTACTTGCCTAGTTAAATAAAGGTTAAATAAAAAATAGATAAAAAATGCTTACAGATTGTGTTTTAAGAGGGTCCCAAGATTTAGACGTGAAAATTCAACTAACACTGTCAAAGGTAAAACCAAGTTGACTGCTATGCTACTTTCACAGAGGTCAAAGCTAACTAAAGACACTAACTGTGTTATTCTAACATAATTGGATTTCTTCATAAAAGTGCAAACTGGTGAAATATCATTGAGGACCTCACTACTCATTTGAAAGAATATAGTAGCTGTATTTAAAAATAGATACCATCCCATAAGGTGTAAGGTTTATCATGGGATATACAAGCATTCCAATACACCTTTTCAGTAAATATTCATTCAATGTAATGAGGATATGGCTCTGGTGGGTGGAAAGAGTGGAGCTCACCGTGGCAATGTCATAGCCCTCGTAGAAGTGGAAGCGGCCCTGCATGCAGACACACTGCTTCCCCTGCAGCTCCCCAAATACCAGCTGACTGACATGTCCTTGTACTGCAGTGGTACAACAAGAAAGACAGGAGGAGGATTTTAATAGAATTGCTGAATGTAAATATTTCAAGGACAGGAAGCAGCAGCCACCATCGGGTGACGGTCTGGTTCTGGGTCACAGTGAAGGACTGGTGTTCTTACTTCAACTTTCAAAACATCCACCTAAACATTTCTCATCTGACATTAAATGATTAAATGCATAAGTTATCAATGATCATTATAATTTCTATTGAGCTATTGAGCTGGATGATGTAATGATGCATGTACAAACTGAAGACAGCATGATGCTGTACAGCAGGGGTGTCAAACTCAAATACCCAGTGGGCCAAAATGTAAAACCTGAACAAAGTCGCGGGCCAACATTGAACAAATGAACCTTTTAATATGGACCCAAACAAGTTTTGCTTTAACATTGAATATGTGTGTCGTCTAATGTTGTACTCCTTACTTACAGCCACGTTGACTCCACAAACAAGACAAACAGGTTTGTCTTTTACATATGTAAACAGATATTCTGCTTCCCACTTGTCCAGAAAGCTCCTGTTTTCTGCCTTTCTTTTCGCCATTTTTGGGAAGGGATAGCGCGCTGACAGTTGTAGCGTCTATGTTGCTATGACTACTGTCACAGAGGAGAGGGCGTTTCTGGGTCCTGTCCTGATTGGCGCGCGAAAACAACAGCAGAGCATTATGGGATTCGTAGTATTAGCGGTGAATGCGCTGTATAATACCGGCGGGCCAGCTCTAGTAGTAATTTGGTATTGTCTCGCGGGCCAAATATAATTACCCCGCGGGCCAAATTTGGCCCGCGGGGTAATTATATTTGGCGGGCCAGAGTTTGACACCCATGCTGTACAGTTTCAGGTGGTAGAGTGCAGGATAAGTATGGTGTCTGACCTGTGCTGTTGGGGAAGTGTGGGATGTCCTTGTAGGGAAACACAGTCTTGTTGTCCAGCAGGTCAGCAAGACCACTGAGGCCGGAACCACAGATGATGGCTATTTTAGGCCTCTGCTCAGTGTGGGACAGCAACCAATCAGCTGTCTCCCTGTAATCCTCATATTTGTAACTGAGGGAAGAAACAGATAGCAAGTTCATGCTATTCAGTATAATGTTACAATCTAAATCATCAATGATCATCTTTGTTTCTGCAGAGATGGACTACTATACACCTTTCATCTGAACACAACCAATGGGAAGATTTGTTTTTTGATTATGCAAAACCTGTCAATTACTGTCAAGTATCTTAGCAACTCCTTCAGCTACTAATAACAGAATCATAGACAAACACACCCCTTCACACCCCGGGCTCCCGAGTGGCACAGCGGTCTAAGGCACTGCATCTCAGTGTTTGAGGTGTCACTACAGAAACCTGGTATGAATCCAGGCTGTATCACATCCGTCCGTGAAGGTGAGTCCCATAGGGCGGTGCACAATTGGCCCCGCGTCGTCTGGGTTTGGCCGGTGTAGGCCATCATTGTAAATAAGAATTTGTTCTTAACTGACTTGCCTAGTTAAATAAAGGTTCAATTTAAAAATAAATTAATCTGCTCTCTTGGTACTGAATGTGTGTGTGGGGGAGGGAGAGACAGAGGGAGAGAGAGAGAGAGAGTGGGAGAGCTTATCTAATTGAATTAAATTGAATATAACAAAATGTAATTAACTTCTACACATTTAAACTATACAAGCATATCAAGTTGTATTGGCATTTGAGACATTATGGTTGTTGGCATACTCATCGGGTGGACATGGTGAATGATTGCAAGTCCTGTCATTAAAAAGTAGGCATAGACAGATTTTATAAGTGACCATAAATCCAATGAGATCACTTGGTCTGGAGGCCAATCTAACCAACATTAGTGGCATAGAAAGCAGTTTGTTCTGTTGTTTTTAACAAAATAAAAAATATTCCTTAATGTTATTTTACTGGACAACAGATACTACTGTAAACATGTGAAGTGGACTGGATGATTATATGAAACAGGACATAMAGGTGGGAACTGGAAATTACTATGTCTTATTTACGTTTTGAACCAATAATTCGCCACAGAATAAACAAAGTCCTGACCAAAGCAAACAGTTTGTCTTCCTCAATTTTCTTTGGGGGGCAATAAAAGGTGTTCAATGTTAGCAATAAATCTCGTCACCATAAACGTTCATATCAGGCATGTTTAATTTGAAGTACTGTATTGAAGCTGTTTTTTATACTGGTAGTTTTCTGCTCGCTGTAGTAAATGGGGGGAGCTCACAGGACGAATTGGCTGATTCCGTGAAAGCGCAGCGCTTCCATCACGGAGCTGTCCGTGGTGCTGCTGGCCACTGCCGGATCAGGACTTTCCATTCAACACGGTCCACGGGGCCGCGGGACTGCACACTCTCTGAACCAGGCGCTCAATGAACACGCACAATGGCCACTCATTGTGTACTTACAACGCCGAGTCCCTTTCCTTTCAAATGAGCTGGCAAAAGTAGGGCTGCTTTCAATGCTTCAATCAAATCAAATCAAATGTTATTTGTCACATGCGCCGAATACAACAGGTGTAGACCTCACYGTGAAATGCTTACTTACAAGCCCTTAACCAACAATGCAGTTTTRAGCAAAATAAGAGTTGAGAAAATATTTACTAAATGAACTAAAGTAAAACAATAAAAATATAGAAGAGTAACAATACAATTTTGCATAGGGTTTTCATGAAAAGTAAGCATGTCTCTTTAAGTGTTACCCGGGCCAGCATGTACCTACGTATTAGGATGTAGCCTAAACACTAAAATAATAGGGAGGAAAAAAAGATAAAATATTGTTMAATATTATTAACCTTATATTAGGAATAGAGATTTTCGATATGTAGGCCTATATCAGCAATTTGTATTGATATCTATCAGATAAATCTATTATACCAGAGAACCACGATCATCTCTTGCCATGAACATTCACAAATCTGCCCATTTCATGTAGCCTAATCCATTGCCACATTGTAGCCTATTAATGACTGACTGAAGCTGGCATATTGGAAGTGGAACCAGGGCCCGGTTTCCCAAAATATTCTTAAGGCCAAGTTCGTCGTTAGGAACTTCTTATGAGCATCGTTAAATCTCCGMGATTTTTCTCCAAACCATCGTTATCAGGCACAGCAGTGGAGAAGGTGGAAAGTTTTAAGTTCCTGGGCGTACACATCACAGACAAACTGAAATGGTCCACCCACACAKACAGTTTGGTGAAGAAGGMGCAACAGCACCTCTTCAACCTCAGGAGGCTGAAGAAATGTGGCTTGTCACGCAAAACCCTGACAAACTTTTACAGATGCACAATCGAGAGCATCCTGTCGGGCTTTATCACAGCCTGGTACGGCAACTGCACAGCCCACAACCGTAAGGCTCTCCAGAGGGTAGTGAGGTCTGCACAACGCATCMCCGAGGGCAAACTACCTGCCCTCCAGCACACCTACAGCACCCGATGTCACAGGAAGGCCAAAAAGATMATCAAGGACAACAACCACCCGAGYCACTGCCTGTTCACMCCGCTAYCATCCAGAAGGCGAGGYCAKWACAGGTGCATCAAAGCTGGGAYCGARAGATTGAGAAACAGCTTCTATCTCAAGGCCATCAGACTGCTAAACAGCAATCACTAACTCAGWGAGGCTGCTGYCTACWKTGAGASCCAATCMCTGGMCACTTTAATAAATGKATCACTAGTCACTTTAAACAATGTCACTCTAAATAATGCCACTTTAATAATGTCTACATATCTTACATTACTCATATCACATGTATATACTGTATTTTCTACCATCTACTGCACCTTGCCTATGCCGCTCAGCAATCGCTCATCCATATACTTATATGTACATATTCTCATTCACCACTTTAGATTTGTGTKTATTAGGTAGTTGYTGGGAATTGTTAGATTACGTKTTAGATATTACTGCACTGCACTGTTTTTTCACCCTCCCACTTCACTTTGTACACAGAAGATCTCCGCTAAACAGAATATCATGGTTTATCCGTCTCTCTGTGACCGCCGATAACTTCAGGACAAAGTTAAATACAAGTACAAAGCTGCCAATGTCTTAACAATTGATACAAACAAGCGACGTATACAAAGAAAACCGGGATGAGTGCATTAAAATATAGCCTAAAAACAGTAGTCTATATGCCAATTTAATTCATATTGAAATACATTTCATGTTCAATCAAYTGATTTCTATTTTTCTACTTGTATGCTACTGTCTGTAATTTGTCTCAATACATATTTCATGATGTGTAGCCTAACATGTATGCAATGATGTGCTAAATCGGTGATTTAGTGCATTTGTTATTGGGTAAGCATTATAATAAGCCGCCTCAATATTTGTAGCCGTAGGTGGTAATATCTCTCTTGGAGCTGATCCGTCGTYAGTATTGTGAACTAATGTTAAGGAAAGATTTGAATGGAGTAAACTGGKCCTAGAGCAGCGTTCAGTATCGACACATGCTCCAACGACGACCGTTCTTTTTGCGTGACGTTTTGGGAAACGCTTGACACATCTTCGGCTGTTGTAGGAAATATGCATCTCTAAAACACTCGTGGGCCTAAATTCCATCGCTATCCGGAAACCAGGCCCAGAACATTCATGGGTTACTGTGCGCTTCCAACCCCTGACACAGACGAATTGTTTAGCATATAACCGTGGCTAACTTGTTATAGGCTCTACTGTAGCCTACCATGAGGACAACTGTTAAACCAGTGTGCATTTCACCCCGATATAGGCTACACCGATATGTTATCTTACCTGGATGGGTTCGAAGATGAAATGTTCATTGCTGTTTGTTCTTCAGCAACTGAGTTTAGCGACAAACGGTAATCGTAGGACGAGGTCACGGTTGCGACCGACAGATGTGATGGGAGGGTGGCGTGACGAAGGAGGAGTCGGTGGACTTGCGGTTCCTTTGATAGGGTTCGTTGTCCTAATCAACATTTCTAACAGACTGGGCCCGGTTTCCCAAAGCATCTTTGAGCCAAGTTCATCGTTAGAACCTTCGTAGGAACATCGACAACGTTACATTTCCGAGCTGTTTCCCTAAACCATCGTTAGTAAAGTTGCACTTGAAAACGCTCGTTATTTACAGACTGCCTCTCAGACCATTCGTAAAACAACTAAGTGCGTCGTAAGATTATTTTTTGCCCTTCCGCGTCAATTTATACACAGAAGATCTATAAACATATTATCAAGCTGTTTATCTGTCTCTCTGGGACCGCAGATAACTTGGGAACAAAGTTGACTTAAAATGCAAAGTTGACAATGTATTTGCAATTGAACAAGCAAAGGATAAATATATGCTTAAAATTAAAACTGAGATGACTGCATTAAACAATAAATAGTCCTACAGTAGGCCTATAGGCTCCATAGGCCTATATATTTTAATCATATTGAAATAAATGTAATGTTCAGTCAATTGAGTTCTATTTGTAAGCTACACTGACTATTCATTGCTAAATATATTCTTTGCCTCAATATATTTCATGATTTATAACAACATATGCACAATGATGTGCCAAATTAATCTGTGATTGAGTGCATTATTATAGTGTAAGCATTAGAATAAGCCGCCTCAATATTCGCAGCCATTAGGATCATATCTCTCTACGAGCTGAATCGTCTTCAGTACTGTGGAATAATTATAACGTGATCAGAGAGCAGCGCGGACTTTCTTTCAATCCTATCAGTAGTTGTATTGAACAACTCACGTAATGAACGTTCTTTCTGCGTGGTGTTTTGGGAAACGCGTGTTACATCTTCGGCAGTTGTAGGAAAGATGCATCATTAAAACACCAGTAAGACTAATGTTCCATGATTGAACTTCCACCCGCCAGTCGGAGCCTTGATGAATGATAATCAATCAAATGTATTTATAAAACACTTCTTACATCAGCTGATGTCACAAAGTGCTGTACAGAAACCCAGCCTAAAACCCCAAACAGCAAGCAATGCAGGTGTAGAAGCACGGTGGCTAGGAAAAACTCCCTAGAAAGGCCAGAACCTAGGAAGAAACTTAGAGAGGAACCAGGCTCTGAGGGGTGGCCAGTCCTCTTCTGGCTGTGCCGGGTGGAGATTATAACAGAACATGGCCAAGATGTTCAAATGTTCATAGATGACCAGCAGGGTCAAATAATAATAATCACAGTGGTTGTTGAGGGTGCAACAGGTCAGCACCTCAGGAGTAAATATCAGTTGGCTTTTCATAGCCGATCATTCAGAGTATCTCTACCACTCCTGCTGTCTCTAGAGAGTTGAAAACAGCAGGTCTGGGACAGGTAGCACATCCGGTGAATAGGTCAGGGTTCCATAGCCGCAGGCAGAACAGTTGAAACTGGAGCAGCAGCACGACCAGGTGGACTGGGGACAGCAAGGAGTCATCAGGCCAGGTAGTCCTGAGGCATGGTCCTAGGGCTCAGGTCCGAGAGAGAGAGGAAGAAAGAAAGAAAGAAAGAAAGAGAGAGAATTAGAGAGAGCATACTTAAATTCACACAGGCCACCGGATAAGACAGGAGAAATACTCCAGATATAACAGACTGACCCTAGCCCCCGACACATAWACTATTGCAGCATAAATACTGGAGGCTGAGACAGGAAGGGTCGGGAGACACTGTGGCCCCGTCCGTCGATAACCCCGGACAGGGCCAAACAGGCAGGATATAACCCCACCCATTGGGCCGGGCAGATTCAACATAGGGAACTGAAAGGCTCCTATGACTAACCATATTTTTTGTAATTCATTAGGCCTACGTTAAAACTTCACCACAAAAAAAATGATTTACTGAAATAGTGAAAATGGATGAAGGGGAACATTTGATGCGTAATATGTGTAGGCTACCTGAAACCATGCCCCCACACTGGAAAAAAAACCTTTAAACGTCCCTTTCACACAGAGCAGATGTGCCCACATGACAGGCTTTTGAATGTCTCTTTGTGGTCAAAGAGCCTGCACTGACATCATGTGTAATGCATAATTACCCATGATGTCTGTCATTTGAGTGTGGTTAAATGTCAGGTTTTGATTTCATTTTGCCTTGTGAAGGCCTACATTGAGAGAGATCCCTTTTAATCATCCCCAACAGTCACTCTGTTTATGGTAGTGCTTGAAGGACTACTCAATTATTATTTTCTTCTGCATTTTAGAGCTCTCTCCAGTAAAAAAGTGTAACTTCTAGCAGGCTACTTATTATTAGAGATAATTAGAGATAAAACACTTCAAAAACCTCACCTCAAACTTGTATCTCAAACAGACTCTTTAAAAAATGCTTGCTATTTCCTCGTGTAGGAATGTTAAAAAAATGCATATCTTTTGTACATAAAAAATGAATTTCCTGCAATTCTACACAGTTTGACATGACTTATTATGCCTCTCCTTTGATGGGTGTTTTAAGGGTATATGCAGTGGCAACCTGTCCGTTTTGAGCCCCACTTGTTTTGAGCGMCACCTGTTTGGCATGTTATTTTGRCATTAATTCATGTCACATACCAGTTTGCAAACTTTGAGTCAATAAAGCCACATACAAACAAGGTCTCTTTCTTGAGTAAGTGTAACCGATGTGAAATGGCTAGCTAGTTAGCGGTGGTGCGCGCCTATAGCGTTTCAATTGATGACGTCACTCGCTCGAAGACCTGAAGTAGTTGTTCCCCTTGCTCTGCAAGGGCGGTGGCTTTTGTGGCGCGATGCTTAGAGGGTGGYTATTGTTGATGTGTGCAGAGGGTCCCTGGTTCGGGGCGAGGAGAGGGACAGAAGCTATACTGTTACATAAGGCAGCTCCAAAATGCAGTGCTTTCTGTGGTGAAGGGGCAGCCAGCGGAATATAGCGGAATATACAGAATGTAGGTGTCGGTAATCTTCTCTAGTTGCGCCGTAATTGTCTCAGTGTTCTGTCACTCACGTAACTAACGTTACGTCTCTGCAGAATCTAGGCAGTTCAAGCCCCCTTGGGTGCTGCCATAGATTTACATTAGAAGTGTCCAACCAAGAAGGCTCAAGGTCATTGGCCACAGATGAAATGACATCAAATCACGTTATATCTACCGTAGCTTTGATCATGTTACTATCAAAATCTTAGCTAGCAAGCTAGACAAGCWGTCATCATCATGAATCTTGTTGACAATCTACTGGCAAATCTTTTTCAATCATCAAGATAAATTATAGATACAGTTACACTTACTCAGCTCCGACCTGAAGATCACTGACGTCATGATTTGACCTTGTTTTTTCCTGAGTTCCCAGTTGTTTTGAAAGCACATTTGATGACAACATTTGTCCACAAGAAGGACTGCCCCACCTTCCTGTTCAAGTGAGCACAGCACAACAACGGGGAGTCCAAACATTTATTGTATGCTGCTTCATAAATTAGCTCATGTGCTTTTYTTCATGAGGAGGGGATACTATATAATTGACTCAAAGTTTGCTTATTRGCCATTGGACAAAAACATTACACAACAAGTCGGAAATCGCAAATTCAACAATGAGTGGTTTGGAAGGAATCAGTGGCTAACTGCAAGCGTAGGAAAGCAATTACTACTTTGCTTCCCTTGCCTGCTWTTTGGTGGAGAGGGTGTGTGGTCCAAGTCTGGCTTTAAGGATTTAAAACATCTGTCTGAAAGTTTTTTTTTTCCAAGCTTAAAAGGATAAACATTCACACGTAACRCCATGGGCCAGAAAAGTTTGAATACATTTGCCATGCTATCAATCCAGCATGACTTCTGCCGCATTCAAAACAACTGGAAACTTGGAACTGGGAAATCTCAGACTTCAGTGAGTTCAAGACAACTGGGAACTGGGRAAAAAACGAGCTACGACTTGGAAAATCCGTTTTGAACGGTCATCCAACTCAGAATTCCAAGCCGGGAACTCGGGCTTCTTTCTCGAGCTCCGACCTGAAGATCACTGACGATCACTGACGTCATGATTTGACCTTGTTTTGTTGTTTTGAAAGCACCTTTGATGACAACATTTGTCCACAAGAAGGACTGCCCCACCTTCNTGACGATCACTGACGTCATGATTTGACCTTGTTTTGTTGTTTTGAAAGCACCTTTGATGACAACATTTGTCCACAAGAAGGACTGCCCCACCTTCCTGTTCAAGTGAGCACAGCACAACAACGGGGAGTCCAAACATTTAATGTATGCTGCTTCATAAATTAGCTCATGTGCTTTTCTTCATGAGGAGGGGATACTATATAATGTTGTTGGGTCTGTAACCATGTTTGCCAGTGACAGTCAATTCCCATTCAAATATTTGTTTTCAACAAAAAGTTCAGTAAATCCAGGTGATATTACAAGGGTTGTTTTGTTTGCGGAATGCGTTGTCTGTGAGTTGGTATATTGTCTATAAAAGTGGATCCTCGTGATTGTATTTTTCTTCCTTTTTAGAACACATAGGCTGTAATAAAATACTTCAAATGCCAGGCTTTGGCCCTTGTCTTTCTCTCCCCCTGTGGATTATGTTTCAAAGTGTCTGAAGGCATTGTCTGGTAGTATTTGAGACATGGTACTGCCTTGTCAGGTTCTTCTGTTCTCCAGAGGCGAAAGAAACACACACCAATTTAGGCGAGGTGCTGGAAAGCAGAGTTGAACACTTGAAAAATTAAAGGGGAGCTGGACACTAAGAGCTCAGATGCAATAATTTAATAACCTAATAACCAATGTTTTGACAGACAAGCTGTCTTCATCAGGGTATAATGACAAACACTGCGGGGTGACTAGTTTAAATAGTGTCAAAGGACACACACAGTTGTCTGTAACCATGGCCGGTGGTGGCCTGATATCATTGGTTAATTCTCAGATATAAAAATAACATACCAAAAACATGAATTGATAGCATACGATCATAGATACAGTTTGGCAACATAGGTCTATCCCTTAGTTTTAGGTCAGTGTGCGCGCAGACAAAAGACTTCGCTGAGTTCCACGAATGAGCAGCTTTCATGCTAAAATAGAATAAAAAATGAACGCAAGTGAATGTTACCCAGTAAAATATAACTTGACTAAAAGTCTTAAAATATCTGTTTTTAAATTAACTTTAGAACAGTGGTAGGAAAAATACTCAATTGTAAAAAGTACAATTAAATGCTATACATAAAATTCCTTATATTAAGCAAACAAGCACAATAAAATGTATTTATGATCAGATAGGGGCACACTCCAACACTCAGACATAATTTACAAAAGTACTATTTGAGTTAAGTGAGTCCACCAGATAAGAGGCAGTAGGGATGGCAACGTGTTATAGTAATAGGTATGTGAATTGGACCATTGCTATCCTGCCTGAGCATTCGAAATGTCATGAGTAGGCCTACTTTTGGGTGTCAGGGAAAATGTATGGGAGTAAAAAGTACATATTTTCTTTAGGAATGTACTGGAGTAAAAGTTACCAAAAAAATGAACAGTAAAGTATTGATACCAACAACAAAAACGACTTAAGTAGTATTTTTTTATTTTTTTAACTTCAGTACTTTACACCACCAAGCAAAAGTGTGAATAATGCATCATGTGTTTTTTAATAGAAGTAGAAACCTTCTCCTCATTTCAATTCAGCACTAGGAGTTCCATTATTATTTATGCTTCTCATTTACAACAGACTCTYCTGAAGTCATTCCTACTAACCCAGTTGGTTCCCACCAARTTCCCAAATAAATAGCTATCCCTTTTAGTGCTCTGTAGGTTTAGGTTATTGTTCTCATTCATCCCAATGTGTCTTGCAGAGGTTGTAGATGTTGATATACTGTTTCACAATACAGTATGATCTTGGAGAGATATTCCAGATTACACACTGAACTCATATCGAAAGAGGCAGGCAGCATGTTATAAGAAATTGCAACTATTTGTTCATGTCATCATTTACTGTAATCCCAAAGCTACTGTAGTGAATTCTCTGTATCACATCTACGCACCCTCATTGGAAGTCTGACCATGAAGCTGCAGTTTTAATTGAGATGTCTGGTATTTCAGAGGCGGCCCATGCAGCCTTTGCACAAGGCATGACGGGGGGAGGGGCACTATGGGGGACATGGTGTCTCACAGGGAATGTAAAACTAGAACAGTAATGACAGAAGGGGAATTTGCTTTCCGTTTCATGCCTACAAATCCTATTAGTTTGATCCTTTTACAAATATGTCTGGCTCTGGCTGATTTTGTAGAGTTTTGTAAGTCTTGTTTCTCGAGTGGTGACTGTTTGGAGGTTCCTGGAGGTTCATTACGTTTTAACACTATTGTACAACAACTATATAACCAGCTATTATGTGCCCTCTGCTTATCCTCTGTCATTGGATTCTCTACTAAAGAACTGTGGAAAAAATGTGTGTGTAACCCTTATGCATGTATTAGTTAAAAGGGTGAGAAATCTGACAGAAAAAAACGTCAGTGTTTCTTTTTTCAACCATATTCCACTATATGCCTGAYATTTTACATAGTTAGCAATTCTGCTCACTTTTTGAAATGGCTTTCCAGATACACCTCTATGGTAGACAGTACACACTACCTAAAACTGAAACAGTGCTGCAAAGGGTTATCCTCTATGGGATCGATGTCCCCCCACGGGACGCTTGAGCTTACATGCGCTAATGTGATTAGCAAGACATTGTAAGTAACAAGATGTCACGCCCTGATCTGTTTCACCTGTCCTTGTGCTTGTCTCCACCCCCTCCAGGTGTCGCCCATTTTCCCCACTTATCCTCTGTGTACTTATACCTGTGTTTTCTGTTTGTCTGTTGCCAGTTCGTCAAGCTTACCAGCGTTTGTCCTTTCAGCCCCTGTTTTTTCCCAGCCTCTCTTTTTCTCGTCCTCCTTGTTTTTGATCCTCCCCTGCTCTGCCACCTGGTTCACGCCTTTCGAGTGTTCCCTGGGTTATCAGCCCCCACTCTTCCCGGAGCAAGAGGAAGAGGTTGGCATACCCTCGGCCCAGATGTTTGTCCGCCGCTGTCACCATACCTGGAAGAGAGCCCGGTTGGCTATTCTCAAGATTACCTCCAGGTATCGGCTACAAGCGACCRCCACCGGACCCCGGCATCGTCTCGGGCAGAGGGTATGGCTGTCCACTCGAGATATGCCCCTCCGGGTGGAGTCCCGCAAACTTTCCCCCGTTTTATCGTCTCTTTTACCATCTCCAAGATCAAAAGCMCCTCTGCTGTTCATCTTCTGTTGCCCCGTACCCTCCGTATACATCCCACTTTTCATGTCTAGATGTAATTCCATGTCTCACAGCCCTTTGTCTCCTGTTTCCAGGCCCACCCCTCTTCCCTGTCTCATCGACCGCCAATCGGCATACACGGTGAGGCGCCTCCTGAAGGTTCGACCGGGGGCAAAAGATTCCAGTACCTGGTTGACTGGGAGGGTTATGGCCCGGAGGAGTGGTGCTGGGTCTCCGCTAGGGACATCCTGGACCCAGGCCTCATCGCTGAGTTCCAACGCCGACACCCTGGTCAACCAGGTATGCGCCCAGCTATTCACACCCTAATCTGTTTCACCTGTCTTTGTGCTTGTCTCCACCCCACTCCAGGTGTCGCCCATCTTCCCCATTATCCCCAGTGTATTTATCCCTGTGTTCTCTGTCTGTGGCCAGTTTGTTTTGTTCATCAAACCTACCAGTGTTTTTYCCCTTGCTCCTGTCTYGTCTATAGTTCCTATTTTTCTATTTTTCCTGGTTTTGACCTTTCTGCCTGCCCTGATCCTGAGCCTGCCTGCCTTACTGTACCTTTGCCCCACTACTCTGGATTACCGACCTCTGCATGACCTGACCCTGAGTCTGCCTGCCGTCCTGTACCTTTGCCTGACCATGTTCGATTTATTAAACATTGTTACTTCACACATTCTGCACTTGGGTCTTACCTGAAACCTGATACAAGAACACTTCCTAGGACATAGACATTCATCTGCATACGATTAAAATATTAACAAGAATTTAAGCTAACTGAACGGTCCAATTTACCGTAGCTATTACAGTGAAAGATTACCATGCTATTGTTTGAAGAGAGTGCCACAGTTACAGTTGAAGTCGCGAAGTTTACATCACACCTTAGCCAAATACATTTAAACTCAATTTTTCACAATTCCTGACCATTTATATCTAGTAAAAAATTCCCTGTCTTAGGTCAGTTAGGATCACCACTTTTATTTTAAGAATGTGAAATGTCAAAAATAATAGCAGAGAAGGATTTATTTCAGCTTTTATTTTGTTCATCACGATTCCCAGCTGGGTCAGAAGTTTACATCTACACTCAATTAGAATTTGGTTAGCATTGCCTTTAAATTGTTAAACTTGGGCCAAACGCTTCCGGCGTAGCCTTCCACAAGCTTCCCACAATAAGTTGGGTGAATTTTGCGCCCATTCCTCCTGAGAAGAGCTGCGTGTAACTGAGTCAGGTTTGTAGGCCTCCTTGCTCGCACACGCTTGTTTCAGATATGCCACCAAATCTACTATGGGATTGAGGTCAGGGCTTTGTGATGGCCACTCCAATACCTTGACATTTGTTTCCTTAAGCCATTTTGACACAGCTTTTGGACGTATGCTTGGGTCATTGTCCATTTGAAGACCCATCTGCAGCCAAACTTTAACTTCCTGACTGAGGTTCTGAGATTGTGCCTTCTATATATCCACATAATTTCCTACCTTCATGACGCTATCTATTTTGAAGTCGCACCAGCTCCTCCGCAGCAAAGCACCACCACAACATTGATGCTGCCACCCCGTGCTTCAATGGTTGGGATGGTGTTTCTTCTCGGCTTTGCAAGCCTCCCCCTTTTTCCTCCAAAACATAAGATGGTCATTGTGGCCAAACAGTTTCAATTTTTTTTTCATCAGACCACAAGGACATTTCTCCAAAAAGTACAATATTGTGTCCCCATGTGCAGTTACAAACCATAGTCTGGCTTTTTATGGCGGTTTGGAGCAGTGGCTTCTTTCTTGCTGAGCGGCCTTTCAGGTTATGTCAATATATTGACTCGTTTACTGTGTATAGATACTTTGCCTACCTGTTTCCTCCAGCATCTTCACAAGGTCCTTTGCTGTTGTTCTGGGATTGATTTGCACTTTTCCCACCAAAGTACTTTAATATATAGGGTACAGAACGCGTCTCCTTCCTGAGCTGTAGGACGGCTGCGTGGTCCCATGGTGTTTATACTTGCGTACTATTGTTTGTACAGATGAACGTGGTACCTTCAGGCGTTTGGAAATTGCTCCCAAGAATGAACCAGATTTGTGGAGGTCTACAATTTTTTTCTGAGGTCTTGGCTGATTCCTTTTGATTTTCCCATGATGTCAAGCAAAGAGGCACTGAGTTTGAAGGTAAGCCTTGAAATACATCCACAAGTATACCTCCAATTGATTCAAATGATGTCAATTAGCCTATCTGAAGCTTCTAAAGCCATGACATCATTTTCTGGAATTTTCCAAGCTGTTTAAAGGCACAGTCAAGTGTGTAAACTTCTGACCCACTGAAATTGTAATACAGTGAAATATAAGTGAAATAATCTGTCTGTAAACAATTGTTGRAAAAATGACTTGTGTCATGCACAAAGTAGATGTCCAAACCGACTTGCCAAAACTATAGTTTTTTAACAAGATATTTGTGGCGTGGTTGAAAATCGAGTTTCAATGACTCCAAACTAATTATATGTAAACTTCCGACTTCAACTRTATGTACTTGAAAATGTGTCAATAAACCAGTTATGCACATTTGGAGTATATATACTCCAAATGGAGTGCAATGGTTCATTGGATCAGTCTAAAACGCTGCACGTACACTGCTGCCATCTAGTGGCCAAAATCTAAATTGCCCCTAAACTGCAATAATACATCTTTTACCAGATCTAATGTGTTATATTCTCTTACATTAATTTCACATTTCCACAAAYTTCAAAGTGTTTCCTTTCAAATGGTATCAAGAATATGCATATCCTTGCTTTTKGTCCTGAGCTACAGGCAGGTAGATTTGGGTATGTCATTTTAGGCGAAAATTTAAAGAAAGGGTCCTATCCTTAAGAGGTTTATAAGGCATCTTTACTTTTACTGAACCATGACAATTGAGTACTTTTTCCACCACTSCTTTTGCTGTAGTCAATCCTCTACTTTGTAATGTTGTAACTCATCCTGACATAAGATATCTTATCAATGAATGTGGGATCAGGGATTTAGGCCTAGACCCAGACGTAATTTTTTAAATGCAGAATAAGCATGAATATTCCCTGCTATCACAGTCTTCTTCAGGACAGGTCTGCTGTTCTATTATTCATTCTCCTCCACACGTTCTACTATGTATTGTGTACACATGCATACATCTCTACTGCGATAGATAAAATAACTGTTAAAGAAATAAAACACTGTTTTTGATGGCAAACAGTATAAATTTGCTTGCATCATATTTTATAGATTCGTATCCCACATTTACTGAACATATTGTCTCCAGCAAGACTTTATAACTTATTTCACTTGCAGTTTGAGTGCTTTGCTGAAACATCAGAAATKAATGCATGCATATCTTAGCACATTTTTTCTATCTAGAACTTAAATGGTTCTTCGGCAGGCCCCATTGGGGAACCCTTWKAAGAACAGTTTTTGATTCCAGGTGGAACCCTTCTGGTTCAAAGTAGAACCCTATTGKGTTCCATGTAGAACCCTTCCCCCATGAAACCCAAAAGAGTTCTACCTGGAACCAAAAACAATTCTACCTGGAACCAAAAAGRGTCCTCCGATGGGGACAGCCAAATAACCCTTTTTTCTAAAAGCGTAGCCTACTAATTAAGCCTAGTGAGATAGATCTAACATGTATCATATATAGATACCCACATACAATGATTTAATCAGATCATCTATTTTAATTCAATGATTTACTTAATTGGCTACATGCTGTATTACAGTGCATTCAGAAAGTATTCAGACTCTGACTTTTTTCACATTTTGTTATGTTACAGCCTTATTTTAAAATGTATTAAATATTTTTTCCTCTCACCCACATACACACAATACCCCATAATGACAAAGCAAAAACAGGTTTTTAGATTTTCTTTGCAAATGTATAAAAAACAACAACAGAAATATCACATTTACATAAGTATTCAGACCCTTTACTCAGTACTTTGTTGAAGCACCTTTGGCAGAGAGTCTTCTTGAGTATGACGCTACAAACTTCGACACCAATCAAGTTGTAAAAACATCTCAAGGATGATCGATGGAAACAGGGTGCACGTGAGCTAAATTTCGAGGCTCATAGCTAAGGGTCTGAATACTTATGTAAATAATGTATTTCTGTTTTTAATAATTTTTTTTATAAATTTGCAAACATTTCTAAAAAACAGTTTTTGAATTGTCATTATGGGGCATTGTGTGTAGATTGATGAGGGGAAAACAATTGAATCAATTTTATAATAAGGCTGTAACGTAACAAAATGTGAAAAAAGTCAAGTGACCTGAATACTTTCCGAATATACTGTAYGTACTGTTTTATGAAACAAAGATAAATTATATACGTAAAGTATGGTGGAAAAAAGCTTTGGAGTACTTTAAATGAAATTATGGGCAGGAATTCTCATTCAACTCCATCTTTCATTGAATCAGAAGGCTCATTCATCACAGAAATATTTGATATTGCCAATATTTTAATGTCTATTTCATTGGAAAAGTGGGCAAACTCAGGCATGACATGCCAACAACAAACTGTGAGGCATCATATTCATGCATAAAATACMTAATARTTGAAGAAAAGCCATGTCATTTTGATTTCTGTAATGTGATGTGGAAGAGGTGGAGAAATTATTGTTGTCCATCAATAATGAGAAACCACCTGGTATTGACAATTTAGATGGAAAGCTACTGATGATGGTAGTGGACTATATTGCCACTCCTTTGTCATGTATTTAATCTGAGAACTGAAGAAACGTTTATGTCCTCAGACCCGGAGTGAAACTAAAGTCATTCCGCTACCCAATTAGCTTGCTGCCGGCTCTTAGCAAATGTTCGGAACAAATTATTTGACCATATACAATGTTATTTCTCTSTGAACAGAAAGGCACTCCTCCACATGTACTGCACTGACACAAATGACTGAAAGAAAATTATAAAAATAATATTGTGGGCGCTGTATTGTTGTTGCCTTTGATATTATTGACCATCATCTGTTATTGGCTAAACGTATGTGATATTGCTTTATATCATCTGAATATCATTGGTTGAGCGCTATCTATCCAAAAGAACACAGATGGTTTTCTTTAATGGAAGCTTCTCTAAAGTAAAACATGTAAAGTGTGATATTCCACAAGGCAGCTCTCTTGGCTCTTTACTGTTCTATATCTTTACTAGTGATCTAGCACTGGTATTAAACAAAACCTGTGTGTCAATGTACACTGATGATTCAACATTATACATGTCAGCAACTACGGCTAGTGAAATTACTGCAACCCTAAACAAAAAGATGCAGTCAGTTTTAGAATGGGTGGCTAGTAAGAAACTAGCCATGAACATATCTAACACTAAAAGCATTGTATTTGGTACAAATCATTCCCTAAGTTCTTGTCACGGATCCCTCCGGAACTTTCATCACGCACACCTGTCCCCTATTTCCACTGATTAGTATTTGTATGTGCCCTTTGTTTTTTAATTTTTGTAATAAAAAAAAAAAAAGTTTACTTCCTTTTCTCCCCAATTTCGTGGTATCCAATTGTTACTATCTTGTCTCATCGCTACAACTCCCGTACGGGCTCGGGAGAGACGAAGGTCGAAAGCCATGCGTCCTCCGAAGCACAACCCAACCAAGCCGCACTGCTTCTTAACACAGCGCGCCTCCAACCCGGAAGCCAGCCGCACCTATGTGTCRGAGGAAACACCGTGCACCTGGCTCCCTTGGTTAGCGCACACTGCGCCCGGCCCACCACAGGAGTCGCTGGTGCGCGATGAGACAAGGATATCCCTACCAGGCAAACCCTCCCTAACCCGGACGATACTAGGCCAATTGTGCGTCGCCCCACGGACCTCCCGGTCGCTGCCGGCTGCGACAGAGCATGGGCGCGAACCCAGAGTCTCTGGTGGCGCAGCTAGCGCTGCGATGCAGTGCCCTAGACCACTGCGCCACCCGGGAGGCCAGTTTCCATGGTCTTGTCGGTTATTGTTACAATGTCCGTTGGTGCGTGTGAGTACCTGTGCTGTGTTTTCGTGCCATTGTGGATTGTGCAGATGATTACGGGTCTTGTCCCGTGTGATAATCATTGTGCGTTTGTGTTATTTATTTGAGGTACTGCTCGCTCTTTTGTTTGGGTTTCAACCCTGTGTTTTGTGTATGTATTTGTTTGGTCTTCGTCCCCGTGCCTTTACACGGCACGCCGTAATTTTGGGTGTAATAAAAAAAAMTATTACACATTCCTGCACTCGTCTCCCGAATCATTGTTCCCAACGTGACAGAATAATCAACCATTATTGGAGACAGCGGGAATGGCCCGTCCGACGACYCTGCGACTGGTCTGTCCGGCGTCGCCGCAACTCGCAACTGTCTGGTTAAAGTAGGCCTACTCGTACATACTTCTTTAAAGAATAAAGCAATGGTTTGCATTTTTTTTGTCCTTAAATTATTGAGAGGAGTATATGTTTTGAATACACATATAACTGACAACTATTAAATATTGAATGTATCCTCCTACTTAGCTTTAATGGTCACTTGTGTATTCCTTACCACACATTGAATTCCCTGTCTCATTGTAGCTGACACCATCTGCTTTTTTATTTTTTTATTTTTTTTACATGAGATGTCCCAATCTACACAGAAGAACCTGGCAAACACACATGAGATGCATCCACCACACRTTTTAGAGCTGCTTGACATGAGTGAGATTGCTCACCAGAAGGTAAAGTCTGTGCAAAAGCAGTGTATACACAAAGTCAATCTTAGGATAAGTATTAACACTTAAACTGTTTCTGTTGGCTTGGAGAATAATGTATTTATAAATATTAGGCTACTGATAATACAGTGGCCAAAAGCTTGATTCGAACAAGAAAACAACTAATCAGATCCTAGGCTATTCATCCCAACCTGATTGATGTTAAAAGTGTATGGTTTTAACATATTGCTCAGCTTTTACACCATACAAATGGCCCTGGATGGGCTTCATGTCACTTTTAGCTTTATTTTTAGCAACATGCATGAAGCGTGCCTCTGTAAATAGGACTGTGCATCCACCCCTTCTTCCTTCCCTAGAACATAAACTGGATTAGATTGGATTGATTATAGAGGAAAATCATTTCATTTACTGTGGGAATGTGAAAGAACAGACATCTTATAAAGCATCTGCCCTCTGATCCTCTCTCTCTCTCTCTCTCTCTCCCTCTCTCTCTCTCTCTCTCTCTCTCTCTCTCTCTCTCTCTCTCTCTCTCTCTCTCTCTCTCTCTCTCTCTCCCCCTCCTCTCCTCTCTCCCCCTCTCTCTCTTTCTCTCCTCTCTCTCTCTTGCTCTCTTTCTATCTCTGTAACAGAGGGTTTTTATTGCCTCTGTAACACTAATGTTAGCTAACATCAGGGCTTTTTTCTACCAGCTTGTGTAAGCAGTATGTACATTAGAAAAAAGATTACCTGGGGCATCAGGAAATATCTAAATGCAGCTTAATAAATCAAAGCTGATAAAAAGGAAGTCAAAAAGGAGTAAAAGGTCTCAAATCAAGTGATCCTCTGTTTGACTTACAAGCTGACCAATTGTTTGGAGTCCTTTTGAACAACGTCAGTGGTTTAAGTCAGTTCATCATGCGTCATCATTATGAGATGAAGTTCATTTTGATATAGGCTAATTAAGTTCAGTGTATGAACYTCACCTGTAAGCAGCTTTCCCTTAGTCAGCAGTGACCTAATAGTTATAGAGGCCATTTAAAAGTGRCTTTAAGGATTTACATTATTTTATTTTGTGACATTTTTGTTACTAAATGTGCAATGTGGCTTGRTCAGAAAAGCGATGATGGGAAATCTTTTGTTCCTTTCTACCATTTTTAACTGTTTCTCTGTGCTGTTCTCAGTTCTCCACTGTAGATGTGGACAAGGCCATGTTCCAACCATAACCCTYAGAGATTGTGTTCCAGAATTATATGCCTTCAGAGACCTATGAGATTCTCCGTAACAATGACAAGGTAGGGCAGGGTGGGTTTCGGTGCCAGGGAAGCGTGGAGCGTTGATGTGGACAAGACCAACGCTGAGCGAGCAGCAATCTTTTTAGTTCTAATTTTATTTATTCGCACCAAAGAAAATAGAGTGAAAGACAAACAGTACAGATAAAAAAAACTGGTAAAACGGTGTGCAGGTGAGGTTGGAATCCCAAAAGGGCTCATTAAAAACACAACACAAAAATAAGTAACAAGAAAATCTGTTAAATCAGTTTAACCCAGTTAAACAAAGCATTTTAATTATAACTGTACATGGTATACTGAGTATACAAGAAATGTGAAGAGTGGGTAGATCTGGAGAGTTGCTTGATCCGGCTGACTTCCCAGTGATAATTGTACAGCAGAGGTTATAAGGACACAATGCCCACATGTCATTAATTATAGCTCCACATGTGCACAGCAATACGTGATTGGATTCTCCATTAAAAAGTGCCCAGAACAAACACTAAATTTACTGTAATTAATCAGATGAAAGGGCTGAATCATGAGTAGATCCATCATTTAAATGGGCTCAATTACAGTTAGAAAATATGTCTCTCTAAAACCCAGTTATGGGGTAAGAGGTAGGTCAAGGGAATATTGTTGTAACGGCTTTCTTCCATAGGTGAGGAAGGGGAACAAGTGCAGCGCGGCTAGTGTTCAACATGTTTAATAAAAGAACAAGTGAAACACTACAAACATACAAAATAACAAAATGTGCAAAAACGAGACAGACCTATCTGGTGCAGACAACCACAGAGACAGGAAACAAACACCCACAAATCCCCACAAAACAAGCCTCCTATATATGATTCTCAATCAGGGACAACGATTACCATCTGCCTCTGATTGAGACCATATTAGGCTGGACATAGAACAGACAAACTAGACACACAACATAGAATTCCCACCAGCTCCGTCCTGACCAACACTAAACAAGCAAACACATAATAACTCTGGTCAGGACGTTACAGTACCCCCCTCCTGAGGTGCGGACTCCGAACGCACCCCTACAACTCAAGAGGAGGGTCTGGGTGGGCATCTGTCCGCGGTGGCGGCTCCGGCGGTGGACGAGGAACCACTCCACCACTGTCTTTGTCCCCTCCTTAGCGTCCTTTGAGTGGCGACCCTCGCCCACGACCTTAGCCTAAGAATCCTCCCACGGCCCCCACATGATTTTGGAGTAGCTCAGGACAGAGAGGTAGCTCAGGACAGAGGGTAGCTCAGGACAGAGGGGTAGCTCAGGACAGAGGGGCAGCTCCGGACAGAGGGGCAGCTCCGGACAGAGGGGCAGCTCCGGACAGAGGGGCAGCTCATGGACTGTAGGGCAGCAGCTCATGACTGTAGGGCAGCTCATGACTGTAGGGCAGCTCATGACCGTACGGGCAGCTCATGCCATCGACCAGTAGGGCAGCTCATGACTGGGCTGAACGGGCTCTGGACGCTCATGCTGACTGACGGCTCGGCTGACGCGCTGTGCGGCCTAGATCTGCTGGTGCGGCTCTGGCAGATCCTGTCGGCGGCTCTGGCAGATCCTGTCTGGGCGCTCTGGCAGATCTGCTGGTGGCGCTCTGGCAGATCCTGTCTGGTGGCGTCGGCAGATCCTGTCTGGTTGGCGGCTCTGGCAGATCCTGTCTGGTTGGCGCTCTGGCAGATCCTGTCTGGTTGGCGGCCCTGGAAGATCCTGACTGACGAATGGCTCTAGCGGCTCCTGACGACGGCGGCTCTGACGGCTCGGGACAGACGGGCGGCTCTAACGGCTCGGGACAGACGGATGGCTCTAACGGCGCTGGGGAAGACGGATGGCTCAGATGGCGCTGGGGAGACGGATGGCCTCAGATGGCGCTGGGGAGACGGATGGCTCCGATGGCGCTGGGGAGACGGACAGTTAAGACGGCGTTGGGCAGACGGGCAGTTCAGGCGCGCTGGGCAGACGGGCAGTTCAGGCGGCGCTGGGCAGACGGGCAGTTCAGGCGCCGCTGGCAGACGGCGTCAGGCCGCGGCAGACGAGACTCTGCCGGCTGAGACGCACTATAGGCCTGATGCGTGGTGCCGGAACTGGAGGTACCGGGCTGAGGGCACGCACCTCAGGGCGAGTGCGGGAGGAGGAACAGGGCTCTGGAGATGCACTGGAAGCCTGGTGCGTGGTGTAGGCACTGGTGGTACTGGGCTGGGGCGGGAAGGTGGCGCCGGATATACCGGACCGTGAAGGAGGGCACGCGCTCTTGAGCACCGAGCCTCCCCAACTTACCAGGTTGATGGTCCCCGTAGCCCTGCCAGTGCGGCGAGGTGGAATAGCCCGCACTGGGCTATGCAGGCGAACCGGGGACACCACCTGTAAGGCTGGTGCCATGTACGCCGGCCCGAGGAGACGTACTGGAGGCCAGATATGTTGGGCCGGCTTCATGGCACCCGGCTCGATGCCCAACCTAGCCCTACCAGTGCGGCAAGGTGGAATAGCCCGCACTGGCTAAGCACGCGTACTGGGGACACCGTGCGCTTTACCGCATAACACGGTGTCTGACCAGTACGACGCCCTCTCAACCACGGTAAGCCCGGGGAGTTGGCTCAGGTATCCAACCCGGCTTCGCCACACTCCCCTTTAGCCCCTCCCAATAAATTTTTGGGTGAGCCTCTCGGGTTTCCAGCCACTCTGCCTTGCAAGCGCCTCATAATGCCGCCTCTCCGCTTTTGATGCCTCCAGCTCCGCTTTGGGACGGCGACACTCCTCTGGCTCTGCCCAGGGTCCTTCTCCGTCCAGAATCTCCTCCCATGTCCATTCCTCCTTGTACCACTGCTGCTGTCGCTGCTGCCCGTTKCCACGCTGCTTGGTCCGGGTTAGGTGGGTGTTTCTGTAACGGCTTTCTTCCATAGGTGAAGGAGAGGACCAAAGTGCAGCGCGGCTAGTGTTCAACATGTTTAATAAAAGAACAAGTGAAACACTACAAACATACAAAATAACAAAATGTGCAAAAACCGAGACAGACCTATCTGGTGCAGACAACCACAGAGACAGGAAACAAACACCCACAAAATCCCAACACAAAACAAGCCTCCTATATATGATTCTCAATCAGGGACAACGATTACCATCTGCCTCTGATTGAGAACCATATTAGGCTGGACATAGAAACAGACAAACTAGACACACAACATAGAATTCCCACCCAGCTCACGTCCTGACCAACACTAAACAAGCAAAACACATAATAACTCTGGTCAGGACGTTACAATTGTAGACTGAATATTCACAGTTAAAAGGCCTAGCTTCTAGATTTAATGCATAGGGTACCCAGACCTTAGCGGAAAGTGTGAATACCCAACCCCATATATCTGACTGACATATTGTGTACATTTTAAATGAGATTGTAATTGCCAGTTCATTATTCAAAGGTGTAAGTGTTCTGCGCATGAAGTGCATGAAATCTGGAGAATGTCTGTTTGACACTTTTTCGGTTTTTGACACTTGAAATGGCCTGACAATCTTTACGCTGCAATGCTTGTTATCTTCTTCATTAGCCTCTCTGTTGTGGGCACCATTCATCAACGAGGAAGGGTGTTTCTGGAGCAGACCACAGACTGTTTTATAGTAACACCTACAGTACATCCTCTCCTCTTTCACATGAAGTGAAGTAGGCCAACTATGAAACTTAGTTCTCTGAGACAGCATGATGCATACGGAAAATAATAGGCTTCTTATAACTCTACACTTGAAGAACACAATTATATCTTCTTATGTGGATATGAGAAAACGTAAAATCATTAGAACATGGAGATGAATGTTGATAATGCGTTGTGGAAGTCACAGACATTAGGTGACGCAGTAAAATTACTATGAAATGCAACAACGATTCCCAACATAATAAAATCTCTGGACTTGCCCAGATGATGTGCATTGTGCATTATTACCCCTTTGCTACCCCCATTAAAGAACAACTATGAGTGCATTAGTTACCAGATATGCATCTGTTGGTCACAGATACCTTAAAAATTAAGGTAGGGGCATGGATCAGAAAACTAGTCAGTATCTGGTGTGACCACCATTTGCCTCATGCAGCGAGACACATCTCCTTCACATAGAGTTGATCAGGCTGTTGATTGTGGCCTGTGGAATGTTGTCCCACTCCTCTTCAATGGCTGTGCGAAGCTGGATATTGGTGGGAACTGGAACACACTGTCGTACACGTTGATCCAGAGCATCCCAAATGTATTAAATCGGTGACATGTCTGGTGAGTATGCAGGACATGGAGGAACTGGGACATTATAAGCTTCCAGGAATTGTGTACAGATCCTTGCGACATGGAGCCATGCATTATCATGCTGAAACATGAGGTGATGGCAGAGGATGAATGGAACGACAGTATCTCTGTGCATTCAAATTGCCATAGATAAAATGCAATTGTGTTCATTGTCCGTAGCTTATGCCTGCCCATACCATAACCCCACGCCWCCATGGTGCACTCTGTTCACAACGTTGACATCAGCAAACCACTCGCCCACATGACATCATACTCATCATACTCCATCTKCCCGGTACAGTCGAAAAAGGGATTAATCTGTGAAGAGCACACTTCTCCAGCATGCCAGTTGCCATCGAAGGTGAGCATTTGCCCACTGAAGTCGATTACAACGCCGAACTGCATTCAGGTCAAGACCCTGGTAAGGACGACGAGCACGTAGATGAGCTTCCCTGAGACGKGTACCATCGCAGGTGATTTTATTTTATTCTGAGCAAAACAATTGTATAAATAATAGTTTTTGTTTTATTGTTGGACATAAAAGACTGCAAAAACACCAGTAAATCAGCTCCAACTTATTTTAATTTGGTAAATCTGTTGCGAAGTATTCCCATGTATAATAGAGATGTATGATCATATACGTATATCATATTTTAAATGATTATGTTTGAGTCACAGTCACATATTTTGGTCACAGGCCGTCACACAATCCCCCATAATGGTAAAGTGGAATTATGTTTTTTGAAATTTGTACAAATTCATAAAAAATTAAAATCTGAAATGTCTTGAGTCAAAAAGTATTCAACTCCTTTGATTAACAGGTCACATAATAAGTTGCATGGATTCACTCTGTGTGCAATAATAGTGTTGAACATGAGTTTTGAATGACTACTTCATCTCTGTACCCAAAACATACAATTATCTGTAAGGTCCCTCAGTCGAGCAGTGAATTTCAAACACAGATTCAAACACAAAGACCAGGGAGGATTTCCAATACCTCACAAGAAGGGCACCTATTGGTAGACGGCTAAGTAATTAATTACACTTTGAATGGTGTATCAATCCACCCAGTCACTACAAAGATAGAGGCGTCCTTCCTAACTCAGTTGCCGGAGAGGAAGGAAACCGCTCAGGGATTTCACCATGAGGCCAATGATGACATTAAAACAGTTAGAGTTAAATGACGGTGATAGGAGAAAACTGAGGATGGATCAACAATATTGTACTTACTCCACAATACTAATCTAATTGACAGAGTGAAAAAAAGGAAGCCTGTACAGAATTGTTTTTCCTCCAAAAACATGCATTCTGTTTGCAACAAGGTACTAAATTAATACTACAAAAAAATGTGGCAAAGCAATTCACTTTTTGTACTGAATATAAAGTGCAAATCCAATACAACATATTACTGAGTACCGCTCTCCATATTTTCAAGCATAGTGGTGGCTGCATCATGTTATGGGTATGCTTTAATCATTATGACTGGGGAGTTTTTCAGGATAAAAAGAAACGGAATGGAGCTAAGCACAGGCAAAATCCTAGAGGAAAACCTGGTTCAGTCTGCTTTCTATCAGACACTGGGAGATGAATTCACCTTTCAGCAGGACAATAACCTAAACACAAGGGCAAATCTACACAGGAGTTGCTTACCAAGAAGACAGTGAAAGTTCCTGAGAGGCCGAGTTACAGTTTTGACTTAAATCTGTTTGAAAATCTATGGCAAGAGCTGAAAATGTTTGTCTAGCAATAATCAACAACCAATTTGACAGAGCTTGAACAATTTTCAAAAGAATAACGGGCAAATGTTGCACAATCCAGGTGTATAAAGCTCTTAGAGACACCCAGAAAGACTCAAAGCTGTAATCGCTGCCAGAGGTGCATGTAAATGCATGAATACTAATGTAAAAGAGACATTTCTGTACATGTTTTCACTTTGTCCTAATGGGGTATTGTATGTAGATGGGTGAGAGAAAAACATCTATGAAATCAATTTTGAATTCAGGCTGTAACACAACAAAACGTGGAGTAAGTCAAGGGGTATGAATAGGCACTGTATGAAATATTAAGAAATGTCTCACTGCAGTCTCATGCCTAGAAAAAAATATTGACAGTACAGTCAATTCCTTTCATTTACTTGTCACATAAATCCTGAATCTCTAAATTGGTCATTCTCAAGAAACTGACATTTGACACAAAAATTATTGTGGTATTTTTCAATAAATTTCCTCTTGGATCACTGAGATTAGGATCTGTAATTTTCATAATTATTATATATTTTTAACAGATATTATGCATTTTACCACAATTTCCACAACTACCAATGCAAAAATCGAATTCATTACCACAACAGTTTTCAAAGTTCCCAAAAATATATGTTTTAACATTGCTCCTCTAATGAAAAGGCCTGAGATAAACATAACCCTGACAATTATTTATTTAAAATTCAATTATACACATTTATTTCATAACTGATTTTATTATCGTAATATATAACCTTTTAAAAATCTTTTTTTTGTCATAATCACTGGTTATATTAAAATTGTATTTATGTACACATATCTGGAAAGAACAAAAGTCACAATATCAGATTAAGCCAAAATTGTTAAAGTGTAAGTCAATGTATATCATCAAATTATATTTGGGGTTCTGATGGGGAACGACAGTTGAACTAAGCTCAYGAGGCATTTATAAATTATATTCTTCAAGAATCAATCAATAAATAGCAACTGCTGATTGCACCTTTAAGTACCTTACTGTTATAGATTTCCATTAAAATGGGCAAAAATAGCTTTTTAGCAAAAAACTATTTCTCAAGCAACATTTTTTCTATGACTGTGGGAGTGGTCTGAATGGGGAGGCGAACACTGAAAACTAGYTGTTACTGGCAGAGAGGTTTGGAACTCTCTTTGTTATTGGTCTATTAACCAATTTACCACATGGTGGTATCACCATGGAAAGCCGAAACTCCCACCCATGCAAGGTCGGTCAATTTCGATTCGATTTAAAAGAAATTCACGGTTCTTGATTACGGTTTGGATTATTTTTTAAACATTAAATGCACTATGCATTTAGTGGGTTGAATGCTGCAACAACACAGAATAAAACAATTCATAAAAGTCCCATGATGGTAGAGACTGCCCGTTACTGCTTATCACTTATTAACCATACTTTATTCCCATTTCTTTACTTAATAAAATATTTCAGTTGTGTAATTTACATTTGTTTCATTTGATGACTTGAATCTTCGCCTTAGTCTGAGGTCCTGAGTGCTCTGGAGCAGGTTGYCATCAAGGATTTTTCTGTACTTTGCTCCGTTCATCATTCCCTCGATCAGCCAGATGTCTGGCAGAGTGCCATGAGCTCAGTCTCGCGCGCTCCCGTGAGAGTTAGCTGCGTTCCATTTAATTTCTAAAGACAAAAGGAATAGTCTTACAGTCCCTGCCACTGAAAAACATCCCCACAGCATGATGCTGCCACCACCATACTTGACAGTAGGGATGGTGCCAGGTTTCCTTCAGACGTGATGCTTGGCATTCAGGCAAAAGAGTTCAATCTTGGGTTCATCAGACCAGATAATCTTGTTACTCATGGTCTGAAAGTCCTTTAGGTGCCTTTTGGCAAACTCCAAGCGGGCTGTCGTGTGCCTTTTACTAAGGAGTGGCTTCCATCTGGACACTCTACCATAAAGGCCTGATTGGTGGAGAGCTGCAGAGATGGTTGTCCTCCTGGAAGGTTCTCCCAAGGACCTTCTCCTCCGATTGCTCAGTTTGGCAGCTCTAGGAAGAGTCTTGGTGGTTCCAAACTTCTTCCATTTAAGAATAATGGAGGCCACTGTGTTCTTGGGGACCTTCAATGCTGCAGACATTTTTTGGTACCCTTCCCCAGATCTGTGCCTCGACCCAATCCTGTCTCTGAGCTCTACGGACAATTCCTTCAACCTCATGGCTTGGTTTTTGCTCTTACATGCACTGTCAACTGTGAGACCTTATATAGACAGGTGTGTGCCTTTCCAAATGATGTCCAATCAATTGAATTTACCACAGGTGGACTCCAATCAAGTTGCAGAAACATCCCAAGGATGATCAATGGAAACAGGATGCACCTGAGCTCAATTTAGAGTCTCATAGCAAAGGGTCGGAAAACTTATGTAAATAAGGTATTTCTGTTTTAAATGGCTGGGGGGCAGTATTGAGTAGCTTGGATGAATAAGGTGCCCAGAGTAAACTGCCTGCTACTCAGGCCCAGAAGCTAAGATATGCATAGTATTAGTAGATTTGGATAGAAAACACTCTGAAGTTTCTAAAACTGTTTGAATGATGTCTGTGAGTAAAACAGAACTCATATGGCAGGCAAAAACCTGAGAAAAAATCCAACCAGGAGGTGGGAAATCAGAGGTTTGTAGTTTTTCAACTCTTTGCCTATCCAAGATACAGTGGRAATTTGGTCCGATTGCACTTCCTAAGGCTTCCAATAGATGTCAACAGTCTTTAGAACCTTGTTTGAGGCTTCTACTGTTAACGGGGAGAGAATGAGAGCTGTTTCAGCCAGATGTCTGGCAGAGTGCCATGAGCTCAGTCTCGCGCGCTCCCGTGAGAGTTAGCTGCGTTCCATTTAATTTCTAAAGACAAAGGATTTCTCCGGTTGAAACATTATTGAAGATTTATGTTAAAAACATCCTAAAGATTGATTCTATACATCGTTTGACATGTTTCTACGAACTGTAACGGAACTTTTTGACTTTTCGTCTGGACCTAGTGCTCGCTCCTCATGAATTTGGATTTGTGACCTAAACGCACTAACAAAAAGGAGGTATTTGGACATAAATGATGGACTTTATCGAACAAAACAAACATTTATTGTGGAACTGGGATTCCTGAGAGTGCATTCTGATGAAGATCATCAAAGGTAAGTGAATATTTATAGCGCTATTTCTGACTTCTGTTGACTCCACAACATGGCGGGTACCTGTATGGCTTGTTTTTGTGTCTGAGCGCCRTACTCAGATTATTGCATGGTGTGCTTTTTCCRTAAAGTAAAAAAWAAAAATCTGACACAGCGGTTGAATTAAGGAGAAGTGGATCTATAATTCCATGTATAACACTTGTATTTTCATAAACATTTATGATGAGTATTTCTGTAAATAAATGTGGCTCTCTGCAAAATCACCGGATGTTTTGGAAGCAAAACATTACTGACCATAACGCGCCAATGTAAACTGAGATTTTTGGATATGAATATGAACTTTATCGAACAAAACATACATGTATTGTGTAACATGAAGTTCTATGAGTGTCATCCGATGAAGATCATCAAAGGTTAGTGATTAATTTTATCTCTATTTCTGCTTTTTGTGACTCCTCTCTTTGGCTGAAAAAATGGCTGTATTTTTCTGTGATTAGTTGCTGACCTAACATAATCGTTTCGTGTGCTTTCGTCGTAAAGCCTTTTTGAAATCGAACACTGTGGTGGGATTCACAACAAGTTTATCTTGTATGTTTGAGGAATTTTAATTATGAGATTTCTGTTGTTTGAATTTGGCGCCCTGCACTTCCACTGGCTGTTGTCATATCGATCCCGTTAGCAGGATTTCAGCCGTAAGAAGTTTGCAAAAATGTTTCAAAACTAGTTTTCGCTTTGTCATGATGGGGTATTGTGTGTAGATTTATGAGGAAAAGCAATTAATGAATGTATTTTAGAATAAGACTGTAAAGTAACAAAATGTGGAAAAAGTCAAGGGGTCTGAATACTTTCCGAATGCACTGTACCTCGCAAAGCAACTACTCACTATCCCTCTCGATCTCGCAATCTTCTGTTTCTTCTCTCTCTCTCCGTGTCTGCCCCAAACTAACCTAATGAAGCAGGCATAAAAGAAACGCACAGACCGGACAAGTTGTCACGCAATGGATTATAGTCATTGTAGTTAATTACCACGATTTCTGCGCTAAACTATGTAAAATACTGGCCTGTTGGAAATGACAACTCCCTACTACAGTACATCTCACAGTTCTGGCTTGATCTGATGTATCTCTACAGAAACTGTGCAATATGCCCATTGAGCTCACAGAAGAAATATAAACTAAATGGAATTCAAATTGATTTGTTGTTTAAAAAACAAAAAATAACCATCATTTTGGCTAATCACTCAACACTTTTAGAAGGTCCTGTGTATATTTATTTTCAACCATAAACTATCAGGATTTTTTCTCTCATGCTTTTACAATGTTAGTTTCATCAGCTGTGTACAATATGATACAAAACACTGTGAAAATTGAATTTTGACTGCGGTGGGCCTTTAAGTTCTCTTTGCCTGTATTTAAAAAAATATTTAATTGTCTTTGAGCTTCTTTTGAGGTTAAGGACAGTAGGGAGTAGGAATATGTGCCTATTGCTTCTCTCTCTCTCTCTCTCTCTCTCTCTCTCTCTCTCTCTCTCTCTCTCCGTCTCTCTCTCTCTCTCTCTCTCTCTTCTCTCTCTCTCCTCTTCTCCTCTCTCTCTCTCTCTCTCTCTCTCTCTTCTCTCTCTCTCTCTCTTTCTCTCTCTTTCTCTTCTCCTTATTCAATTCAATTCAAGGGCTTTATTGGCATGGGAAACATATGTTAACATTGCCAAAGCAAGTGAGGTAGATAAATACAAAAAGTGAAATAAACAATAAAAACAGAACAGTAAACATTACACTCACAGAAGTTTCAAAAGAATAAAGACATTACAAATGTCATATTATGTATATATACAGTGTTGTAACGATGTACAAATGGTTAAAGTACAAAAGGGAAAATAAATAAGCATAAATATGGGTTGTATTTACAATGGTTCTTCACCGGTTGACCTTTTCTTGTGGCAACAGGTCACAAATCTTGCTGCAGTGATGGCACACTGTGGTATTTCACCCAGGAGATATGGGAGTTTATCAAAATCGGGTTTGTTTTCGAATTCTTTGTGATTCTGTGTAATCTGAGGGAAATATGTGTCTCTAATATGGTCATACATTGGGCAGGAGGTTAGGAAGTGCAGCTCAGTTTCCACCTCATTTTGTGGGCAGTGTGCACATAGCCTGTCTTCTCTTGAGAGCCAGGTCTGCCTACGGGGGCCTTTCTCAATAGCAAGGCTATGCTCACTGAGTCTGTACATAGCCAAAGCTTTCCTTAAGTTTGGGTCAGTCACAGTGGTCAGGTATTCTGCCACTGTGTACTCTCTGTTTAGGGCCAAATAGCATTCTAGTTTGCTCTGTTTTTTTGTTTATTCATTCCAATGTGTCAAATAATTATCTTTTTGGTTTCTCATGATTTGGTTGTGTCTAATTGTGTTGCTGTCCTGGGGCTCTGTGGGGTGTGTTTGTGTTTGTGAACAGAGCCCCAGGTCCAGCTTGCTTAGGGGACTCTTCTCCAAGTTCATCTCTCTGTAGGTGATGGCTTTGTTATGGAAGGTTTGGGAATCGCTTCCTTTTAGGTGGTTGTAGAATTTAACGGCTCTTTTCTGGATTTTGATAATTAGCGGGTATCAGCCTAATTCTGCTCTGCATGCATTATTTGGTGTTCTACGTTGTACACGGAGGATATTTTTGGCAGAATTCTGAATGCAGTCTCAATTTGGTGTTTGTCCCATTTTGTGAATTCTTGGTTGGTGAGCGGACCCCAGACCTCACAACCATAAAGGGCAATGGGTTCTATAACTGATTCGAGTATTTTTAGCCAGATCCTAATTGGTATGTTGAATTTTATGTTCCTTTTGATGGCATAGAATGCCCTTCTGCCTTGTCTCTCAGATCGTTCACAGCTTTGTGGAAGTTACCTGTGGCGCTGATGTTTAGGCCAAGGTATGTATCGTTTTTTTGTGTGCTCTAGGGCAATGGTGTTTAGATTGAATTTATATTTGTGGTCCTTGCGACTGGACCTTTTTTGGAACACCATTAATTTGGTCTTACTAAGATTTACTGTCAGGGCCCAGGTCTGGCAGAATCTGTGCAGAATATCTAGATCATCAGCAAACAGTAGACATTTGACTTCAGATTCTAGTAGGGTGAGGCCGGGTGCTGCAGACCTTTCTAGTGCCCGCGCCAATTCGTTGATATATATGTTGAAGAGGGTGGGGCTTAAGCTGCATCCCTGTCTCACCCCACGGCCCTGTGGGAAGAAATGTGTGTGTTTTTTTGCCTATTTTAACCGCAAACATGTTGTTTGTGTACATGGATTTTATAATGTCATATGTTTTTCCCCCAACACCACTTTCCATCAGTTTGTATATATGAAATCAACAAAGCATGAGAAGACTTTGCCTTTGTTTTGGTTTGTTTGTTTGTCAATTAGGGTGTGCAGGGTGAATACGTGGTCTGTTGTATGGTAATTTGGTTAAAAGCCAATTTGACATTTGCTCAGTACATTGTTTTCACTGAGGAAATGTACGAGTCTGCTGTTAATGATAATGCAGATGATTTTCCCAAGGTTGCTGTTGACACATATCCCACGRTAGTTATTGGGGTCAAATTTGTCTCCACTTTTGTGGATTGGGGTGATCAGTCCTTGGTTCCAAATACTGGGGAAGATGCTAGAGCTAAGGATGATGTTAAAGAGTTTTAGTATAGCCAATTGGAATTTGTTGTCTGTATATTTGATCATTTCATTGAGGATACCATCAACACCACATGCCTTTTTGGGTTGGAGGGTTTGTATTTTGTCCTGTAGCTCATTCAAGGTAATTGGAGAATCCAGTGTGTTCTGGTAGTCTTTAATAGTTGGTTCTAAGATTTGTATTTGATCATGTATATGTTTTTGCTGTTTGTTCTTTGTTGTAGAACCAAAAAGATTGGAGAAGTGGTTTACCCATACATCTCCATTTTGGATAGATAATTCTTCGTATTGTTGTTTGTTTAGTGTTTTCCAATTTTCACAGAAGTGGTTAGAGTCTATGGATTCTTCAAATAAATTGAGCTGATTTCTGACGTGCTGTTCCTTCTTTTTCCGTAGTGTATTTCTGTATTGTTTTAGTGATTCACCATAGTGAAGGCATAGACTCAGGTTTTCCGGGTCTCTATGTTTTTGTTTGGACAGGTTTCTCAATTTCTTTCTTAGATTTTTGCATTCTTCATCATACCATTTGTCGTTGTTGTTTATTTTCTTTTGTTTTCTATTTGAGATTTTTTAGAATTGATAGGGAAACTGAGAGGTCAAATATACTGTTAATATTTTCTACTGCCAAGTTTACACCTTCACTATTACAGTGGAACATTTTACCCATGAAGTTGTCTAAAAGGGATTGAATTTGTTGTTGGCTAATTGTTTTTTGGTCGGTTTCCAAACTGCATTCCTTCCATCTATAGCATTTCTTAATGTTACTCAGTTCCTTTGGCTTTGATGCCTCATGACTGAGTATTGCTCTGTTCAAGTAGACTGTGATTTTGCTGTGGTCTGATATGGTCTCTCTCTCTCCTCTCTCTCTCTCTCTCTCTCTCTCTCTCTCTGTGTGTGTGTACGAGTTGAACTATTCTTGTTGCGACCAGAAGTCCCCACAAGGGGTTTAGGGATAAGATTAGAATTAGTGTTAGGGTTAGAATTAGGTTTATGGTTATGGTTGGGTTTTCGGGTTAAGTTTAGGGTTAGGTTTAGGTGATTAGGGAAAATAGGTTTTTGAATGGGACTGAATTGTGTGTCCCCACAAGATTAGTTGTACAAGACCACACTACTGGTCAAAAGCTTTAGAACACCTACTCAAGGATYTTTCGTTATTTTTACTATTTTCTACATTGTAGAATAATAGTGAAGATATCAAAATGATAAAACAACACATATGGAATCATGTAGTAACCAAAAAAGTGTTAAACAAATCAAAATATATTTTATATTTGCACACTCTTGGCATGCTCTCAACCAGCTTCATGAGCTAGTCACCTGGAATGCATTTCAATTAACAGGTGTGACTTGTTAGAAGTTAATTTGTTTTCTTTCCTTCCTAACGCCTTTGAGACAATCAATTGTATACAGAAGATAGCCCTATTTGGTAAAAGACCAAGTACATAGTATGGCAAGAACAGCTCCAATAAGCAAAGAGAAACGACAGTCCATCATTACTTTAAGACATGAAGGTCAGTCAACACGGAAAATTCCAAGAACTTTGAAAGTTTCTTCAAGTGCAGTCGCAAAAACCATCAAGCGCTATGATGAAACTGGCTCTCATGAGGACCGCCACAGGAATTGAAGACCCAGAGTTACCTCTGCTGCAGAGGATAAGTTCATTAGAGTTACCAGCCTCAGAAATTGCGGCCAAATAAATGCTTCACAGAGTTCAGGTAATAGACACATCTCAACATCAACTGTTCAGAGGAGACTGCGTGAATCAGGCCTTCAATGTCGAATTGCTGTAAAACAAAAAAACAAAAAAACACTACTAATGGACACCAATAAGAAGAAGAGACTTGCTTGGGCCAAGAAACACTAGCAATGGACATTAGACTGGTGGAAATCTGTCCTTTGGTCTGGAGTCCAAATTTGCGATTTTTGGTTCCAATCGCCATGTCTTTGTGAGACGGCGTGTGGGTGAACGGATGATCTCCGCAGGTGTATTTCCCACCGCAAAGCATGGAGGAGTAGGTGTTATGGTGTGGGGGTGCTTTGCTGGTGACAATGTCCATACGCCCTCCCATCTGGTTTGGGCTTAGTGGGACTATCATTTATTTTTCAACAGGACATTGACCCAACACACCTCCAGGCTGTGTAAGGGCTATTTTACCAAGAAGGAGAATGATGGAGTGCTGCATCAGATGACCTGGCCTCCACAATCCCCCGAACCCCAATCCAATTGAGATGGTTTGGGATGAGTTGGACCAAAGAGTGAAGGAAAAGCAGCCAACAAGTGCTCAGCATATGTGGGAACTCCTTCAAGACTGTTGGAAAAGCATTCCAGGTGAAGCTGGTTGAGAGAATGCCAAGAGTGTGCAAAGCTGTCCTCAAGGCGGTTAGAGTGTTGTACTAGTAACCGAAAGGTTGCAAGTTCAAATCCCCGAGCTGACAAGGTACAAATCTGTCGTTCTGCCCCTGAACAAGGCAGTTAACCCACTGTTCCTAGGCTGTCATTGAAAATAAGAATTTGTTCTTAACTGACTTGCCTAGTTAAATAAAGGTAAAATRAAAACATAAAAATAAAAGGCAAACGCTTTTTTAACACTTTTTTGGTTACTACATGAATAAATGTGTTGTGTTATTAGTATGTGTTATTTCATAGTTTTCATGTTTCACTTTTATTCTTCAATGTAGAAAATAGTCAAAATAAAGAAAAACCCTTGAATGAGTAGGTGTTCTAAAACTTTTGACGGGTAGTATGTGTGTGTGTGTGTGCATGCGTGTGTGTGTGTGTCTGGGCTCCAGAGTCCACGGCTGGTGAAGGTGGTGGAGGACGACTCCCTGGATTTCAAATTGGTCAGTCCAGTGGATGTATGTAAAAAAGTGGCACCAGGGATGGCGTCCACATTCAATGTCCTCTTTACACCTCAGGAGAACAAGGTACTGTCAACACAAAGATTTTTTTTAAATCATGGCAACACACTTAACAAACAGTTGGAACACTGTAATAAACCTTTACGTTTGATTTAAATGCTATGGATTAAATCAAAAGAGTTTCAAACTGTATTGCAACTTAATTCAATCTATTGATGCTCATAAAATGTCCTCTGTGTGATTTCAAAGGAAAACCTGCTTTCTTATGTTCTGAAAATTACTGAAAGAAATGTAGGCCTAGTTATGAAACCAGTCTCATTCATAACATTTGGTCTGAATTAAAGATTGTAATTCTTCAGATTTCCTATTCAGTAATGACAACCCGGTGAAACATTAATGACAAAGCTCATATTCCTTGTTAATGCGCCTCTGCACTGTAATTCTATCAGAGAGTGTGCTTTGATGAGCATGAGAGGAAATGTTTCCACTACCGCCTACCCTCTCTCCATTAGCTTCCATTCTCCAGGCTCTTATATGGCTTGGTAATCTGCTTTGCTTTGTTTGCACATGAATACAGAGTGCTGTAGCTATACTATAGCGTTGTGTGTGTGTGGTGTGTGTGTGTGTGTGTGTGTTGTGTGTGTGTGTGTGTGTGTGGTGTGTGTGTGTGTGTGTGTGTGTGGTGTGTGAGAGAAGAGAGAGAGAGAGAGAGAGAGAGAGAGAGAGAGAAGAGAGAAGAGAAGAGAGAGAGAGAAGAGGAGAGAGAGAAGAGAGAGAGAGAGAGAGAGAGAGAGAGAGAGAGAGAGAGAAGAGAGAGAGAGAGAAGAGAGAGAGAGAGAGAAGAGAGAGAGAGAGAGAGAGAGCAGCAGGAACCTTCAGTTATGCATGTGTTATACAGTAACTAGATGTTCCTGATCAGGACATGTCTTTCATGCACCACTTGAGGCGCAAGCCATTAAACAGGAAGTACATAAGAAACTGATCAAAGTTGAATCTGAAGTCTACCTCTGTTGTCCTTGTGAATTTTTAAAGTAACCTCTCAAGGATGGTGTGGACCATCCTAGACTTCCCTTACCAGCTGCACTTCTCTCTGTGCCCTGTGAAGTGCTCCTCACTGCCGACCCTGCTAGTGCGCAACATTGTGCAAAAGTGAGGCCCAGTTCCAGTTTAGCACACACAGGTGAGATATGATCTATGCTAGGAGTCTATTCCAGCCTCTAGTCTGTTCTAGTCTAACCTAAGTACCCCATGCTAAACCAACCAATCCTGCCTGTTCATGCCTTTGTTCTGTCAAGCCCTTTCTCAGTGTAGCCCCCTCCATTGATGTTAGTGAGAGCATGCAGGTGAGGGTGGACTTCCTTCCCAAGACTGAAGGAGACCACAACGAGGACCTGCTGCTTCACTACCATACACATGCAAGACCATTACTCTAAAGCACCAGCTACTCTCATAGGTCTGGCTAGCAGAGATTCAGTATCTTCTGGAACTTTTCAAATGGTCAGGGAAACATTCAGCATTATACAGATGTTACCCATGCATCTATACTCTACAACCATCTACAAAATTCCCCCTACAAAGTACAACACATACTCATTATACACCCCTCCCCAGAATCCCCACCGATAGACCAACTAACTTTGCAATACGCTAGCACACAAGTACTAGCTCTACACTAGTAAGGTACTTTACAGAAACACATGAATGCACACACTCATGTTACATAAGTATTTTTGCATAAAGATAATCAGCTACATCAAGTGTAGTGGAACTAAAAGGATGAATCTGTTTACCATACATTCGCTGTGAACACAATAATAAAATATCCCCTCCCTAATGACCCTGCAGCAGGAATGGTAAAACAGTGCTAATCATTTCAGGAGCTTTTATCCACACAGTCTTTAATCTCTGCTCTTTCACACAGGTTGCACCTAGAATAGAGGGAAAACACCCTCTACGCATATCCTATTAACAGATTTATAAGTGTGGATGGCTGGGGGTGAGGGTGTTATCTGTTCCTACAGCAGTGTGCTCAGCCCAGTTAGAACGGGCTTTATCAGCCCCTGGAGACACTTCTCTCTTGATTTGTTTGTGTGATTATACCAGTTAATGGTTTGAGATATTGATAGAACTGCTTTCTTTTCCAGCTGGACTGTAAACGGATGTGCATTTATTTATTTATTTTTAATTAGAGCTCTTAAACTGTCCTACGTTTGTGAYTGTGATGATGGGTGTGCTGGAAACGTGACAATGTGGAATTCAGAGGTGATTGCAGTGTTAATACAATTTGAAAAAAAGTGTTTAGGCTATGGTGAAATCCAGGGTTGATGGAGGATTTAGAGTAGTCCGCTTTATCACTTAATTATTGTGACAAGTCTTTGGTAGAAATTAAGTTGCTTGGACCTCCCGAGTGGCGCAGCGGTCTAAGGCTTGAGGTGTCACTACAGACCCAGGTTCGATCCCGGGCTGTGCCACAGCCGGTCCGTGGCCGCGAGACCCATGAGGCGGTGCATAATTGGCCCTGCGTCGTCCGGGTTAGTTGAGGGATTAGCCGGCCGGGATGTCCTTGTCCCATCACACTCTAGCGACTCCTGTGGCGGGCCGGGCACATGCACGTTGACACGATCGCTAGTTGGACGATCTTTCCTCTGACACATTGGTGCTGCTGGCGTCCGGGTTAAGCGAGCAGTGTGTCAAGAAGCAGTGTGGCTTGGCAGGGTTGTGTTTCGGAGGACGCATGTCTCTCGACCTTCGCCTCACCCGAGTCCGTAGGGGAGTTGCAGCGATGGGACAAGACTGTAACTACCAATTGGAGAGAAAAAGGGGTAAAATAAAAATAAAAAACAAACATGAAAGTTGCTAAAAGGTTAATGCAAGATGTGATGGAGAACTGTATCTGTGTGAGATACAGTAAACCAATAACGGACAAAGGAGTACTTGATTGGTGTGAGTGTGCATGTGTGCAGGTCTTGACATTCAGTGTCAATTTGACAATTGCACACCCCCGGGCATTTTCCACATTTTGTTATGTTACAGTTTTATTCAAAAATTGATTAAATAGTTTTTCCCCCTCATCAATCTAGACACAATAACAAAGCAAAACCAGGTTTTAGACATTTACATAAGTATTCAGACCCTTTACTCAGTACCTTGTTGAAGCACCTTTGGCAGTGATTACTGCCTCAAGTCTTCTTGGGTATGATGTTACAAGCTTGGCACACCTGTATTTGGGGAGTTTCTCCCATTCTTCTCTGCAGATCCTCTCAAGCTCTGTAAGGTTGAATGGGGAGCATCGCTGCATAGCTATTTTCAGATCTCTCCAGAGACGTTTGGTCAGGTTCAAGACTGATGTTTTTATACCTGGTTTGCATACCCATTCTTGCCTTAGCATTTACTGATATATACCGCTGTCGGTCTTCAGTGAGCTGCTCCACGCAACAATCTCAAACTAGGCTATAGGCTATGTGTGCAGCGTGCATGTGATAAATAATAAACATAATCATTTTGTAATAATAGCCACTGACGGGGATGATGGGCCACTGATGATGATCAACTGGCCAGGGGGGGTTCCAAAACTTCCGTAGGCCAGTGGGCAGCCCTGAATGTCAAGCCCTAGCGTGTGTGCGTGTGTTGGTGTGCGTATAGTCGTGTATGTGTGTTTGTGTGTGTGTGTGTGTGTGTGTGTGTTTGCCTCAGGTGGTGCTTGGTGCTCTGCTGTCTCACTGCATAAACATCCAGGTCTACTGAAGGGCAGCAGCATTAACGTTTTATAAAGTGCTCTGCTCTAAAAGACCACTTTAGGCCCATCAGTTGAATATCATTTTTAATTTAGCACCTTTCCCTGTCTCCTTCTCATCTATGTTTCAGATTAAGCTGATCTGGAGGTTATGCTCTGGAGTCAGTGAATGGAGCCTGCCAGAGAGCAGCCTCACTGCAGGCTCTCACTCTCATATTGGAACTTCAAACTTACATTTCTGGGCAGAAAGTCATAAGTATCTTGTCAAGAAGTACCGGACAAGTAGTACATGTTTGACCCATGAACATATCATTTAACCATGGTAAAATGTTGCCAGGGGTGGGATGCATTTATCTCTCTGATGTTACTGTACATACAGTGTCCATCTATTCTAATCAATCGATCTAATGATTTATTAATTTGCCCTCGAGAAACCCTCATCTTGAACACATTTACATATTGTACATTTTATTGAACTGTAGCTGATGCGTGACAAATTAGCCTCCTTTGCTCAAAGGTGTGACTGCTAGTACTGAGATTCAATATGACAACCATCTAGTTAGATATGAATCCAGCTCCCCAGTCACTGCTATGTAATTTTCCTAAAATCAACAGAATAATGAAAACAGGGGTCAAGTTGCTATCTTTGCTCCTGCCTGGATACTTGGATGCTAGTTGACAGGAGACAAGAAATGGTACTCTCTCCTGTTCTTTTGATGTGCTAGATAAAAACCAGCAACAATATTCACCCAGGAAAAAACCCTCCAAGTCAATTCTGGTGAGAAATGCTATCATTGGGTTCAAGACAGGCTACCTTTGCTATTGGAATGAATGAATTAGTTATAGTCTTATCGCTGCTCGTATTGACTTTTTTCTTGTGTTTATTTAGGAACAAAGAGACAGTTCCTTGATGAGTTTACCCCAGACTCTTTTAGGAAAGCACAGGAGCTCTCTCTCTTTCTCTCTCTCTCTCTCTCTCTCTCTCTCTCTCTCTCTCTCTCTCTCTCTCTCTCTCTCTCTCTCGCACGGCACGCACGCACGCACGCACGCAGCACGCACACGCACACGCACACGCATACGCATACACATACACATACACAGTCTCTTGTCAAATGCAGCATGGGCAATCAAATGGAGAACTTTCAGCAGTAGTATCAGCTGAGGTTAAAATATCCTCTGCATAGCCTGGAAACTGATGGCTGTGCAGAATGAATCTCTTGAGAAAATGTGATGATGAAACCATGAGATTGGCTTGAGCAGTGTGGGAGAGAGGCTAATGTTCCCTGCCTGTCAACAGTTGTCATAGCATCAGGATGTCAGCGATAATTATGGTGCCTTAATTTCCCCCTCTTTTCTATTCTCTTTTTTCGTAGGACATACAAGTATATCACAGCTTTATTGCACCTGACATATGATAATTTAAAAATATMAATTCTATAGGCTTCAGGCATGTTTGTCATTATGCACTGAGTGTACAAAACATTTAAGTACATAAAGTTAATTTATCGTTCTTTGACTAATATTTTAAAGGGGTAGAGTACTGTAGGCTATACATCATTTTTGATAGAGATTGACTGTTTTCCAGCTTTGGACTTAGGTCTACTGTAGTACCAGGCTCMTTATTGGAAAACAAAGCCTAAATTGCTTGTTATTTCAATTTCACTACCTGAATTATTATTTACTCACATTTGTGGAATAAGGGCAAGGAAATCCACAGGGACAGTTTACTTGACTACAGACTGGTCCCACTGGGTGGACTACTAATTACTAATGAGCCTGTTGTGGAACTATCTTAAAAGACACAACAACATGTTTTTTACTACACAATTCGAGTGTGAGTCTGTCTGTCTGTTAGGACCACAATGGAAATAAGTCCCAGACTTTATTGTGTGTTATCCTCAATGATTTTATTCATGTGCATGTATGGCTTTTAAGTTTTATAAAGTCTAGCCTGTCTGTCCAGCCTGTCTGTCTAGCCTATCTGTCTAGCCTGTGTTTCTAGCCTATCTGTCTAGGCTATCTGTCTAGCCTATCTGTCTAGCCTGTCTGTCTAGCCTGTCTGTCTAGCCTGTCTGTCTAGCCTGTCTGTCTAGCCTGTCTGTCTAGCCTATTGCTATAGCCTCTTTGTCAGCCTGTTTGTCTAAGCCTGTCTGTCTAGCCTATTTGTCTAGCCTGTCTGTCTAGCCTGTCTGTCTAGCCTGTCTTTCTAGCCTATCTGTCTAGCCTATTTGTCTAGCCGTCTGTCTAGTCTATTTGCCTAGCCTGTCTGTCTAGCCTATTTGCTAGCCTGTCTGTCTAGCCTATTTGTCTAGCCTATCTGTCTTGCCTATCTGTCTAGCCTGTCTGTCTAGCCTATCTAGCTCACTGTTAGTTACTGTCTAACTGTCTAACCTGTCTGTCTAGCATATCTGTCCTAGTGGTTGTCTAGCTTGTCTGTCTAGCCTGTCTGTCTAGCCTGTCTGTCTAGCTTGTCTGTCTAGGGTATCTATCACAGTTGGTCAGTCACTCAGTCTGTCAGTCAGTATGTCATTGTTGCAATGGTAAAGACTGTTCATGTGCACGTTCAGTATGTGTTTACTCAGTGCATTCTCCAAGGAACCGGGACTCAGATGCCCCCCTCCTCCTCCTCCCTCTCTTGCTCTGCCCAGCCGAGGGACATTTAATTTGTTTGTAAATCTGCAGTAGGGCTTCTCTGTTACATGTTTATTCGTATTGATGGATTTAACTCATTTGGCCTTGAAGAAARTATTAATAATGTTAAATGTGACTATACTGTTATGGATAAATTGTAGTAATAATAATAAAGCCTATTAGATAATGATCCACATCATCACATTGGGTTTAATTGTATTGTATTTCTTGAATCTAACAYWAACCTAATTTTGGCTTAATGAAGTTTGATGGCTGCAATTTGAATACCAGCCTATTTCATTTTGGGTTCAATTTTGGCTTGGTTCACTCGTTAGGGTCAGATCGGGATCTCTGCTAAAGCACCATGGCTCTGTTTTGAATGTATCCAAACTAGCCAAACAAAACAAAATGCTCAAGGTATTTACATATTCCACAGGCTGATATTTGCATTGTTTTTCTGTTTTCATTCTGTAAGCTGACTGCTCCGGTGGGAACCATGTGTTTTGTGTCACTTGGTCCAAGAGAGACTCTGTAATTGTTGTGGATGGCTCAGACAGAGTATAGCCTACCTGTCATGCTAATCCAACAGCGCCATCTCCATGACTAATTATGAAGCACCGACCAATAATAGCCCACTGGCTAGACCAGGGTTTCTGAAACTATGGGCCCTGGTGGACCCTGGGAATGTGAGAGGTGGGTTGCAGTTATGAGAATCTATCATCAAACAGTATTTATTCTTAATTTGGGTCGTTGGATGACGATTTGGGTCACGGGAGGATGGTCAATTTCTATTTTTGGGTCTCGCACTGAAATGGTTTAAGAAACCCTGGGCTAGACTATAGCATCACATTTGTGGCTTTGCCATAAAGTCCTGACAGATAATGGACTGTATAGAAAATAGGGCTGGGAATTGACAGGGACCTCACGACACTAAATTATCACAATATTTTGGTTCCGATACACTATGTATTGCAATTCTCATGATTCTATATGTATTGCAATTCGATACTGTCTTTTTATTGCAGCATACCACCCTGCATCCCACTGCTGGCTTGCTTCTGAAGCTAAGCAGGGTTGGTCCTGGTTGGTCCTTAGATGGGAGACCAGCTGCTGCTGGAAGTGGTGTTGGAGGTCCAGTATTAGGCACTCTTTCCTCTGGTTTAAAACAATGCCCCATGGCAGTGATTGGGGACATTGCCCTGTGTAGTGTGCTGTCTTTTGGATGGGATGTTAAACATGTATCCTGACTTTCTGTGGTCACTAAAGATCCCATTGTACTTACAGTATCGTAAGAGTGTCCTGGCTAAATTCCCAATCTGGCCCTCGTACCATCACCTAATTATCCCCTCTGCCTGCTGCAGAGGGACAAGAGAGAGCCATGAGAAAACAAGTTTTCATCAGTCATGGAAATAAAGTGCTGTAAACAAATGTGCTCCCAATTTAAAAAGAAGATGGTGAAAAAACTATAAAGGAAAAATACTGGAGTTTTAGTACAGGTACAGCCAAACCAAAACTAAAAAATWATATCCCGAAATGTAACTGTATMAWTTTTTYCCCCCATTACTAATAGAAAAGGCCTGTATTTTAGAAACTACCCACATGTACTTTTGACATTCTACATACAGTATACATGTACATTGCACAGCTACAGTACTCTTAATAARTTGTTAGATAATCCAGTAGCTGTGTGTGTCTGTTGTTTCTCCTCAGGGGAGGGTGTTTACATCAGTCTGCATGGAGCGTCTACAGACGTGAATGTGAGGCTGGCTAGGAACTCTGTCATAGTGGAGAAAACCTTGGCCAACCATGGCCAACCAAAGCTCAGTCTCCATAGTGAACAGGAGTGATACTATAGTCCACTATCAGTGGAAGAGATTTGTCACTGAACAGGAGGAGGAGCAGCAGAAGCTAAGGTGGGATGTCCATTCATGTTCATCTCCATGATGTACATCCCAATGTAAACATGATCAACACATCAACATACATTGATTTACTGTAAAACAAACATCTAAAGTGACCCTTAGCTAATGGATCATCAGAAAAGATGGTCGGTCCAGATGGTCAGTCCAGATCAACGCCTTTGTATGTAGCCTGTTTAGATGCTCCTCTGTCCTCATCCCCTACTCACTCTCTCTCTCTGTGGATCTCTCTGCTCTGCCGTGAATCTAGGTTCTGTTCCGAGCTGCAGCAGGAAGAGGAGGATGAGATGGATCAGTTCCTGACAGAGTGTGACGCAGACCCCACTCCACATGACCGCCTGTCCCTGCTCTCACGCACCTTCCAAGACCGACGCAGGCAGCTGAAGGAGGAACGRCTGTCCTTCTCAGACAACTACATCATAGTGGAACCTCTGGTGTGCTATGTAGAGATGGGATGGAGGAAGGATGGGGGCATTTTACTGTGGGCTGATAGCAAATGTTTTCTTATAGGGAGTCCAATGGTCTATGGTACAGTAGCTTTGGTACCCATGCCCATTGACCAACAGTCTAAACAAACTTAATGTGTTTGTCTTAGCTTATGGTCTAATGCTATGCTACAGTACACAGTATCACCAAGGCTGAATTACATGATACCTAATCACCCTCTGGGATTATAGACTTTACTCAGTATGTGAGTCACAAAGTGCATGCAAAGTGCATTTAAGGGATAGTTTTCTCAAATGCCATCATATTTTTTTTACACAGCAGTAGCTAGGCCAACTTGCAAACCAAAATCCTCCCATAGAATCCTCATGCTTATTTGGTTTGCCCTGTAATCCCTAAGGAAACTTTAATAACTAATTTCAGGGATGCACTTTATCGCATTATACCCTGTACCAGCATTCTGTACCAACCCCTATAACTCAGTGTGGTGTCTGCAGTGGTTGGGCGTAGGTCTTTGTTTTCCCGTTGCCTGGTTCACACCCCCAGCCTCTGGTGACAGTGACACATCTCTCTGTGGARTACTCAGCTGTGGTAGAAGACAAACTTTAGCACTTTGATGAAATACCTCCAACCTTTAAAAACACATTTAAAACTCTCTCTGCATATCATTTTGCCATGCAGTGATTCACTGCTCCACAGCAGCTATAAAAGTCCCCTGGATATTCCTATATTCAATATCATATTTTTCATCCCAATTTGTGTTGAATTTTTTTTGTGTGGCAATGTGTGTGAGCACTTATGAGTAGCCATGTGTTCAGCATTCCCAAACACAGAGGGAGAYTGTCCCTGCTGAGTCAGAGGCGTGGCCACTTGGATCAGTTCAGCCTCTAACCTGATCTCACCTGCTGTCTCGGAGTCTGACCGTTGGACTGAGATGCCCCTGGGGAGACAGCCACTCATTCTCTCATCCATCCTGACACCCAACTCGCCCCAGGCATTTGTTAAGCACACTATGTCCTCTGGGAAGTCTCACTGTCTCGCCCTTGATGTCTCACTGTCCTGTCTGGTCATGTGGTTTTGTGTCAGAGAGTTGGAAAGGAAGAGTGGAAAACAAACACAGACACCCTCCAAAAAAAGCCAAGCCTCCCAAAGACAAACTCTGCACCCAAGTATTCTGTATAGCACCTTGAAGAGGCGTGCTCTGTCAGCACAGGGTGAGGCCAGAACCCCACTGTTACCCTAAGGCAAACTTGCCCTTCTGCTCTCCAGAGGTCTGCTGATTATGATTACATTAGTGTCTTTCTAAGTACTACATTAACACCCAGCTGCTTTTCTTTTCCACTGGATGACTTTATCTATTTGATAAAGACACTATCATTTGGACAGAAGMTTTATCTTTCATCAGACATAAGTTGTCTTTGATGATAAAGAATAATACTTGGATTAGGGGAGTATTATAATATATAATTTTATATGACACTGAATACAAATATAAACTCAACATGTAAAGTGTTGGTCCCATGTTTCATGAGTTGAAATAAAATATCCCAGAAATGTTCTATACAAACAAAAAGCTTATTTCTCTCAAATTTTGGSCACAAATTTGTTTACATCCCTGTTAGTGAGCATTTCTCACTCACTTATCATTTAGTGGGCAAAGCTCACCTTCGATGGCACACTGGAGAAGAGTGTTCTTCACGGATTCATTTCAGTTTCAACTGTACCGGGCAGATGGCGTCATGTGGGCGAGCAATTTGCTGATGTCAACATTGTGAACAGAGTTCCCCATGATGGCGGTGGGGTTATAGTATGGGCAGACATAAGCTACGGACAATGAATACAATTGCATTTTATCCATACACACCAGACGTGTCACCCATTGAGCATGTTTGGGATGCTCTGGATTCACGTGTATGACAGCGTGTGTCACACTCTGACCATAGTTTGCTTTGTATGTTTCTATGTTTTGTTTGGTCAGGGTGTGATGTGAGTGGGCATTCTATGTTGTATGTCTAGTTTGTCTGTTTCTATGTGATTGGCCTGATATGGMTCTCAATCAGAGGCAGGTGTCAGTCGTTGTCTCTGATTGGGAGCCATATTTAGGTAACCTGTTTTGTCATTGTGGGTGGTGGGTGATTGTTCCTGTGTCTGTGTTTTTCCATACGGGACTGTTTCGTTTTCGTTCACTTTGTTGTTTTTGTTTCAGTGTTCTATTTCTTTATTAAAATATGGAAACTTACCACGCTGCGCATTGGTCCTCCGATCCTTCCTACTACTCCTCCTCAGAAGAGGAGGAAGACGAGCGTTACAGCGTGTTCCAGTTCCCGCCAATATCCAGCAACTTTGCACAGCCATTAAGAGGATTGGGACAACAGTTCACAGGACACAATCAACAGCCTAATCAACTCTATGTAAAGGACAGTTGTCGAGCTGCATGAAGCAAATGGTGGTTACACCAGAAACAGACTGGTTTTCTGATCCACGCCCCTACCTTTTTTTAAAGGTATCTGTGACCAACAAATGCATATCTGTATCCCTAGTCATGTGAAATCCATAGATTAGGGTCTAATTAATTTATTCCAATTGACTGATTTCCTTATATGAACGGTAACTCAGTAAAATCTTTGAAATTGTTGCATGTCGCATTTATATTTTTATTCAGTGTATAAACCAAGTAGTTTGGCTCCTGGATGCTGATTGGCTGAAACCCATGGTATATCAGACAATATACCACAGGTATGACGCAAAACTATATTTATGTTGGTAACCGGTTTATAATAGCAATAAGGCACCTTGCAGGTTTGTGATATATGGCCAATATACCACACCTCAGTCCTAATTGCTTAAATAGTGTATATCACCAGCATTATATCATTGAGCTACTCTACACTTGACAAATAAAAAATATACAGCATCTTACTTACATGACAAAGACAAGCTATGCCAGTTTTTACACCAGCAGGATATCAGTAATCATGTTTGATACTGTAAGAGGCATAGTGTTTAAGGTAGCCTTTCTGTTGCCTGNTCTCAATCAGAGGCAGGTGTCAGTCGTTGTCTCTGATTGGGAGCCATATTTAGGTAACCTGTTTTGTCATTGTGGGTGGTGGGTGATTGTTCCTGTGTCTGTGTTTTTCCATACGGGACTGTTTCGTTTTCGTTCGTTCACTTTGTTGTTTTTGTTTCAGTGTTCTATTTCTTTATTAAAATATGGAAACTTACCACGCTGCGCATTGGTCCTCCGATCCTTCCTACTACTCCTCCTCAGAAGAGGAGGAAGACGAGCGTTACAGCGTGTTCCAGTTCCCGCCAATATCCAGCAACTTTGCACAGCCATTAAGAGGATTGGGACAACAGTTCACAGGACACAATCAACAGCCTAATCAACTCTATGTAAAGGACAGTTGTCGAGCTGCATGAAGCAAATGGTGGTTACACCAGAAACAGACTGGTTTTCTGATCCACGCCCCTACCTTTTTTTAAAGGTATCTGTGACCAACAAATGCATATCTGTATCCCTAGTCATGTGAAATCCATAGATTAGGGTCTAATTAATTTATTCCAATTGACTGATTTCCTTATATGAACGGTAACTCAGTAAAATCTTTGAAATTGTTGCATGTCGCATTTATATTTTTATTCAGTGTATAAACCAAGTAGTTTGGCTCCTGGATGCTGATTGGCTGAAACCCATGGTATATCAGACAATATACCACAGGTATGACGCAAAACTATATTTATGTTGGTAACCGGTTTATAATAGCAATAAGGCACCTTGCAGGTTTGTGATATATGGCCAATATACCACACCTCAGTCCTAATTGCTTAAATAGTGTATATCACCAGCATTATATCATTGAGCTACTCTACACTTGACAAATAAAAAATATACAGCATCTTACTTACATGACAAAGACAAGCTATGCCAGTTTTTACACCAGCAGGATATCAGTAATCATGTTTGATACTGTAAGAGGCATAGTGTTTAAGGTAGCCTTTCTGTTGCCTGSAGGAGGGGGACATTTGGCCAAACACCACCTCAGATGTCAACATCATTTTCAAACCACAGGAAGCCAAGATCTATTAGCAGATGGTCTACTTTGACATTACAGGTGAAGAGTTTGATCAGATTTGATCCGATTTTGGTAGAGAATGCTCAGGGATTAACTACTTGCTGAAGCAATAATAGTGACTAATAATGTAGAATCCAATTCTAAAGAGGTCACAAGCAGAAAGTGTGATGAACAGCAATCAAATGAAACTTTGATGAGAAAGCCTCAGTTAGATTTCTATCCTCTCATACTGAGAGAGAAGTTGTTGGTTGTTTTGCATTTGGTATCCATCTATATTTCCACTTCCGGAGGTCAGATTTCMATTCATTTCCATGTCTGACAGGGTTTAATGGGCATGTGGTGACCTCAATAACACATCATTGAGAGTAGATGTTTTTCCTTATGGCAGTGTACAGTATGTGTATGATTTTTTTTATTTACACACCGGTGAGTGGCAGATGTGCTTGATTCATGATCATCTGTTTGCACATTCAGTGTGTTTATTTAATGCGTCTTTGTGTTCTCTGTTATTGTGATGTCCATCATCTAGGCCGTGAGTCTCGCCTACCTCTATGAATAAAGGGGGAGGGCGTAGGCCCCAAATTGCAATTCAAATTTGACTTCCTTGACATGGGTAACATCTTTATTGCCTCCAAGCACAGCTATGAGGTACTTAACCTTAGTTAAGAGATGCCCGGTACTAATAATATACACAAACAGCTAAGGCCAAAAACACTGAAAAATCGACACTTAAATACACTGAATAAGAATGACAGTGTTCTGTTATATACCGTGGATCCAGTTGTTCAGCTCATCACAACTGAGACTCATAACATACAAAGTCTCAGCTGTTAGAAAGATGTAATACAAGAGCAGCTGTGAGAGAATCTCCTGTAATAAGACGTGGCTCACATCAAAATAAATCACACTACTGCTGCCACTAGTCAGCAGATGCCCATGCTTAATCATTGAATAATTGAAGTATAATTGTGATAACTGTTAGTCCTATAATAGAACAGCACCTGGCAGGCACTGTTTGAATTCACTGTTAGGTGAATTATTTAAAGTCTGCCTGCCCAGTCAGCCCCTTTAGTTTCTAGGGCATATGTGGCAACCTTACTGTAATAACCCAACCCCCTGTGAAACTGGTTCCCACAGACAAAAAAAGACTGTTGGGTCATGTATTGCCAGATAATGTGTTTTACAGAATCTATCTTTTCAGTGGCAGCAAACAACTGTAGATAAAACCATGCAATATASACACATTTCTACTGCACTACACTTACAGTAGGCTAAATGTGAATTCTGATTTGATCAAATCTTATGCATTAGATAGAAAACAAATGGTACTTGGTTAATCACTCTTACATTTACAGTAGATTGGTTTTCACTACAAGTATTCTCTCCCTGGTTCTCAGGTGCTGCTTCTATCCAATAAGGGTCTCATTGAGAGCGTGGCAGGCCCCAAGGGCCCCTTGCACCTGGTTCCTCCCAGCTCAGCGTTTGGCCAGTGTTTCTCCTTCAGCCCCACTAAGAGGATGGTTCCCCCTCAATCGATCAATCAAATATATTTTTATTTTTGTGTTCAAACGTTCATAGATGACCAGCAGGGTCAAATAATAATAATATTCACAGTGGTTGTAGAGGGTGCAACAGGTCAGCACCTCAGGAGTAAATGTCAGTTGGATTTTCCTAGCCAAGCATTCAGAGTTAGAGACAGAGTCGAAAACAGCAGGTCCGGGTCAAGGTAGTACGTCCGGTGAACAGGTCAGGGTTCCACAGCCGCAGGCAGAACAGTTGAAACTGGAGCAGCAGCACGACCAGGTGGACTGGGGACAACAAGCAGTCATCAGGCCAGGTAGTCCTGGTGCATGGTCCCAGGGCTCAGGTCCTCCGGGAGGGGAGAGGGAGAGAGAGAATTAGAGGGATCATACTTAAATTCACACAGGACACCGGATAAGGCAGGAGAAATACTCCAGATATAACAGACTGACCCTAGCCCCCCCCCGACACAAATTATTGCAGCATAAATACTGGAGGCTGAGACAGGAGGGGTCGGGAGATACAGTGGCCCTATCTGACGATACCCCGGACAGGGCCAACCAGGCAGGATATAACCCCACCCACTTTGCCAAAGCACAGCCCCCACACCACTAAAGGGATATTTTCAAACCAACTTACTACCCTGAGACAAGGCTGAGTATAGCCCATGAAGATCTCCCCCACGGCACGAACCCGAGGGGGGCGCCAAACCCGTACAGGAAGATCACGTCAGTGACTCAACCCACTCAAGTGACGCACCCCTCCCTGGGGCCTGCCACACTCTGGAGGTCTGCTTCTCCTCCAGCACCCTGGGGGTCTTCTCTGAGGAGTTACTCTTCACTGTGGGGGATACCTTCAGCCTATCAGCCTCACGTTCAGGTAACCCTCCCTCACCCCATCACCTCGCTCATCCATCTCAGCACAATCCTTTACCTCTCCATCATTGTCTTGTTAGGGTCGGTACAGTACATCCCCACCTTGGTAGATAAAACATTGGTGGGCATGTCCAGACACATCTATCGCCCCAAACCYCAGCAGCTAGACTTTTCTAAAATGTAAATGTAGCAATGTAGAAAACACATGCCTACATTAATCAACCGAATGCTTCATCTCCTGAATTCTTGCTCTMCCTGACTTGCCCATTTGATGAACACATTTTTATACTCTAGGTTTGAGTAAATTATTCCCTAAAGGTTGTGTTTAAATTGTACAAAGCAGAACAGTGGTGAAAATCATTTTGTTTCCATAGCACACCTGCCAGTCTTGGCACCTCTCCTTGATTAAGATGTATTACTGTTGAGGAGTGCTGAGTGTAAGGATTACAGAATTACCCTTCCACACTGTCATCCAAGAAATTGACTGATCTTGTTTTTGTCTTCAGTTGTTTTATACTTGCCCAGCCCTGTGTTTTCCTTTAATTATTATGCATTGTCCAGTGACCTTCACATTTGCTAGTCAGCACAGATGTATTCAGTATTTCCTGGCACTTTTTTTTATTGTAGGGGTTGTATAATGGGCCCCACGTTTCACTTCAACGTCTCAGAGCTCAACTTTGAGGATGTGTCCTTCGGTGAGTTTTTCATTCATCCTCATCAATGCTGCCTGTTACTCATCGTTAGACGCYTGTGTTAGGCTTGGCGGCAGATTTATCAAACAGTGCATACCTACTGCTTTGTAGTACTATTTACAGTATAAAGCACACACACATCAATGAGAGACAGATGCAAATAAGCAACCATTACCACAAGTCAATGAAATACATAGCCCACAATATATAATTAGCTATGTGTATTGTCTTGCAATAATAGTCCCTTAAAAAACATTTTTGTTGCGCTTGTTGCAACAATTATTGCACACATTTTCTCCCACTCCTCAATGTAAAGTTTTGCCTTTGGAGCTCTTAAAATACACACTATTCAAGGCCTCCCRGGTGGTGCAGTGGTCTAGGGCACTGCATCACAGAGACTCTGGGTTTGAGCCCAGGCTCTGTCGCAGCCGGCCGTGACCGGGAGGTCCATGGGGCGACGCACAATTGGCCTAGCGTCGTCCGGGTTAGGGAGGGTTTGGCCGGTAGGGATATCCTTGTCTCATCGCGCACTAGCGACTCCTGTGGYGGGTCGGGYGCAGTGCATGCTAACCAGGTTGCCAGGTGCACGGTGTTTCCTCCGACACATTGGTGCGGCTGGCTTCTGGGTTGGATGCGCGCTGTGTTAAGAAGCAGTGCGGCTTGGTTGGGTTGTGTTTCGGAGGATGCATGGCTTTCGACCTTCGTCTCTCCCGAGCCCGTACGGGAGTTGTAGCGATGAGACAAGATAGTAACTACTAACAATTGGATACTACGAAATTGGGGAGAAAACCGGGTAATATTTTTTAAATAAAATTAAAAAAATACAAAAATACACACTATTCAACTATTGACTAGAACAAACTGCAAAAATCACTGAAGCTGGAGACTCATATCTCCCTCACTAGTTTCAAGCACCAGCTGTCAGAGCAGCTCACAGATCACTGCACCTGTACATAACAATTAGCTAATTATGTATTGTGGGCTATGTATTTCATTGACTTGTGGTAATGGTTGCTTATTTGCATCTGTCTCTCATTGATGTGTATGTGCTTTATACTGTAAATAGTACTACAAAGCAGTAGGTATGCACTGTTTGATAAATCTGCCGCCAAGCCTAACACAAGCGTCTAACGATGAGTAACAGACAGCATTGATGAGGATGAATGAAAAACTCACCGAAGGACACATCCTCAAAGTTGAGCYCTGAGACGTTGAAGTGAAACGTGGGGCCCATTATACAACCCCTACAATAAATAAAAGTGCCAGGAAATACAGAATACTTCTGTGCTGACTAGTAAATGTGAAGTTCACTGGACAATGCATAATAATTAAAGGAAAACACAGGGCTGGGCAAGTATAAAACAACTGAAGAAAAAAACAAGATCAGTCAATTTCTTGGATGACAGTGTGGAAATGTAATTCTGTAATCATTACACTGTAATATAGCCCATCCAACTACCTCATCCCCATACTGTATTTATTTATTTATCTTGTCCTTTGCACCCCAGTATCTCTACTTGCACATTCATCTTCTGCACATCAATCACTCCAGTGTTTAATTGGTATATTGTAATTACTTTGCCACCATGGCCTATTTATTGCCTTACCTCCATTATCTTACCTCATTTGCACACACTGTATATAGATWTYTTTCTACTGTATTATTGACTGTATGTATGTTTATTCCATGTGTAACTCTGTGTTGTTGTATGTGTCGAACTGCTTTGCTTTATTCTTGGCCAGGTCGCAGTTTTAAATGAGAACTTGTTCTCAACTAGCCTACCTGGTTAAATAAAGGTTAAATATATATATTTTTTAAATATTCAACCCTCCCAACAATTGTCCAGGTTGATACATTTTCTGTGGAATTATTTTGAGCAGGACTTTATCTATCTCCGATATGACTTGTATATGGCTTACTGTGGAATAATACTAAACACGGAATCAACTAGGGTAGAACGCCCGTTTCTCTTGTGATCAATAACAGCAAAGCTCTTTGCAGACAGATAATAAGTATGCTATGACACCTTTTTCATCTCACTGTTTATTTCCCTCACACAAACCAGACCTTTTTAAAGCAGACAGACAAATCAACCTCTTTAGAATGAATTGCCCTCTGGCATTGTAGCTGTATGTCAGTTAACACTGTTTGGACTTTATTTTCCCCTAATCTTTAGAACCGTAACATTGCTTGCTCTRTGTTTTATTCCTTATTCCTCCTCTCCTCCAGGTTTCCCTCACACACTGACCTGCAGTCTGAACGACACGTCGCTATGACCTTTGGGCTGAGGGTTCCAGGGGATGGCAGTGGGCCTACCAGCATCACCAGTACCTCCTAGGTTTCAGACCTCAGTTTGACAGAAMCGGCCCACTGTGTTCACCCTGACACCCACCTCAGGAACCATGCGTCCTCAGGGACTTGTTGACATCCAGGTGTGTGAAATTAGCAGGGAGCATGACCAGGAAGTTACCTCCATTTTCTACTTGTTATAGATATTAAGCATTATCTGAAAACATACAGTATGTGAACATTATTCCAATGAAAAAGTGCTTATGTGCTCACTGTAGAAGATTATCATTTAACTTTGTTATTAATTGTGGACTGGTGGATCATGCTGAGTCAGTTTGTTTTCCAATTTAGTGCTATATTGTGTGTTGTAGATTTTACCTTTGAGATTTTGAATAAACTAATCATTAAATTAATTCCCTCTAATCACAACGGCTTCAATCAATGATTGGCACTGAAGGGGCCAGACCTTAATTGTATTCAGCAGTGGAGTTGAATATTGAAAGAATCTGTTGCAGATAAATGCCTAGGWAGATGCCTTTCTCCCTGTGGCTCTGCAAAGCTTAGATTATTACATCAGCTTGCTCTGGCTGCCTCTGGTTACTGAGTGTATCTGTCATACGCTGGTCTTTTCCTATCAATGGGAGACTGWTTGGTCTTTTCCCATCACTGAGAGCTGTCAGGCGCTGCGGCGGGCCGATCAGGGGAATCTGTGCAGCTGTCTTGGACCCTATGTATACGGTGTCTCATGTCTGCTGCCTTCCTTTGGCTGTCTGGAAAACTCTACTTCGCTCTCCAGCCCAATGACCGCACAGCGGCACTCCCGGGCTCTAATGAGTTCTCTTACAAGAGCAGAATATATAGAAGAGGTCAGAGGGAGTCAAATATGCCAGAGGGAGGTAATCTCTCACCTAGCAGAGGAAATGGGCTTTGGCTAACATTTCACAGTATTGGAAGTTATTCATGGGTGGTGCAGAAATCTCCCCAGATACAGACACCTTGGAACATGCAGTGTACTCTCAGTGTAGTGTCTTCCTCTGATGACAGCCTTGACAGGTGTTAGAAGGTAGCGTAGTAGGTTTCTTCTGTATGTAATACAGGTAGTGTAAAGAAGACCAAAATGGAAGCATGATTGGAAAATATTGTGATTTGATAACKAGGTAAAAGTCTGTGAATCAGTGTGAACTGGGAATATATTTGCCAAACGAGCACTTCTACTTCACAGAGATGCCAATGCCATGGCTATGGTTGTCTGTCTATATATGCTGTGTACCTMTATCTGCAGGTGACCCTGTGCTCCAACAGTGTGCAGCGCTACAGCCTGGCTCTAGTGTTGGATGCACAAGGAGTGGGAGAGGAGGTGCTGGCCCTACCCATCAATGCCAGGTTAGAGATCTACACCCAGGGTCAAAATACACCTCTTACAGTAAATGTCTTGATTTATGGTCAGAGGGCACTCATTTTAAAGCACCTCATTCAGAGCAGATGATCCCTTAGAGTCGATGTCAGCGCCCACCAGGAAATCTAATTAGCATAATACAAAAATCCCCACCAAAATCCATCTGTTTAAAATAGTGATGTCTGTTTGAAATAGAGATGTCTGTTTGAAATAGAGATATCTGTTTTTTGTTGTTGTATGGGCTGCATCTCAATCCATGTCATCTGCCAATTGCAGACTGGCCGAGCTACAGCGGTGTTTGTCAGAGACATCCTAAAAATCGGTCTTCTCACGAAAATGTCTATAGTGTCAGAACGATTTGGCCAACAAACTAATATGACCACTCTATGGAAAAGATGACACTCGTGAACATGATGGTGTTCTCTGTTTTGCTCTGCGTTACGGGACTCGTCTGAAGTCGGTACCGCCGATCTTCCAACCCCTGTCTGTAGCGTCCGTTGCACACTAATATGACACCTCTATTGAAAGGCGAGATGCCCACAAGTCTCACAAGACTCGTCTGAAGGTAGCCCGGTACCAGTTTTTTTTAATTATGGAAGTACTGTATATACAGTATATGGAAAATGTTGAGTGACAATATTTTGTTTGTTAAATATGGGTCTTTCTTATATCTCCTAGATATAGGACAGACACTGCTACTAGCMGTATGTGTGTGTGTAGCCTTGTATTTAGCTCTTCAACCGTTAGCTCTGTTTCCCTACATGCTCATTTTCTGTCTACATGCTGCCTCTGATTAATGTCTAACCTAATTGAGTGTGCAATTAATTAGTTAATTTGTTCAATGCTTTGTTAGCTTTCTAGATATCAGGCTGCCAGTGCAATCCAATCCCCAGTAACAGCTCATCAGACCTTTATATTTGCTCCATTGCCCTTCTTTTATTACCATGCTCCATCTGTCMTCCTACATTTTCAGTCTTGACCAATAGGCACAAATTAGAAGCATAACAATAATCATTTCATCATCTTCAATTATCTAACTATGCACAATTTTCRCTAAAGATGGGGGCTTTGTTTACTCTGCCCGAGCCTCCAGTATTTTAGATAGTGTGTACTAACAGAGTAAAAGTGGGTTTGTTCTATTAGACATACTGTACATTGTGTTTAAGTGATAATGTCCGAGAAGCCGGTGTTTGGAGGATATATTGGCACGGGTGCCAATATTAGGGTTAGGGTAACTGTAGCATGGCAAACCGTGCCAATATATCCTCCAAACACTGGCTTTGAGGGCATTATCACTTTAATACGGGTTACCAACATATTCAAATAATGATTGACATATTTTCATTAAAACCGTTATTTTGAATAATTTATTCATACTATTTGATCATTCCACAAGATATAGTCCTGACACAAATCTAGGGTTGCTACCCAAGCCGGTTGGTCATTTGTTCTATTGGTTCTGTATCTATGGACATGACCCAGTCGTTCATACTACATGTTCCATTGCCATACCGGCTGGCAACGTTCTTATTCCTTGCTTGCTAGCTAGCCAACTACATCTAACTTACAGTCWCGTCAAATGTCAAAAGGAATAACAACAGTAGCAGCATTTGCATTTGTTTAAGCTGTTTTCTAGTGACGTTTATTTGGCTACATCCATAACAATGAGCTAATGAGGCGTGATTTCGCCTGGCATAGAACATGTGCTCTCTCGTCATGTCACTGTTGTTCAGAGGAGCTAGCCAACAACACAGCTAACACAATCACTTCAAACACTGAAGCTGTAAAGACTGCAAACTAGCTGCTTTGTTTTGATTTACCTTTTTTCAATTGACATTTCTTTGTATATATCCATAAAAATTATGCCAGCTGATTCATGATTTAGACTGGCTGAGAAATGCTGCCTGCCTCGTCCCAACTCCTGACCCCTACACGTTCATTACTATAGGACAGATGGAGATCGAATTTGAATATTTGTCACRTTCTGACCATAGTTCTTTTGTGTTTTCTTTGTTTTAGTGTTGGTCAGGACGTGAGCTGAGTGGGCATTCTATGTTGTGTGTCTAGTTTTCCCGTTTCTGTGTTTGGCCTGATATGGTTCTCAATCAGAGGCAGGTGTTAGTCATTGTCTCTGATTGGGAACCATATTTAGGTAGCCTGTTTTGTGTTGGGTTTTGTGGGTGGTTGTCTTCAGTCTTCGTGTGTCTGCACCAGATAGAACTGTTTCGGTTTTCACGTTTGTTGTTTTTTGTATTTTGGAGTGTTCAGTTTTTTGTCTTTTATTAAACATGATGAACACTAATCACGCTGCGCTTTGGTCCTCTCCTTCCACAGAAGAAAACCGTTACAATATTGAAACAATGTTGCAAATGTCGGAGAGACAGACAGCAAGGTTTATACAAATCTCTGCTGTTGAAAACTAAATGTTAGTCTAAAAGAAATGGGAGATAATGTCTAGATGMTTTTTATAGTGGAGATCAAGTTTATAAATTGCCTGGCTGGGCTGATGAGACAATGGATTGCGTAGTCAGATGGAACAGAGTAAATAGGCATTTTAAAGTCATAGATTTAGCCTGGTGGTATCTTGTGGAATAGACACCGGCTGGAATGTGCTTTTAACCAATCAGCATTCAGGATTAGACGCACCCGTTGTATAATATTTATTAATGCACTGTGCATAGTGTTCATCCCTCTGTTTCTATTTCTGTTTCATGCCTCTCTCATTAACCAGCGCTGCCTTGAATCCCTTTGGTGCAAAACAACCTAGTGACTGGTACCCTGCTATGCTGGGACCTTGAAGTACTGCAGTCTACAGACAAACGCAAAGACGCACGTACACGTACACACACACAACAACACACACACCACACACAACACACCACACACACACACACACACACACACACACACACACACAGTGTCTTGTATTGCACTTAAATCTTTAAAGTGCAGTGCTGAGGAAATACTTCTGACACTCTTTTCACCTCTAAGGCTAAAGAGCTGTGCGTTGATAAGGCAGGATTTTTACTAAGCATTTTCAAGCATCAATCGATGGTCATTCTTCTAGAATGACAGAGTCGCTCGATAGCATGGCAAAGAGCCAGGTAGAACTTGATGGCAAAATAATGTAAAAGATTTAAAAACAAAGCATACTTTCAATTTATATTTTGCCATTAGTATATTCTTGCCCAATGTTTTGAGCTGCTGCACTCCGGAAGGAGATTAAGGGCAAAGAGCAGTAAGAATAAGAGCATGTTTCACTCCATCGGCCATCGGGCTGCTGAACAGTTGGACAGTAGGCCGCAGAGACTTTCAATATGTGGAAATCTAAACATGTGACGTGTGTACGAACTTTGCATTTTTCCGTACYGCATGTAATATATTGTGTTGTGTTTGTGCATTTGTATGCTGACGTCACAGAATGAATTTGCATGTAAATGGACAATAAAGTATATTGTATTGTATGATGGCCTTATCAAATCTACTATTTGGGGTCTTAGCTACTGAGTTTTGCTGTGGTTTTCATTTGAAACCTCCTTGACATGCCATGGTTCAAAGCAATACATTTTATTAAACCTCTGTAATGCAAGTCTGATCTGATTATTGACATTTCAGCTGGCTTGTTCTTCATACCCCTCCATGATCACCTTTGTATCGASCAGCAGCTCAGCTCTCACTAGCTCTCTGGCACATAAAGCCTTAGAAAGTGATCTATGACTCTCAGATGAATCCCAAAGTCACACACCGCTCACATGGATGGTTAGGTGAGGTGTAGTGGCTGAATGCCTCAATTGCCGTTTACTCCCCTTTCTCTGCAAGTCCCTCTGTATTGAGCTGACATCCCACTTCATCTACAAGTGAGAATGAAGTACACTGTAGAGAGTCTATATTAGAATATATTAAATGTGACTAGACATCTTCCTTTGACTAGACATAGAAATCTGCCCTACTTCTGTCTCACAGGGTAGCAGAATATACTTATATCTTCAAGTTAATGTACAGATGAACAAGATACCGATATGCAACAGACTTTGGGGGCTATGATTAATCCCTCTAAAGAATCAGATTGTGCATTTATGGAGAGTAAAGAAGTCTGCGTGACTCAGTAACTTCCAGTAGCTATAAAGTTCAGCTAGTGATAATGTTGTTGATGGTGATTAATCAGGAGCTATGATCCATGATCGGTTGGTTCTACATGACTGCTTGTAACATCAAGAGCATCTCCTGTCGCCAGCAGACCATGCTCTGTTCAATAAGGTCCCCTCCACACTCGAGCACACACTGAAACTCCAATTAAATCCAACTCATTGCATAGCCAATGTCAGCGCAAGGAAGTTGTAAAAAAGTGTCTTTCTGCCCTTGTAGACTAGAGAGTTTGTTATAGAAGTGTAGTGCTTGTTCCTCTCTGCCATCACCTTTCCCCTACATACACGGAGCTCATTAATGTCTTTGGTTGGTCGTGGTTCTGAAGAAGACGTCATGATGGCAGTCAAATGTGATGATTCCGCTTAGTCCATGGAAGCATCCAGATAGTTGGATGAGCCCTCCAGTGTGGTGGTGAAAAAATAAAGTATTATCAATCAGAGAGCCTACTCCAATGTCACAGCGCTGGATTCAATCTGAAAATCCCCATTAAAACTTTATGTGCAACAAATCAATCAGGAAGCTGCTGCATGGAAAATTGATTTTAAATCCTCTTTCAGCTAATAGTTAAGATATATTGAGAGCTACTGGTGCACTTTGGTCTTATCTGCTGATGTGAACAAGGCTGAAGGTGTAGTGGTAGAGAAGATGAATGTCTGTTTCCTTTTTAGATTATTTCCTTGTTGAATCTAAATCAATCAGAAATCTAGAATGGAGTAGTATAGAATGGGGAATTCTTCTGCTTTTTTTCTTTAGATGAAAATTCSGCTTTCAAGCTGAATTAGATTGTACAGTACATCTAATAGGGCGAAAGCAGGCTGAATCCTCTGTATCAATCCTGGTATCTATAGCAACACAGCTTTTGGGCCCTGGATCTGATAAAACCCCAGCCTGTCTGTGATTGCTTCAATTAGCAGCTTCACACTCTCTGTAAAACTGATAGACGAGTAGTGAGCTTCCCAACTGCAGCCTTCCTCTGCCTCCACCAGGCTCCCAAAAGGCCCACAGATAAGACAGTATTAGTAGGGAAGAGACTGGAGGGAGCCCGGACCTGCTATCACTACATTAYCTCTCATTATAAAACAGTGCTTGGTCCAAGAGACAGATAAGGTTCTGATAAAGGAGTCAAATTGCTTCGTGTGTGGTGCCCTTATTTTATKTGTTGGTTAATCGAAAGCACAGACCCTCTGTAAGAATGCCTCAAACACAGACTTTTATAGAACATATGAGCTCTATGGGCCCAAACATAAAAGGGTTCACTACCTTTTATGAACCCTTTTTCTCCTGGATGTTTGACTAACCTGAGAATGTTTAATGAACATCACAGACATACTCTTACAAAGCCCCTCAATGAATCTATCATATATTATACAGGTAGATTGAATTTGGTCCCATGTGGCTCAGTTTGAAGAGCTTGGCACTTGCAATGCCAGGGTTGTCGGTTCGATTCACACTGGGAGCCAGTACAAAAAAGTATGAACATGTATGCACTCACTAYTAAGTCACTCTGGATAAGAGCATCTGCTAAATTATATGATGTATTCTGTGTTTTGGCTTACGGCATTATACAGTATGGTTAAACTGGCAGTACTACACCTATTACGTAGTGATTCTGTCTTTTACTACATCAGATGTAAAAACCTATGTAACAGAAGGCCACTGTTTTTTTCCAGGTTCGCAGCAGGTGGTGGGTGGAGCCCAGTGAGGGAGAGGTTCCACCCCAGGGGAAGCTGGAGCTGAGGCAGGTGGCTCACCTATATGACAATCAAATGCATTTATAAAGCCTTTTTTGCATCAGCAGATGTCACAAAGTGCTATACAGAAACCCGGCCTAAAACCCAAAACAGCAAGCAATGCAGATGTAGAAGCACGGTGGCTAGGAAAAACTCTCTAGAAAAGGCAGGAACCTAGGAAGAAACCTAGAGAGGAACCAGGCTCTGAGGGGTGGCCAGTCCTCTTCTTCTCTTCTGTGCCTGGTGGAGATTTTAAGAGTATATGGGCATTTAAGGCCAGATTGTTCTTCAAGATTTTTAAACGTTAGATAACCAGCAGGGTCAAATAATAATCATAGTGGTTGTAGAGGGTGCACTTCCAGGACAAGCTGCACCTATCCATCCAGGATAATGAAACACACCATATTTCTCTCTGCCAATGGAAAGGGCACTACCATTGTCACCAACCTTCCTTTTGTCCCTAGTCTGGACCTGGGGGCACATTTCAGGTACAGGCAGGGAGTGTGTACATACTTTACATATTCAATCAAATCAGTCATTCAAATCCCATTCAAATCCACCAGTCATTCAATTATTTCCCTGAAAGCTTATTTTCTGTCCTCTGCTCCCCAGCTCTGGTCCATATCAGTACTGCTTTAGAGTGACCAACTGAGGTCAGCCCTTCCACCAGCTATACTGGAACACAGAGGGGTACCTCCAGTTCCTCCGCAGAGGCCCCCCCCGCCCACCAACACAACCAGGGAGGAAAAGGGTCGCAGCTCCCTGGTTCCTCCAGCTGTAGATGGGCCAGTCTTCAGCCTGCATCCTATACGCATAGAGCTCGCCACGGGACACACTGCTAACATGTTGCTGGAGGGCTCCTCTGATTCTCCCAAGGTGGGAACATGTGACAATGGTGGCAAACACTCCTCTGTCAGACRCAACTTAGATAGTAAGTTGAGATCTAGAAACATAGACTCATGAGAGCACCAGCTGTTCCGGACGATGGGTTATCATGCTCTCCATAGCCAATGTGAGCAAGACCTTTTAAACAGGTTAACATTCACAAGGCTGCGGGGCCAGACGGATTACCAGGACGTGTACTTAGAGCATGCGCGGACCAACTGTCAAGTGTCTTCACTGACATTTCAAAYTCTTCCTGACAAAGTCTGTAATACCTACATGTTTYAAGCAGACCACCATAGTCCCTGTGCCCAAGAAAGCGAAGGTAACCTGCCTAAATGACTACGCCCCATAACACACTTCTAAAGGCTGGTTATGGCTCACATTAACACCATCACCCCGGAAACTCTAGACCCATTCCAATTCGCATACCGTCCCAACAGATCCACAGATGACGCAATCTCAATTGCTCTCCATACTGCCCTTTCCCACCTGGACAAAAGGAACACCTATGTGAGAATGCTTTTCATTGACTACAGCTCAGTGTTCAACACCATAGTGCCCACAAAGCTCATCAATAAGCTAAGGACCATGGGACTAAACACTTCCCTCTGCAACTGGATCCTGAACTTCCTGACAGGCCRCACCCCCAGGTGGTGAGGGTAGGCAACAGATCTGCCACGCTGATCCTCGACACGGGGGCCCCTCAGGGGTGCGTACTTAGTCCCCTCCTGTACTGCCTGTTCACCCACTAATACGTGGCCAAGCACGACTCCAACACCATCATTAAGTTTGCTGACGACACAGCGATGAGAGCCTATAGGGAGGAGGTCAGAGACCTGGCAGTGTGGTGCCAGGAAAACAATCTCTCCCTCAATGTGAGCAAGACAAAGGAGATGATCGTGGACCACAGGAAAAGGAGGGCCGAACACACCCCCATTCACATTGACGGGGCTGTAATGGAGCTGATCGAGAGTTTCAAGTTACAAACTAGCATGGTCAAAACACACCAAGAAAATTGTGAAGAGGGCACGACAACGCCTTTTCCCCCTCAGGAGACTGAAAAGATTTGGCATGGGTCCCCAGATCCTCAAAAAGTTATACAGTTGCACCATTGAGAGCATCCTGACCGGTTGCATCACGACCTGGTATTACAACTGCTCGGCATCCGACCGTAAGGCGCAACAGAGGGTAGTGCGAACGGCCCAGTAYATCACTGGGGCCAAGCTTCCTGCCATCCAGGACCTATATACTAGGCGGTGTCAGAGGACGGCCCAAAAAAACAGTCAAAGACTCCAGTCATAGACTGTTCTCTCTGCTAACGCATGGCAAGCGGTACCGGAGTGCCAAGTCTAGGTCCAAAAGGTTACTCAACAGCTTCTACCCCCAAGCCATACGACTGCTGAACAATTAATCAAATGGCCACCCGGACTATTTGCATTGACACCCCCACCCCTTTGTTTTTACACATGCTGCTACTCGCTGTTTATTATCTATGCATAGTCACTTTACCCCTACCAACATGTAGAAATTACCTTGACTAATCTGTACCCCCGCACATTGACTCGGTACCAGTACCGGTACCCCTAGTCTATACATAATGTAGCCTCATTATTGTTATTTTATTGTGTTACTTTTTWWTTTATTTTTTATTTTAGTAAATATTTTCTTAACTCTATTKTCTTAAAACGGAATTGTTGGTTAAGGGCTTGTCAGTAAGCATTTTATGGTATCTGTTGTATTCGGCGCTTGTGTCAAATAACATTTGATTTGACACACTCCCTCAAGCAACAGATATGGCTGCCTTTACACAGCCAGATCAATTCTGATATTTTTTCCACATATTGGTCTTCTGACCAATCTTTTCAAATATTTTTCAGAGCTGATCTGATTGGTCTAAAGACTAAATAGTGAAAAAAAGATCAGAATTGGTCTGCCTGTGTTAACAGTCTTTGTTCGTCAATAACAGTCTGTGCATTTTGGATAATTTATTATGTGTTACGGGTGAAAAATGTAGACACCGACTGCATTGGTCTTTGTCAGCACCCACAGTTGTTGGACTTTGAATAAATTATTCAATTTTATTCGCAAAACGAATCTAGTATGTTTCACCACATTGGACTAACTTTATGGATTCGTTTTTATGTTCAGCCAAACCAGTTCTTTTTAGTGTACCATTACCAGTGTTTAATAATAGTATTCACAGCTGGTTATTGACATTCGCWAAAATTTGGACGAACATGTGAATTACAGTAAGTGCACTCTTAGCTAGCATTTCAGATAATGACACAGGGGCCTCAAGGTTGAATACTACAGAGATAAAGGTGTTTAAAGCCCCCTTCATCTGACAATAGTCACGCTGCACAGGCCTGGGTATTGACTTCCTCTCTGGGTATTACTGGGATGCATTTCTCCTTGAGTCCTTATTGATTGAATGGTGAACAGGAGAGGGAAAGAAGCGGGAACCAGAGGTAAGCCCATGCCACTGCAGCCTCTGCTGATCCCCTATATCTTTCAATGGCAATTGTAGGATTGTATTTCAGGAAATCCCAAGCAAAGCTTTGGCAGGACAGGGCTGTATTTCTGTTGGGTAGTTATAGGAAACTGTCACATTTATACCTACACAAGGTCAAAATCTGAGCTTCAGTGCAGAATTGCATATAATGGTATAAATGTTGTCTTGAGCTAACGGAATGTGTGTACTGAATACCTGTGTTTCTAACCCAGGTGGTCTGAGAGAGGCTGGTGTGTCACGCCATGCTAGGTCACCAGAGTGGGAAGGAGCTCATCACCTGTCTTGGACATCTCCTCCSAGCAGCTCAGCTTCTTAGTGGAGAAGGTACAGTATGCGACACCAATCACCAATCACCCACAGCCTAAAACTTACTGCCKCTCTGCTCACACCTTACATAACAGAAACAAGCCTCGGTGCATGTGCATGGAAGCCTTAGTGCATGGAAATCATCTCATAAGTTTCTACAATCAYGGTGCAGCCATCCATGCCCAATGACACACATTTCATAATGCTTGAAAAATTAGACCTCACATCAGTCATTTGTTCATTGAAGGCATTTATTGTGCAGCAGATCGGTGGCTGGGTTGAGACATTGTGTTTTTTCGATGTTCTACAGCTCCAGTGTCAGAAGTGCTTTGCATGCTCTGTGAAGCTGGATCTCAGTGATTATCTCCTACCTCCTAAGCAAATTACACTGTACACTTCTGCACCAGTTTGTTCCTGATTTATGATGTGGAGATGGCAATGGTTCTGGCAGAGCACAAAAGCTTTGCCCCAGATTCTAGTAACCAATAATCAGTGTTGATTTTAGCATGTAAATCTTGGTGGGGCAAACAAAAAAATGTGGGATGCATGTGTAACAGATTAGCTTCCGTTCCTCTCCTCGCCCCGAACCAGGGGACCCTCTGCACACATCAACAACTGCCTCCCACGAAGCATCGCTTCCCATCGCTCCACAAAAGCCGCGGCACTTGCAGTGCAAGGGGAACAACTACTTCAAGGTCTCAGAGCGAGTGACGTCACCAATTGAAATGCTATTAGCACATCAGTTACACTCACCCCCCTTTTGACCTCCTCCTTTTCCGCAGCAACCAGTGATCCGGGTCAACAGCATCAATGTAACAGTTTAGCTTCCGTCCCTCTCCTCGCCACTACCTGGGCTTGAACCAGGGACCGTCTGCACACATCAACAACTGCCTCCCATGAAGCATCGCTACCCATCGCTCCACAAAAGCCGCAGAGCAAGGGGAACAACTTCTTCAAGGCCTCAGAGCGAGTGACGTCACCGATTGAAACGCTATTAGCACGCACCCCGCTAACCATTTCACATCGGTTACACATGCCAGCAAAGCCACTACGCAACACTAAACAATACATTAATTGCACTTTAACGGTGACAAACGGTGACTACAAACTGTTAGCGCCTACATAAATCGAATCGTATTAGTCACATGCTCCAAATACAACAGGTGTAGACCTTACAGTGAAATGCTTACTTACAAGCCCCTAACCAACAATGCAGTTATATATATACAGTATATATATACACGGATAAGAACAAGAAATAAAAGTAACAAGTAATTAAAGAGCAGCCGTAAAATAACAATAGCGAGACTATATACAGGGCGGTACCGGTATAGAATCAATGTGCGGGGGTACCGGTTAGTTGAGGTAATATGTACATGTGGGTAGAATTATTAGTGACTATGCATAGATGATAGCAACAGAGAGTAGCAGCGGTGTAAAACAGGGGGCGGGGCAATGCAAATAGTCTGGGTAGCCATTTGATTAGGTGTTTAGGAGTCTTATGGCTTGGAGGTAGAAGCTGTTTAGAAGCCTCTTGGACCTAGACTTGGTGCATCGGTAAGGCTTGCCGTGTGGTAGCAGAGAGAACGGTATAGAACAGTCTTTGACAATTTTTAGGGCCATCCTCTTACACTGCCTAGTAAAGCTGTCCCAACAGCAGAGTCCCAACACCTTACCACTGCTACACCTGGCTGTCAGCGGAGCCTTGTCTGGCAGCGAAACAGTTCATTCAGCCTCAATTACTGCCTTTTTTAAAAACATAGCTGTAATGGCTGACTTGCTTAAACAAATGTGGTTTCAACTGACAATTGAGTTGTACAAACTATGGCATAAGGGGATGACAAGCAGATAAGAGGCAATCTGTAATTTTGATTAAGACATTAATGAGCGAGCTAGGACGGACGTAGTCAATAGAACTATTTGTTCAGCACTTTTGAAATGTAGAGCGACAGAATTCAGAACATGTGCCGTTCTTACAGTGTACTCCCTGTACAAGTTAGAACCGTAGGATAAATAAATGGGACATCTAAACAGACAATGAAAGCTCTTACAATATTCGATGATTACATTTCTCTAAAACAGATTATAGGCTATTTGTGCACCACCAAGTTAAAACAGTAGGTGGGTCTTTGTGTGTCAAAAAAGTATGTCATATAACACTATTTGACACGTTAAATAACACAATTCTATTAATTTGCACGTGCAAGCCAAGCACCACCAATACTATCAGTAGTACTGNAGTATGTCATATAACACTATTTGACACGTTAAATAACACAATTCTATTAATTTGCACGTGCAAGCCAAGCACCACCAATACTATCAGTAGTACTGTCAATGCTGTACAAAAAAGTAGCCAAACAAGCACACACCGGGCCACGAACGATGTGTTTACAATACAAATTATTAGGGTGAGGCACACGGGCTACTAACAGCTTACTACACAACATACACTTAGTATTACTTTCTTAGCTACTGTATACATTTCTCCCTTGTGTATTACGTMATTTATGCAGCAGCATACAATACATTTTTGGACTAACCTTGTGAAGGTGGCGCAGCAGTCCTTTGTGGGCAAATTTCGTCACCAAACTTTGTCATCAAAGTCTGGCATTCTCTGGATTTATGGTGAGAACTCTGGGGAAACACATTGAATAGCAGGCTAACTTTAGAGKTTTYTTTGCAACGCTTGCAGTTAGTCACTGATTTCTTCCAAGTGACTCATTGTTGAATTTGCGATTTCCAACTTGTTGTGTAATCTTTATGTACAACGGCCAATGAGCACCGATATGTTTTATCTATACTTTCTCTTCATATAACAAGGATTTTAAAGGATTTGCCAGTAGATTGTCGACAACTGATGATGACTGCTTGCTAAGACTTTGAAAGTAAGATGTTGACATGATCAGTCCAATCAAAGCTACTGTACAGTAGATATAACGTGATTTGATGTCATTCTATCTGTGGCCAATGACCTTGAGCCTTCTTGGATCGGCACTTCTAATATAACTATGGCAGAACCCAMGGGGCTAAAATTTTCGAGCTCTAAACTCAGAAATAGGGACGATGTACTGTCCCATGAGTGACAAAAAACTGAGCCAATCATGACAGAAAACTGAGCCAATCAGGCACAACACTCTCTATTTTCTGCTGGCTTGCCCCAGTCGATGGTACTGACTTTGTATCGTTGACCGTCGATGGTACCGACGACCGTCGTGAGAGTGTCCCTTTTCCATACAGTGGTCATAATAGTTTGCAGGTCAAACCGTTCGGACACTACAGACGTTTTCGTGAGAAGACAGACTTTCGGGATGTCTCATGGWCTGACAAACACCGCTCTAGTTTTGTCACCTTTCACCGTAGATGTGGAACTGTGACATCGGYGGATGCGGTGGATTGAGGACGAATCCAATGTAAAAAACTGATATTTCTAGCTTAAACCTGAATACACAKTATGCCTATTGTTACAAAAACTTGAGAGGAAGAACGAGGAGTCACCACTATCATCATAATGATTTTCTGTCCCCCCTATTTCACTTTCATTATCACAAGCACAAACTCTAGCTCAATGTTTGTATTATCGCCCCTTTCATGCTGAACCTGTGCATATTTTTACACACATCTCACATCTCCTGGCAGCTGCTTTCAGGTCCTGTTGCTGATCAGCCTTTTTGAACTGAAAATTATAATTTCTCAGTGGCATTCTTTTATCTGACTCTGTGCCATTCATCTATGTGTTGACAGTCTTGCCTCTTGATTTACAGGCTGCTTGTGCAGAGGAGCTCTCCGGGATAAAGCAATTAGAGAGAGGGAAAGGTGACAGGGAGAGGGAAAGGGGATAGGGAGGGAGAGAGGGAGAGAGAGGAAGGGGTAAGGAAAGAAGCAAGAAAGAAAGGGATAAGAAATGCAGTAGAGTTGAGAAGAGGGAGAGAGGCTGAGAATGAATTGCCCATCTATAAGGCCTGCTGTAAATTGTGCTGCCCACACAAGAGAGGGATAGATGGAGATTATAGATTGGGTCTTTTTTGCTTTGCTTAACCTTTAAGAAGTTATTAATGACGACAGGGCAGCTTTTATATGGGCATTATAATCAATTGACATGCTCCCAGCCTCTAGAGTTTACAGTATTGAATACCGGTAGTTACTCTAACTTACTTCATCTTCACAAATCAGTCTTATCTTTTCAAATGTGTTGATGTATGAATCTAACACACAAACTGTCTATCCTCGAACAACTAGTATTTGTACAATACATTACAGGGATAATAGCCTCGGTTTAGACTTAATATAATCTAACTATGTAACATTTGTAGGTGACTATTCATGCTTAGTATTGAGTTGCTGTTACGGCTCTCGTTGGTAGAATGACCAGACCAAGGTGCAGYGTCGTAGGCRTACATTTTCTTTATTAATGTTCCACCAAAAACAATACAACGAACGTAAAGCTTCGTAGGGCAAAACATGCAACAAACAAAGACAAGATCCCACAAAACCCAAACGGAAACTAACAACTTATCTGATTATCTGATTCCCAATCAGAGACAACGATAGACAACTGCCTCCGATTGGGAATCAAACACACCAACATAGAAACAGAAAACCTAGAATGCCCACCCTAATCACACCCTGACCTAACCAAATAGAGAAATCAAAAGGCTCTCTAAGGTCAGGGCGTGACAGTTGCGGGTACCATATCCCCATGTCTATGTGTCTGTAGACCCGGGTGCTGATTGTAGGAGTGCAGACAGAGCTGTGGGTGCTCTTTGACCCCTCGYACCGCCAGGTGAGTGGCCGAGGAGGTTCTGGAAGTGCACTGCGCAGACCATCCTTAGCAGGACACAGTGGGACTGAAGAGAGAGGTCCACTTCCCCACCCTCCACTTCTCCACTTCTAAAACGTACGAATTAAGCAGAGCATTTCCCTGACCTTTGCGTGTGTGTGCTCCTAAACGTTTCCTCACCTTCCCTGTATTGGGTGGCTTATTGTTATAAATGTTGTGGATATTGTTTATTGTGGTTCCACTGTTCTATTGAGGCACACAGGAGGGCTCCAGTTTTCATGTAGTTCCAGAAGGGGACAGATGGTGTAGAAGCAGCTGGTATAGCCGAGGAATGGAACTTCTCCTTATTAAGACTGCATTGAGTCAAGCTGTTCATTTCACCCTCAATTGAAAAGATGTAGAGCATCAGTGTCACGCCCTGACCTTAGAGATCCTTTTTATGTCTCTATTTGGTTTGGTCAGGGTGTGATTTGGGGTGGGTATTCTATGTTCTTTCGTTCTATTATTTGTATTTCTATGTTTTGGCCGGGTAGGGTTCTCAATCAGAGACAGCTGTCTATCGTTGTCTCTGATTGAGAACCATACTTAGGTAKCCCTTTTTCYCACCTGTCTTTGTGGGAAGTTGACTTTGTTTGTGGCACATAGCCTTAAGCTTCATGGTTTGTTTTGTATTGTTTATTGTTTTGTCGACGTCATTTCTAATAAAAAGAAAGGGTACGCTCACCACGCTGCACCTTGGTCCACTTGATTCAAYGGACAATCAGACTGCTCATCCAACCACTTTCCTTTCTCCTGTCACGAACGTGTGGAGGAGAGACGGACCAAAACGCAGCATGTGGAAAATAAGCCATCTTCCTTTTATTATAGAAGAAGGCAAAACGAAACAAAACACTTACAAACTAACAAAACAAATAAACGACCGTGAAGCTAATAAACGTAGTGCGCGCACACACAGGCTACAAACGTTCAGACATAGACAATTCCCCACAACAAACTAAAGCCTATGGCTACCCTAAATATGGCTCCCAATCAGAGACAACAGAAACCAGCTGTCTCTAATTGGGAACCCATTCAGGCAACCATAGACTTTCCTAGACAACTACACACAACATAGACACTGCTAGACAACTATACTAAACATAAACCCAACTACTCTAAATAAACCCCCTAAACCTTACAATCACCCTGGACACTACAAAACCCACATAAATACCCATGTCACACCCTGACCTAACTAAAATAATAAAGAAAACAAAGAATACTAAGGCCAGGGCGTGACATAGCCCCCCCCCTTAAGGTGCGAACTCCGGGCGCACCACACAAAAGTCTAGGGGAGGGTCTGGGTGGGCATCTGACCACGGTGGTGGCTCAGGCTCAGGGCGAGGTCCCCACCCCACCATAGTCAATCCCAGCTATATCCCCCCCCTACAAATGACCACCCTCATATTACCCCCACTTAATCTTTGGGTAACATCGACACAAGGGCAGCACCGGGATAGAGGAATAGCTCAGGATAGAGAGGTAGCTCAGGATAAGAGAGGTAAGCTCAGGATAGAGGGGCAACTCCGGACTGAAAGGCAGCTCCGGACAGAGAGACAGCTCTGGACTGAGGGGCAGTTTGGACAAATAGCCGCTCTGGACTGAGGGACAGCTTCATGACTGGCTGACGGCTCTGGAACGCTCATGGCTGGCTGACGGCTCTGGACGCTCATGGCTGGCTGACGGCTCTGGACGCTCATGGCTGGCTGACGGCTCTGGACGCTCATGGCTGGCTGACGGCTTGGACGCTCATGGCACTGACGGCTCAGGACGACTCATGGCTGGCTGACGGCTCTGGGCAGATCCTGTCTGGTTGGCGGCTCTGGCAGATCCTGTCTGGTTGGCGGCTGGCTGCCTGCGCAGATCTGTCTGGTTGGCGGCTCTGGCAGATCTCTGTTTCTTGGTGGCGCTCTGGCAGATCCTGACTGACAAATGGCTTCTAGCGGCTCCTGACTGACTAACGGCTCTGACGGCTCGGGACAGACGGGCGGCTCTATATGGCTCGGGCATGAACGGTGCTTCAGACGGCGTGGTGGAAAGAACGGATGGCTCAGACGGCGCTGGGAAGACGGATGCTTTTTCAGACGTGCGCTGGTGGAACGGATGGCTCAGATGCGCTGCGGAGACGGATGGCTCAGATGGCCTGCGGAGACGGATGGCTCAGACTGATCCTGTCTGGCGGAAGGCTTTGGCTGCTCCTGTCTGGCGGAAGGCTCTGTAGGCTCATGGCAGACGGGCAGTTCATGCGGCGCTTGGCAGACGGACAGTTCAGGCGCCGTTGGCAGACGGCAGAACTCTGGCCGGTGAAGAACGCACTGTAGGGGCCTGGTGCGTGGTGCCGGAACTGGAGGTACCGGGCTAAGGGACAACGCACCTTCAGGCTAGTGCGGGGAACAACAACAGGGCACACTGAGTTCTCAAGGCGCACTATATGCCTGGTGCGTGGTACCGGACTGAAGGGCACGCACCTCAGGACGAGTGCGGGGAGAAATAACAGTGTGTACAGACTCAGGAGACGCACAGGTGGCTTAGTGCGTGGTGCCGGAACTGGAGGCACTGGGCTGGAGACACGCACCAATAGGGGAGAGTGCGTGGAGGAGGAACAGGGCTCTGAAACGCACTGGAAGCCTGGTGCGTGGTGTAGGCACTGGGGTATTAGGCTGGGGCGAGGAGGTGGGCGCCGGAAATACCGGACCGTGCAGGCGTACTGGCTCCCTTGAGCACCGAGCCTGCCCAACCTTACTGGTTGAATGCTCCCCGTCGCCCGACCAGTGCGGGGAGGTGGAATAACCCGCACCGGTCTATGTAGGCGAACCGGGGACACCATGCGTAAGGCTGGTGCCATGTAAGCCGGCCCAAGGAGACGTACTGGTGGCCAAATATGTAGGGCCTGCTTCATGACATTTGGCTCAATGCCCAATCTAGCCCTACAAGTGCGGGGAGGTGAGATAAACCCGCACTGGGCTATGACCCGTACAGGAGAACACCGTGCGCTCTACTGCGTAACACGGCGTCTGCCCGTACTCCCGCTCTCCACGGTTAGCCTGGGAGTGGGCGCAGGTCTCCTACCTGCCCTTGGCCCACTACCCTCTTAGCCCCCCCCCCAAGAAATTTTTGGTAGTACTCACGGGCTTTTCAGGCCTTCCAGCCACGTCTCCTTGCTGGCCTCCTCAATATCTCCGCCTCTCTGCCTCGCTGCCTCCAGCTCAGCTTTAGGGCGGCGATATTCTCCTGGTTGAGCCCATGGTCCCTTACCATCCAATATTTCCTCCATGTCCATGAGTCCTGGTCTATTGCCGCTGTTGTTGGTTCCGCTCATGCTGCTTGAATCCAATGTTGGTGGGGAAATTCTGTCGCGATCCGTGTGGAAGGAGAGACGGACCAAACGCAGCATGTGGAAAATAGCCATCTCCTTTATTATAGAAGAAGGCAAAACGAAACAAAACACTTACAAACTAACAAAACAAATAAACGACCGTGAAGCTAATAACGTAGTGCGCGCACCACACAGGCTACAAACGGTTCAGACATAGACAATTCCCCACAACAAACTAAAGCCTATGGCTACCTAAATATGGCTCCCAATCAGAGACAACAGAAACCAGCTGTCTCTAATTGGGAACCCATTCAGGCAACCATAGACTTTCCTAGACAACTACACACAACATAGACACTGCTGAGACAACTATACTAAACATAAACCAACTACTCTAAATAAACCCCCTAAACCTTACAATCACCTGGACACTTACAAAACCCACATAAATACCCATGTCACACCCTGACCTAACTAAAATAATAAAGAAACAAAGAATACTAAGGCCAGGGCCGTGACATCTCCTAAGAGGCTGATAACAAATTCCACTCCTGTTAACCGTCAGCGGGACACCTGTCGACCACGTCCAGTGAAATTGGAGGGCGCGCAATTCAATATAAATAATCGTAATGTTAAACATTTCTGAACAATACAAGTATCTTATATAATTTAAAAGCTTAAATTCTTGTTTATCTATTGTCTTATTTACAATAGGCTTTACAGCGAAAGCATACCATGTGATTGTTTGAGGATGGCGCCCCACATCAACATATTTTCAACCAGCACAGTCTTCATAAAATCACAAATAGCGATTAATAAATCACTTACTTTTGAAATTCCTCTGTTGCAGTCCAAGGTCCAGCTACAACACGAATTTTCCGTTTTGTTATAAAATCCTTCTTTATATCCCAAAAAGTCTGTTAAATTGGCGCCATCGATTTCAGTAATCCACTCGTTCAAAATGCAGACAAAGGAATCCAAAAACTACCGCTAAACTTTGTTCAAAACAAGTCAAACTACATTTCTATTTAATCCTCAGGTCCCTAAAATGTAAATAAACTATAATATTCATACAGAACAGTAGTATGTTCAGTAAGAAAAGTAAAATTAGCAGGCGCACGTCCTCTTTGTCGCGCGCGAACAAACGGATGTTTCCACTGAGACTCTTTGTACCAAAACTCCAAATTCTTCCTCGTTTTGGAAGAAACAAGCTTGAACCTTGAACAAAGACTGTTTGAAATCTAGTGGAAGCCATAGCAATGCAATCTGAGTGCTAGAAACCCATTGCATAGGACCCATAGCTTTCCATTATAAGATCCTGGGACATCAGAAAAATAAAACATTCCGGTTGGTTTCCTGTAGATTTTAGCCTACCATATCAATTGTGTTATAGTCTCATACATTAATGTAACATTTCTACAAACTTCAAAGTGTTTCTATCCAATGGTAGCAATTATATGCATATCCTGGCTTCTGGCCTGAGTAACAGGTAGTTTACTTTGGGCACGTCAGTCAGGTGGAAATTCAGGAAAATAGACCCTAGCCCTAAGAATGAAAGATTAACAAACAGGACACATACACTGGGTGTACAAAACAATCGACACACCTCCCTAATATTGATTGCACCCCCCTTAGCCCTCACAACAGCCTCAATTCGTCATGGCATGGACTCTACAAGGTGTCGAATGTGTTCCACAGGGATGCTGCCCATGTGGACCTCCAATGCTTCCCACAGTTGTTTCAAGTGACTGGATGTCTTTGGTGTATCATTCTTGATACACATGGGAAACTGTTGAGCGTGAAAACCCCAGCAGGTTGCAGATCTTGACACATTCAAATCGGTGCGCCTGCACCTACTAACCTACCTCAAAGGCACATAAATATTTTGTCTTGCCCATTTACCCTCTGAATGGCACACATACACAATCCATGTAAAAAATGTCTCAAGGCTTAGAAATCCTTCTTTATCCTGTCTCCTCCCTTCATCTACATGATTGAAGTGGATTTAACAGGTGACATCAATAAGGGATCATAGCTTTCACCTGGATTCACCTGCTACAGTTCTATGTCATGGAAAGAGCAGGTGTTCCTAAGTTTTAGGAACAGGGTTTTTGTCAACAAGCAGAAATCCAGAAAATTTGTCTTGGTACCGGCTGAAAAATTTATGGAAGTGAATATAAATAAAAGGTGTACTGTGTCAGGGTTACGGGAGGTGAAGTCAGATGCAGGAGAGCAGAGGTAGTGACAGGCACACTTTAATTCCGTTCCACAAAATACAGCACATAAAAACAATAACGTGCCAAAAACACGGAACATGGAAAAGTAAAGCTCCCGCAATAATCCACAATCACAAACAACAATTACACACAAAGACATGGAGGGGAAACAGAGGACTAATACATGCAGTAATTAGGAATGAAAACCAGGTGTGTAATGAAACAAAGACAAAGCCAACGGAATATGAGAAATGGAGCGGCGAGGCTAGAAAGCCGGTGACGTCGATCGCCTGAACGCCGCCCGAACAAGGAGAGGAGCCGACTTCGGTGAAAGAGTCGTGACAATACGGTAATTTCCTAATCTCTCAGATTTAAGGACAGACACTTCAAACACTATACTCACTTTTGAGTAAATGTTTGACTAGCTTTTTTCATGTATGAATCTGTTATGCAAATCAAATCAAATTTTATTGTCGCATACACATGGTTTGCAGATGTTAATGCGAGTGTAGCGAAATGCTTGTGCTTCTAGTTCTGACCATTCAGTAATATCGAACAAGTAATCAAACAATTTCACAACTACCTTATACACACACAAGTGTAAAGGAATGAAATGAAATATGTACAAATAAATATATGATGAGTGATGGCCGAACGGCATAGGCAAGATGCATAGATGTATAGAGTACAGTATATACATATCAAATCATCATATCAAATCAAATGTATTAATATAGCCCTTTGTACATCAGCTGATATCTCAAAGTGCTGTACAGAAACCCAGCCTAAAACCCCAAACAGCAAGCAATGCAGGTGAAGAAGCAACGATGGCTTAAAAAAACTCCCTAGAAAAGGCAAAACCTGGAAG
>NC_036842.1:65481250-65483745 GCF_002910315.2 Salvelinus sp. IW2-2015 | reverse complement strand
AATATCAATTGTGTTATAGTCTCATACATTAATGTAACATTTCTACAAACTTCAAAGTGTTTTCTATCCAATGGTAGCAATTATATGCATATCTGGCTTCTGGCCTGAGTAACAGGTAGTTTACTTTGGGCACGTCAGTCAGGTGGAAATTCAGGAAAATAGACCCCTAGCCCTAAGAATGAAAGATTAACTAAACAGGACACATACACTGGGTAACAAAACAATCGACACACCTCCCTAATATTGAGTTGCACCCCCCTTAGCCCTCACAACAGCCTCAATTCGTCATGGCATGGACTCTACAAGGTGTCGAAAGTGTTCCACAGGGATGCTGCCCATGTGGACTCCAATGCTTCCCACAGTTGTTTCAAGTTGACTGGATGTCTTTGGGTGTATCATTCTTGATACACATGGGAAACTGTTGAGCGTGAAAAACCAGCAGGTTGCAGATCTTGACACATTCAAATCGGTGCGCCTGGCACCTACTAACCTACCCTCAAAGGCACATAAATATTTGTCTTGCCCATTCACCCTCTGAATGGCACACATACACAATCCATGTGTCAAATGTCTCAGGCTTAGAAATCCTCTCTTTATCCTGTCTCCTCCCCTTCATCTACACTGATTGAAGTGGATTTAACAGGTGACATCAATAAGGGATCATAGCTTTCACCTGGATTCACCTGTTCAGTCTATGTCATGGAAAGAGCAGGTGTTCCTAATGTTTTGTACACTCAGTGTATGTGTGTAAGCACGCACTGTACTGTACTGGAGTGCCCACATCTGGGATTATGGATTTAAAGTTTTCTGAAGTGGCAAAAGCAAGATGATGGCACCGCTAGGAAAGCCAAATCCAGCTATTATCGAAGGAAACCCACAGGAAACAATATCTGAGACACTTCAAGCAAAAGTACACACATATACACTACCATTAGGCAGAAGAGGCAATTGCCTCAGGCCTCACATCATCAAAGGTCCTCATGAGCTGGTCAAATAGTAATAATTAATTTGCTTGACGCACCCACATGCTCCACTCAAGACATAGTAAGTAAATAACATAAAAAATCCCCATAAAAATCAGTCTAGAGATATGTTTTGTTTTTGCACAGGCTGCTTCTCAATCCACAGCATCTGCGGTGGACGGTGGCCGAGCAACAGAGGTTTTTGTCAGACAAGCAGAAATCCTGAAAATTAGTCTTGGTACCGGGCTGAAAAATTAATGGAAGTGAATATAAATAGAAGGTGTACGTGTCAAGGGTGTGTACGGGAGGCGAAGTCAGATGCAGGAGAGCAGAGTGTAGTGAACAGGCACACTTTAATTCCGTTCCACAAAATACAGCACATAAAAACAATAACGTGCCAAAAACACGGAACATGGCAAAAGTAAAGCKCCCGACAATAATCCACATCACAAACAAACAATTACACACAAAGACATGGAGGGGAAACAGAGGACTAAATACATGCAGTAATTAKGGAATGAAAACCAGGTGTGTAATGGAACAAGACAAAGCCAACGGAATATGAGAAATGGAGCGGCGATGGCTAGAAAGCCGGTGACGTCGATCGCTGAACGCCGCCCGAACAAGGAGAGGAGCCGACTTCGGTGGAAGTCGTGACAATACGGGTAATTCCTATATCTCTCAGATTAAGGACAGACACTTCAAAACATACTCACTTTTGAGTAAATGTTTGACTAGCTGTTTTTCATGTATGAATCTGTTATGCAAATCAAATCAAATTTTATTGGTCGCATACACATGGTTTGCAGATGTTAATGCGAGTGTAGCGAAATGCTTGTGCTTCTAGTTCTGACCATTCAGTAATATCGAACAAGTAATCAAACAATTTCACAACTACCTTATACACACACAAGTGTAAAGGAATGAATATGAATATGTACAAATAAATATATGGATGAGTGATGGCCGAACGGCATAGGCAAGATGCAGTAGATGGTATAGAGTACAGTATATACATATCAAATCATATCATATCAAATCAAATGTATTTATATAGCCCTTTGTACATCAGCTGATATCTCAAAGTGCTGTACAGAAACCCAGCCTAAAACCCCAAACAGCAAGCAATGCAGGTGAAGAAGGGCGGCCAGGGTAGCCTAGTGGTTAGAGCGTTGGACTAGTACCTGAAAGGTTGCAAGTTCAAATCCCCGAGCTGACAAGGTACAAATCTGTCGTTCTGCCCCTGAACAGGCAGTTAACCCACTGTTCCTAGGCCGTCATTGAAAATAAGAATTTGTTCTTAACTGACTTGCCTAGTTAAATAAAGGTAAAATAAAAAATAAAAAAATAAAAATAAAGAAGCACGATGGCTAGGAAAAACTAGGAAGAAACCTTAGAGAGGAACCAGGCTATGAGGGGTGGCCAGTCCTCTTCTGGTGTGCCGGTGGAGATTATAACAGAACATGGCAAGAGTTCAAATGTTCATAAATGACCAGCATGGTCAAATAATAATAATCACAGTAGTTGTTGAGG
>NC_036842.1:65429941-65477280 GCF_002910315.2 Salvelinus sp. IW2-2015 | reverse complement strand
AGAGAGAGTGACGTGGAAAACAATATCTCTAGTACTCTCTAGAGAACAAATCGCCAGTTTTAGCTTTAGCCAGCACCTATTTCCAAGATTTAGCCTAAACGGTCGGTAGCCCTGCCCGGCCTGGTCAACGCAGTGTATGATCGCTGGAGTGATTCGTTGTTAAGTCTAATACAGCAGGTATATGAATAGTCGCGCAAGACTTAGGGTTTTTCAATTTGGTCAGAGCTAATGGTGGAAGCTTCGGCATCGTCAGACCCCGTAACGGGGAGAGTAGGAGCCAAGAGAACGGCTCGCCATCCATGACTCCGACGTCGCTGCTGTAAATGGGAGAATAACGGTTGAAAGTTGTCTATCGGCTGAAATGGAGCGACACCTGGGTTGAGACATATCTGACAGCATTTCCGCGTCCAGACGCCATGAAGAAAAGTTGTCCTGGGCTGGCGGGACTTTGTGCGAGGGGATTTTTATATGCGTACTTAACTATCTGTACTTACTGGTGGCACAGACGCTGTTTCATCCTTTCCTACACTGAAATTACCCTTGCCTAACGATTGCGTCTGAAGCTGGGCTTGCAGCACAGCTATCCTCGCTGTAAGGCGATCGYTCTCCTGTATATTATGAGTACAGCGACTGCAATTAGAAGGCATCATGTTAATGTTACTACTTAGCTTCGGCTGTTGAAGGTGCTGACGAACCATGTCCAGATAAAGCGTCCAGAGTGAAAAAGTTGAATGAAAAAAAAGTTGTGAGGGAAAAACAAAAAATATAAACGGTAATTAAAAAGTAAAAACCGTAAAGTTGTCAGGTTGCAAAGTAAGGTTGGCAACAAAACGYACAGCAACACGTCTGCAAGTTGCAAGTTCAAGAGGAAGTTAGTAAGTTTTGCAAGTTGCAAGTTCAAGTTCATATGAGATGAGTAATGTAGGGTATGTAAACATTATATAAAGTGGCATTGTTTAAAGTGATTAGTGATATATTTATTACATCCAATTTGTTATTATTCAAGTGGCAAGAGATTTGAGTCAGTATGTTGGCAGCAGCCACTCAATGTTAGTGATGGCTGTTTAACAGTCTGATGGCCTGATGGCCTAGAAACTGTTTTTCAGTCTCTCGGTCCCAGCTTTGATGCACCTGTACTGACCTTGCCTTYTGGTCAKGCTCCGTAGATGGGCACATCGCTCCCGAGTATACTACTCGCCAATGTCCAGTCTCTTGACAACAAGGTAGACGAAATTCGAGCAAGGGTTGCCTTCCAGGAGAGACATCAGAGATTGTAACATTCTCTGTTTCACGGAAACATGGCTCACTCCGGATACGTTAGAGTCGGTACAGCCTCCCGGTTTCTTCACGCATCGCGCTGACAGAAACAAACATCTCTCTGGTAAGAAGAAGGGCGGGGGTGTATACCTTATGATTTACGAGTCGTGGTGTGATCATAACAACATACAKGAACTCAAGTCCTTTTGTTCACCTGACCTAGAATTCCTTACAATCAAATGCCAACCGCATTATCTACCAAGAGAATTCTCTTCGATTACAATCACAGCCGTGTATATCCCCCCCCAAGCAGACACCTCGACGGCCCTGAAAGAACTTCATTGGACTCTATGTAAACTGGAAACCACATATCCTGAGCCTGCATTTATTGTAGCTGGAGATTTTAACAAGGCTAATCTGAAAACAAGGCWCCGTAARTTTTATCAGCATATCGAATGCGTGACCCGGGCTGGCAAAATTCTGGATCATTGCWACTCTAAATTCCGCGATGCATACAAAGCTCTCCCTCGCCCTCCTTTCAGCAAATCTGACCACGACCCCATTTTGTTGCTCCCAGCCTATAGACAGAAACTAAAACAGGAAACGCCCCTGCTCAGGTCTGTTCAAYGCYGGTCCGACCAATCTGACYCCACGCTTCAAGATTGCTTCGATCACGTGGACTGGGATATGTTCCGGATAGCCTCAGACAACAACATTGATGTATACGCTGATTCGGTGAACGAGTTTATTAGCAAGTACATCGGTGATGTTGTACCCACGGTGACTATTAAAACCTTCCCCAACCAGAAACCGTCGATTGATGGCAGCATTCGCGCAAAACTGAAAGCGCGAACCACTGCTTTTAATCATGGCAAGGCGACCGGAAACATGACCAAATACAAACAGTGTAGCTATTCCCTCCACAAGGCAATCAAACAAGCTAAGCGTCTGTATAGAGACAAASTAGAGTCGCAATTCAACGGCTCAGACACGAGACATATGTGGCAGGGTCTACAGTCAATCACGGATTACAAAAAGAAAACCAGCCCGTCGCAGACACCAACGTCTTGCTCCCAGACAAGCTAAACAACTTCTTTGCTCACTTTGAGGACAATACAGTGCCACTGACACGGCCCGCTACCAAAACCTGTGGGCTCTCCTTCACCGCAGCCAACGTGAGTAAAACATTTAAACGTGTTAACCCTCGCAAGGCTGCCGGCCCAGACGACATCTCAAGCCCCTGGGTCTCGACCCCGCCCTGTGCAACTGGGTCCTGGACTTTGACAGGCCGCCCCCAGAAACGCGACGCGTTTCTATGGGCTAATAGCAGTAAGGCCAAATTCAATGTTAAGAAAAAAAAATAAATCTCCCTACAGGGGTCTTAAAATAAAAAATGAAATAGCTAAATGATCCTTGGTATGGCCATCTTAAAACAATTCCATATGTTAGCTTAGTAGAAACCCAGCCCCGGGCCCTTAGACTCGAAGGGGAATCAATACATATTTCTATAAAAAGACAGGTGCTGCTGATAAYATTGCCATTATCGTCGAGGCAGAGGACATGTACATGTACCCCATGTATCTGATGCTGACTGGCCAGAAAGATTGTGGCATGGGCTACATAAACTGTAGTAAGACAGAGGGGCGCTGTTTAGCTCGCTATGATGCTTTCTCTGGTGACATTGTTTCACCCACTTGCAAATTGACGGAAAGTTGGCGGGTGCACAGCGCACTGTTCGGCACTGTTATTTTGGATGAACGTGCAAAGGCAACCTACTTTTTGAAGTGATTTGTTTGACAATCAGATGAAACATCATGACATGTCTTTACTATAAATCCCATAAAAAAAATTTGAATGGGGGGGGGGGAGAGTGTTCTCAGACTGGCCTCTGCCTGGGCCTCCAAAGCACAAAGTCCGCCCCTGCACATATATTGCTTTTTTCATCCATGGTTAGTTCAACCTTGGCAGCCGTTCCTTGGATCCAGCTTGAGAACACAAAGTAAACCAGTCCAAAAGCCTGTCTTTGGCTGTGACTACTTACCACCACGCTCCCTTAATCTCCTCACACCAGTCAAGAAAGGATCCGATCTGCTACACTAGAACTATTTGGCTACCATTTCAAGCTATCTATTTTGAGGAAATATGAACCCCAAGCAGCTCTACAATATACCATGGCCTTCAGTAGATATCAGTTCATCACGTACCAAGATCTATAGACTCCTGTCACGTTGATTAATGATCGGAGGCGCAGGAATACGTAATAGGGGGGTTTATTTAGTCCATCCCAAAATACAACATGTCATTAAAAGGCACGGGGACGAAGCCCAAAACATACACGTATATAAAATACACAGGAACGTAACCCAAACAAAAGAGCGAGGTTTAAACCTCTAAAGATTACCCGAGACACGACTGTAATAACACTACTGGGAACGAGCCCCGTAATAACACTACCGAGACACAGACCCGTAATAAACTACACGGGACGAGACCGTAATAACACTACACGGGACGAGACCGTAATAAACTACACGGGACGAGACCCGTAATAACACGCATGGGACGAGACCCGTAATAAACTACACGGACGAGACCGTATAACACTACTCGGGACGAGACCCGTAATAACACTACACGGGACGAGACCCGTAATAACACTACACGGACAAAGACTGTAATAACACTACAGGGACGAGACCCGTAATAACACTACACGAGACAAAGACCGTAAATAACACTACACGGGACGAGAACCCGTACATAACACTACACGAGACAAGACCGTAATAACATACATGGGACGAGACCCGTAATAACACGACATGGGACGAGACCGTAAATACACTACACGGGACGAGACTCGTAATAACTACACGGGACGAGACCCGTATAACACTAACGAGACAAGACTGTAATAACACTACATGGGACGAGACCGTAATACACGACATGGGACGAGACCGTATAACACTACACGGGACGAGACTCGTAATAACATACACGGGACGAGACCGTAATAAACTCACACGGGACGAGACTCGTAATAACACTACACGGGACGAAGACCGTAATACACTACAACGGGACAGACTCGTAATAACACTTACACGGGACGAGCTCATTAACTACACGCAACTACACGGGGACGAGACCCGTAATACCATACACGGGACGAGACCCGTAATAACACTACACGGGACGAGACCCGTAATAACACTACACGGGACGAGACCCGTAATAACACTACACGGGACTAGACCCGTAATAACACTACACGGGACAAGACCCGTAATAACACTACATGGGACGAGACAAAATAGTGCACAATACACGTAACACGAAAGCCGAAACAACAAAGCACAGGTACTCACAAGACCAACAGACAAGGGAACAATAACCGACCAGGACAATGGGGAACAGAGGGCACATGATAGCAGAAATCGTGGTAAAGTGAAGTAGAAAATAAAACAAATGCAACACTAAGCATTCAAAGGCCAATGCTGGCTCTGTTGTAAATCTTAGCTGTCAATACAGTCCCAATTTCTGGTGGGGTAGGATTTAGTTTTTATAGTTTTTAATTGTTCTAAAGCTGCTGCCATGTTCTGCCTCAGATAAATCAATAGTGATGTCTCTCTGTGCGACTAAAGTGCAGGCCAGTGAAGATTAATCACTCAACCTCCTGCTTTCACTTCTCCAGACCCATCCTCTTAGAAGTGAATGACCCTTCCTATCAATATTTGCATGGATCAATATTTGCATGCGCCGGCAACCCTGCTAATTAAATGCCTGTCAGTAATTAAACCAGGTGTGATTCTGCTATTATTGCACCATTTTCATCTGCTTAGCTAAACTCGTTTACGGTGTACATTGAGTGTATATACACTGAGGGTACAAAACATCATGAACACCTTCTCTTTCCATGACAGACTGACCAGGTGAATTCAAGTGAAAGCTATGATCCCTTATTGATGTCACTTGTTAAATCCACTTCAATCAGTGTAGATGAATGGAAGGAGACAGGTTAAAGAAGGATTTTTATGCCTTGAGACAATTGAGACATGGATTGTGGCAAGGAGTGGAACATAATACAGTAACTGAACATAGACAGCAACCAAGCTATGTCTACCATGGTTATAGCAGAGAATAGCCATAGTAAGCTTCTCCCAGGAGGGTCTCCACTTCARACACTCTTTGAAAAGGCATTGGGCTTCGTGGACTACATTAACAATATATGAATCTCTACTTTCCTCTCTCTGCTGACAGTTTGGTGTTATTGAAATGTAATTTGTTTTCCGGAGACCTCTTGAGGTGTCTGGGGATTAGTGTGATGGACACACAGGCACACACAGACACACACACACACGCACACGCACACCCCCCCCACACACACACACACAAATGCTAACAAGTGAAAACAGTGGGACAAGATAGAAAGCTTAAAATCCTCTATATTCTAGTGAGAAAAAATGGTGGTTCCGCCTGACAGTGGTCCTCTGGATTATATTAATKATCTGTATTTAAGAATCTCTGCCGGTGGCCTGAACCGTCACAGGACTACGCCATAGACTTCCCCATACAATACTGCCCCCTGCTGTTATTCTCCAGAACACCTACTGTTACTATAGTCTGCAGGATCTACCTGCATGGTCTCTTACATCACCATGTCTCCTTATATTTTGTATCTCTGCAGTTGTGTGTTTCTCTATCTCGCCATGTCAGTATATTTCTGTCATTTTGCATGTCTGTCTCTCGTTTATTATCTAGCAACATCTGTCCTGTTCCTTTTCTTGCAAAATAGGTGTCCAGTCCACTGGAGTAGTTATTATATAATGTCTCTTAATTATGGAGCATGCTGTAATTAATTAACATCATGGATGCACCAACCGTGAAGCTACTGAGGAGGGGAGAGGGAGAGAGAGACAGAGAGAGAGAAGTGCTGTTGGGGGAGAATCATGAAGATGCTGAGAGGACTTACTGTGATAGAATAAATTAATTCACTGATTTGTTTAATTGCTAATTTTACGTGTCTGTTACTTGGTTGGCTTACGAGATCCAAGATGAAGTATCCAGTGAGTTTCCTTTTTTACAGCTCAATACTGTAGACATAAAGATTATGCCGTTTTTTTGTTTTAGGGAAATTGAGGAACAGAGAACCAGAGAATGAGACCAARGAGGAGAGGGGGTCTCCCAAAGATCCCCTGTCAGCGCCAGTCACCCCCACTCTCATCACAAATGGGTAGTCAGAGTCAGGTGTGAAACAGCTACACCCCCAGCAGACAGGAGCACAAGTCCCCAGCAGCACAGTTGCCAGCCAGTGCTGATCAGAACACAGGCACAGCAAGCCGTGTAACTAAAGAGCACCCCAGTGCTGGAGTGAAGGAGGTACAGACAGTACACACTATCAGGTGGCCTGCTGATGAGATTTCCTCTCTGTCTCTATTGCTCAGACCWTAGGAACACCTTAACCGAGAACATTGTTGGATTGAATTACAGTATTGAATCTSAATTCCTCTCCTTTTATCGACTATTCCTTTGTGCATCCCCTACCCTCTCTCACGATTGCTCTATCCATATGTCCTTGTGTCTTTATCTATCGTTCTATCATTGTTCTGACCTACAGTATACCTCCTTATCTGTCTCTCCTTCTCTCGTCTTTGATATCCTACCTATCTACTGTATCGGCTGCTGCAGCCAGGTGAAAGCCAGCTGATATCCTTCGCCTTTTACGKTTAGGCAGACATCGGTGGTCCGGTTCTGGCTCTGTGTGAGGTCATGGAGGGCCCCACGTAAGAGATCAATCTCAAAGGAGAGCCCTCACTGGTCACCTACAGCCTGGACAGAACAGAGATTGACTTTGGTCTTCAGGTATCAAATCAAATCAAATCAAATTTTATTTGTCACATACACATGGTTAGCAGATGTTAATGCGAGTGTAGCGAAATGCTTGTGCTTCTAGTTCCGACAATGCAGTAATAWCCAACAAGTAATCTAACCTAACAATTCCACAACTACTACCTTATACACACAAGTGTAAAGGGATAAAGAATATGTACATAAAGATATATGAATGAGTGATGGTACAGAACGGCATAGGCAAGATGCAGTAGATGGTATAGTGTACAGTCTATACATATGAGTTGAGTAATGTAGGGTATGTAAACATAAAGTGGCATAGTTTAAAGTGGCTAGTGATACATGTATTACATAAAGATGGCAAGATGCAGTAGATGATATAGAGTACAGTATATACATATACATATGAGATGAGTAATGTAGGGTATGTAAACATTATATTAAGTGGCATTGTTTAAAGTGGCTAGTGGTACATTCTTACATAATTTCCATCAATTCCCATTATTAAAGTGGCTGGAGTTGAGTCAGTATGTTGGCAGCGGCCRCTAAATGTTAGTGGTGGCTGTTTAACAGTCTGATGGCCTTGAGATAGAAGCTGTTTTTCAGTCTCTCGGTCCCWGCTTTGATGCACCTGTACTGACCTCGCCTTCTGGATGATAGCGGGGTGAACAGGCAGTGGCTCGGGTGGTTGTTGTCCTTGATGATCTTTATGGCCTTCCTGTGACATCGGGTGGTGTAGGTGTCCTGGAGGGCAGGTAGTTTGCYCCCGGTGATGCGTTGTGCAGACCTCACTACCCTCTGGAGAGCCTTACGGTTGTGGGCGGAACAGTTGCCGTACCAGGTATTTAGCTATACCATGATYATCCTGAAACTGTGTTAGTTGTGTCTGGTTTACTTGTGAAGGATAAAGGTATCTGTGTGAGCTGTCTTTGCTTGTGTTTTTCATTCGTATCATTGATATTCAGACAAGGACTTTTTGATTTTTGATTTGTAAATGAGTGAATCAGCAGAATCATCTCCTCCTTGCCGGTTCAGCATCAATTTTGGTATCCATTCCCCCTCCTCTTCTCTTCTTTCTCCTGCAGTTGTTTGACCATCTGGCCAAGGTAAAAATCATCATGAGGAACACAGGGAGGGTGGGCTTTGAGTTCAGTGCTCTGTTGGGGGACCAGGATGAGTGTGAGGACACTCGGCCTGGACATACCCTGGTCATCCCTWGAACGGTGAGACAGCCCACAGTATAGAGGATATACAGTGCTTTCTGTACCAATCCTCTCTACCAGCACCCCATGTTTAGTATTTAGCGTAACTACATACACACATCTAGTGGTTTTACTGTAGCTATTTAGGGTGTTTTCTGTGTAACCATTTGCCTGTCTCTCATTACTCAAAGGGCTACATCGAGGCGAAGGTTGAGCGGAAGCTGTCAYTGTACTATCTCCCTGGGATCCCTTAGGTTTTCCACAAGACTTTCCAGCTGCAGGTAGCTTTGTGTGAACCAGAGAGCATCMCTCTCAGAGGAGAGGGCATTTTCCCCAGGATGTGTCTGGACCCAGTGCTCTGTATGTGCCTTTGTTCACCATCTCCATACTGTGAAACAGTTTTGTTGCAGTATGTTACTCTCTATTCTTGCCTTGTGTAGATGAGAGATATACTGCAGCGGTGAAGGAGTCCACGGAGGCCCTGGAGGAGGACAGGAGAGATAAAGGCACCAGTCGGCCTACCACTGGAGAGGGCCTCCTGTCTGACGGGGACTACATCCCTACAGTTAGTATAGTCAACTCTATCACTAATCTATTTTCCCGTGATTCATGTACATAGATCTCACCATTAGCAAAGCCAATTTGTTCAGTTTGTATACCAGACATGATACCTGGGTGATGTGTGGACAGATGTGTGTGACATTTATTTCACTCTCACTGTGCTCAGCATGATTCCCTGCTGCAGATGGAGGTAGAGAGGCTCTTGGTGAAACAGAATGCCATGGCTATTGAGAAGAGACAAGGGGACCATAGAGACACACCTGCGTCCACTAGAAAGTGGCGCAAGAAGCTTAGCAGGTAGGCTCACATGCAAGTACGTAATCACACCATGGCTATGCATATATTCAGCTCATTACTGAAAGTGGGATCTCACTAAGTCTCATGTTTAAGTTCCTCTTGATGGAGTACACACTGGATTTTGGCTATGTGATCCAGGGTAGTGTTTCTACTCACATAGTTAGTCAAAGTGACAAACACTGGGCCCATGTCTATTTCCTTCTGGGCTGACTGCCGATCACTTACAGGCACAGGGGGTTCCTGGGCAGCATTTGGAATGAATGTAGRTAGATAATGCTATATGTGGATGGTTTTGATCCAGAGCTGTCTCTTATCCTCGGGGTGAAGAACCTGCCCTATTGTAAGAATGAGACTTCTGAAGTGAAGTTTGAGCCAATCTRGATCTGAGGGAGATCAGTACTGTCATGCCTATACAGGTACAGCAGGAAAACTGTTGCACGAATAGCTAACAGTAGTAGATTTTTTATTACATTTTTTTATTTAACCTTTATTTAATTAGGCAAGTCAGTTAAGAACAAATTCTTATTTACAATGACGGCCAAACCGACACTGGGCCAATTGTGCGCCGCCCTATGGGACTCCCAACCATGCAGCCTGGATTCGAACCAGGGACTGCAGTAATGCCTCTTGCACTGAGATGCAGTGCCTTAGACCGCTACGCACTCTGGAGTATCCTCTGTGTACGTGCTGTTTTGTTGTTTTCCAACATGTGGGAAATATTTTGACCCCTAGTTTTTTAAGGTCAAACAGGCTGAATGTGCCATGGTGCCGTTGTACTGTGTGTTGTGATTGCCAGATAKTTGGGGGCCCTGCAGTCCAGATCCGTCTGTGTGCCGTAGTCACCATATCCGCCCTCTCAACCTCCACGGAAATGCTGCAGTTTGACAGCATCCAGTGTTGCACTGTTTCAGGTGACCACTGTCCAGCTGTTCAACCACGAGTGTCACGGTTTTCTAAAATAGAACCCAGAAGCAGANTGTCACGGTTTTCTAAAATAGAACCCAGAAGCAGACCAGGACAAGGAGAGTAGGACGAAGGTGAGTATTTATTTACAAGTTTAAACGTAGAGGTAGAAAGATCCAGGTGGCGGAGCGGGCAGCGGAGGTGAGTTRATGGGAGTGAATAGGCAGATCCAAGGGAGTAACAGAAGCCACCGACGACCAGGCAGGGATGGGGTGAGTGTTCCGGGTGAATGACTGTAGACAGAACAAACGGAGGTAAGTTCAAGGCAAGCAAGACGTACAAAACAACAAAACAAACTCTAACAAACTGGAGGCTGATACGCTGGCACAACATACTGTTCATGGCTAACGATCCAGCAGGGAATGGATGTCAGGTCAGAGCTTATGAAGTGGAGGGGTGATGATCAGGACCAGGTGTGCAGATAGCTGATGGGATACAGGTGCGGGTAATCAGAGATCTCCCAACTAACTACGTCGCCCGGCAACCAGACAGGGTGCGTTCCAGGACACCGGAAAAACACTCCAGGACAGAACACAGGCAAAAACAGACTCAGGAAGCGGGATTCGTGACAACGARCCTGTACCCTGTGAGTGGAGCATCGCAGAAGAGCAACAGCCCAAGAAGAAGGTACACTACCCAGCATAAGCACTGGTATTCTATACTGCCTCATGGTTTATAAGGGGTTTGTTGAAGCTGAGGGATATTTTCACAAACAGCAGACAGCAAAACTGTACAGTACAAAAKAACACACCCTTTAAACAGATGACTTGTCAGTGTGTTTAACCTAAATTATGTGCTTTTACCATTAAAGCAAATAGCTAATTAGGTGCATTTTTGTTCATTATCTTGTGTTTTATTATGGATTAAATATTTAAAAACAGGATATTAAGGGTATTAGCTGSAGGGCTTTGGCCCATTTTTCTTCTTGTCTTGTGTGTCTTCAGAGAATAATTATAGACCCCCAGGGTCCACACTAGTCTACTGAGAAGTGAAGCTCATCTCATTTATATTTGGGCTTTATCTTTACCAGTAGGACTGCATTGTATCACAGAGTAAACCAATATCACGATACAAATATTCACCAAGTCCTCTTCAGTAATGAAATTATCCACCTAGATACTTATTAGGCTATGGTATAGATATTGTATCTCTCTGTTATTGTTTAAATGTATTATACCATGGCATTGTTGAATACTMATTTCTGATTGGCTTGAAGGGCATACTAGAGCGTGCATTATTTCCCTATAATGCACAATATATTTGCACGGTAGAATTCAATRGCTATAGTTCTTACATGTTCTATGTTTGAGYTGCTTTTGAAAGCAAAAGTCGAATCGAAAACATTATTGGAATTATTGATTTCGATTTTCATAGTAGCCAGCTAGGATTRMTGGTTTGATTAGCTAAACTAGCAAGTCTGTTTGGTTACCAAGGCAACTACTGTCGCTAGCTAGTAAACTTGCTAGCTACTTCAGTGGATGTTGAACACATTTCTACCTGCAAATGAACACAATTCTGTGTTAAATTATAGCCATGGTATAAAAGGGACAATCAACTCGGGGCTTGCGTTGTGGAACACACCATCCACGTCGTTCATTATTTTCCAGAGAACGCATTGCCCCTCGTTGRTTATCCCTTTCTTTACTGTTAATAATTGTTATTAATTCAAGTAATATGTGCCTATAGCCTGTGTTTAGATTGACAAGCACCTGAGATGGAAGGCCAGATTGGAGCAACATCCTCCTCCAGGTGTGTTTGAGATGCTTCCTTCAACAGGAATTCTGTATCCTGTAGACAGGGTCAACATCCAGGTCAAATTCAGCCCAGCTGAGTGGGTAAGTAAGTCCAAAAGGCCCATTACAGTTTAATATATTTAAGCAGTCATGACTGCAGGGAACACGGCTCTCTCATAAATTACAGAAAAAGTTTGAACTTGTCTCTCTCGTCTGTTCTGTTAACATTGCATGTCGGCATTTTCTCAGTATTTCCAGAGCTCATCTTTCTCATGAATGATGGAGTCAGGATGAACTGGTCACAGCCAGCTGGGAACAGAAATGAGCCCTGGCAGACACAGATAAGAGGACAKACTCACAGAGGGCCTTATCTCTCTCTGCCGCATTATGGACCTCCTCCATCAGATACACACACCTATGACAGTTCTGCTGCCTGGTGCTTTAGAGTCTTGATGGCATTGGGTGGAGATTAGCTGAACCTAGCTAAAAGATTGGTGAAGCCTCTACAGTGTGTGTCTGGTTGGTGAAAGTAATGTTGAAGAGTCAGGGAGAGACAGAGACAACTAAGGGAATACTGGGAGAGAGAGAGTGTTGGCTGGGCTGCAGTTCAGATGGTGTCTGGCTGCTTCCCTGGATGTGAATGGCTGTGTTGTTTCCATAGAGGGTGTACAGCCAGAGGCTGGTGGTGTCGGTGGCCAAAAGCACCCAGAAGATGCTGCTGCTGRCCCAGGGGCAGGGAGAGGAGCCCCAGCTGGAGTTCTCCTCCTTTGTGCTGGAGCTGGGACCCACCCTGCCATTCAGTGCTGGAGAGGAGRCTGACGTGATCATATGGAACCCCTGCCTCTTTCCCATYGAGTTCTAATACCGGGAGTTTGACAAGAAAAACCATGAGGAAGAGAAGGTGAAATCATTTGACTGCCTCTAATGGTGGACCTTGGCAGACATGGTTCTTATCAAAGAAAACATCAATTTTATGTTGAATGATCTCCTATGTTCTATTTAGGTTGTATTACCTTTCAAGTACTAAGAAAGACAGTTTAAGAGTTTTGGAATATAATCTCTCCCTCTCTCTTAATATTCTGCGTATGATGAAGGGCTATGATGGCCAGAATTTCCTGCTGTTGCCCCCACGTGCCCCAGGAGAGTCACTAACTCCTGAGCTAATTGACTATTATAATGACCACAACTGTGAGGAGGAGGACGGTAGGTCTGCTCTGCAGTGGAATCACACTTGTATTTTTATTCTGCTGTCAGACTGTCTGAACACCTCTTATCAGGATGGAGAAGACATATCTACAAAATGAAAGTGTCTGCGGAGCAGTACATTAATATTTACTGATAGCTTACTGATTTAGAGGTCATGTATAATCCATTGGGGTGACTTCTGGGACTTTCGGTATAAAAGGCCTAGTTTGATCTGCAGTGGAAGCTTTGATTTGACCTGGGATAATCTGCAGTGGAAGTTCTCACTGACTCAAAGCGTTGTCTGGTTCCCCAGAGTGAGGAGGCGTCTGAAGCAGGGGAGAAGGCAGAGTAGGAAGAGGAGCTGGCCACCCCACCCCTTCCAGAACGACTCATGGAGGAAAAGAAAAAGGCAGCTCCCTCCAAGATGAGACGTCATGTGGAGGTACTGAACAAGACCAAATAGATAACACTATCACACTCCAAACAGTACAAATGACTTACCATTGCAGAAACAGATAGAACAGCTGAACATCATTCACACTGCTCACAGTATGCAACTTTGTCACAGAATACCACAGACATTATATGTAACGCTGGTATGAATGATTCGGGAGACAGGCGCAGTAATGCGTAATGTTTTTATTTATTTCACCCAAATCACAGCGTGCCATGTTAAGGCAMGGGGACAAAGACCAAACAAACACATGTACAACACACAGGGTTGAAACCCAAATAAAAGAGCGACGAGTACCTCGAATAAATAACACAAGAGCACAATGATTATCACACGGGACGAGACCCATAATCATCAGYGCAATCCACAATGGCACGAAAGCCAAAACACACAGCACAGGTACTCACACGCACCAACGGACAGTGTCAACCCAGTGTCCAGAGCTATCGCCCACCACATGGGCATTGACCTATCACCTGAGGGCCAGGCTGCACGAAACCGCCGGACATCGCAGTCATTGTGCATGGGGCTCCCCTCTCAGGAAAGCAGCGGCACATCTACCATTTGAAAAAGTAGCAGTGAGAAAAGCATTTATCTGTGTGCAGGTAAAACGGGCACAACAGTGACTCTTGACAWACACTAAGGTGCAGCATGTCTAAGCATTGATGCTGTGGTGCTGGTTGCATTGTCCTCAGGGATGACCTCTGCTAACCTGCAGGCCCACAAGCTGTGTGCCAAGGCTGCCATTGAGCATGCTCAGAAGAGGGTGGAGGAGGCCGGTGAGTCTCAGCTTGATGGATAGGTATTCACGGGGCGTCTCACTCTGTAGATAGCCAATGATAACTGTATCAAACAAATTGTAATTTATGGCATTAAAGTCTAACATTAAACTAACTTTGGATGAACTATATACTGTGTTTGTAGTTGTCTAACTGTAGATGTGATGTTAGGGGGAGTGATGAGCTCTACAGTAGAGTCTCACAACTCAATCGCTGGTTGAAAACTATTTTCTGCCCCTCCCAAAAGATAGAATTTTGTAGATAATTGGCCCTCTTTCTGGGACTCACCCACAAACAGGACCAAGCCTGGCCTGCTGAGGAGTGACGGACTCCATCCTAGCTGGAGGGGTGCTCTCATCTTATCTACCAACATAGACAGGGCTCTAACTCCTCTAGCTCCACAATGAAATAGGGTGCAGGCCAGGCAGCAGGATTTTAGCCAGCCTGCCAGCTTAGTGGAGTCTGCCACTAGCACAGTCAGTGTAGTCAGCTCAGCTATCCCCATTGAGACCGTGTCTGTGCCTCGACCTAGGTTGGGCAAAACTAAACATGGCGGTGTTCGCCTTAGCAATCTCACTAGGATAAAGACCTCCTCCATTCCTGCCATTATTGAAAGAGATCGTGATACCTCACATCTCAAAATAGGGCTACTTAATGTTAGATCCGCTCACTCAAAGGCAGTTAAGTCAATGAACTAATCACTGATCATAATCTTGATGTGATTGGCCTGACTGAAACATGGCTTAAGCCTGATGAATTGACTGTGTTAAATGAGGCCTCACCTCCTGGTTACACTAGTGACCATATCCCCCGTGCATCCCGCAAAGGTGAAGGTGTTGCTAACATTTACATAGCAAATTTCAATTTACAATTTTTTTTACGTTTTCGTCTTTTTAAGCTTCTAGTCATGAAATCTAGCAGCTACTCAATCACTTTTTATAGTTACTGTTTACAGGCCTCCTGGGCCATATACAGCGTTCCTCACTGAGTTCCCTGAATTCCTATCGACCTTCTAGTCATAGCAGATAAATATTCAAGATTTTTGTGTGATTTTAATATTCACATGGAAAAGCCCACAGACCCACTCCAAAAGCCTTTCGGAGCCATCATCGACTCAGTGGTTTTGTCCAACAGTCTCTGGACCTCCTCACTGTCACAGTCATACTCTGGACCTAGTTTTTTCCCATGAAAAATGTTTGGATCTTAATGTTTTTCCTCATAATCCTGGACTATCGGACCACCATTTTATTACGTTTGCAATCGCAACAAATAATCTGCTCAGACCCCAACCAAGGAGCATCAAAAGTTGTGCTATAAATCTCAGAACACACAAGATTCCTTGATGCCCTTCCAGACTCCCTCTGCCTACCCAAGGACGTCAGAGGACAAAAATCAGTTAACCACCTAACTGAGGAACTCAATTTTAACCTTGCGCAATACCCTAGAGCATTTGCACCACTAAAAAACTAAAAACATTTGTCATAAGAAAAACTAGCTCCCTGGTTATACAGAAAATACCCGAGCTCTGAAGCAAGCTTCCAGAAAACTGGAACGGAAATGGCGCCACACCAAACTGGAAGTCTTTCCGACTAGCTTTGGAAAGACAGTACCGTGCAGTATCGAAGAGCCCTCACTGCTGCTCGATCATCCTATTTTTCCAACTTAATTGAGGAAAATAAAACAATCCGAATTTCTTTTTGATACTGTCGCAAAGCTAACTAAAAAGCAACATTCCCCAAGTGAGGATGGCTTTTCACTTAAGCGGATAATAATTCATGAACATTCTTTAGAATAGCTATGAAGTCATTAGGAAAGCAAATTACGGACTCCTTTTTAAATCTGCGTATTCCTCCAAAGCTCAGGTGTCCTGAGTCTGCACAACTCGCCAGGACCTAGGATCAAAAGAGGTGTCACCCCTGGCCTTGTATTCTTTGTTTTCTTTATTATGTTAGTAGGTCAGGGTTGACATGGGAATGTTTGTGTTTTGGTGTTATATGGTAAAGGGTGTGGGTTTAGTGTATGGGTGTGTTGAGTGAATTTTTCTAGGTATGTCTATGGTTGAGTGTATGTTTCCTAGGTATGTCTATGGTTGCCTGAGTGGTTTCTCAATCAGAGACAGATGTCTTTCATTTGTCTCTGATTGGGAGCCATATTTAAGGCAGCATAGGCATCAGGCATTTTGGGTAATTGTTCTATGTCTGTGTCTATGTTGTACGTTTTGATGCTTGTGTATGCACTTACGTTGTTAGCTTCACAGTTGTTTTGTTGTTTTGTTTAGTTTGTATTTGAGTGGCGTGTTTCATCTTCGTCTAATAAAAGAAGATGTATTTTTCTCACGCTGCGCCTTGGATCCACTCTTTCACCCATAGACGACCTGACAGAGAGAGACACTTAAGTGGTTTTTAGTACTAATATCGTCTTGACACAATGATGAAATTAATCATGGCTCTAAACCTTCAAGCTGCATACTGGACCCTATTCCAACTAAACTACTTAAGAGCTGCGTCATGTGCTTGGCCCTCCTATGTTTGAACATAATAAACGGCTCTCTATCCACTGGCATGTGTAACCAAACTCACTAAAAGTGGCAGTAATAAAGCCTCTCTTGAAAAAGCCAAACCTGACCCAGAAATATTTAAAAACTATCGCCATATCGAATCTTCCATTCCTCTCAAAAATTGTAGAAAAAAGCTGTTGCACAGCAAATCAATGCCTTCCTGAAGACAAACAATGTATACGAAAAGCTTCAGTCTGGTTTTAGACCCGCATCATAGCACTGAGACTGCACTTGTAGGTGGTAAATTACCTTAATGGCGTCAGGACCGAGGCTCTGCATCTGTCCTCGTGCTCTACGACCTTAGTGCTGCCCTTGATACCATCGTCACCACATTCTTTTGGAGAGATTGGAAACCCAAATTGGTCTACACGGCAAGTTTGCCCTGGTTTAGATCTTATCTGTTGAAATATCAGTTTTGTCTCTGGTGAATGGTTTGTCCTTGACAAATCAACTGTACATTTCGTGTGTTCCTCAAGGTTCCGTTTTAGGACCACTATTGTTTTCCACTATTATATGTTACCTCTTGGGGATGTCATTCGAAAAACATAATTAACTTTCACTGGCTATGCGGAGATGGACACACAGCTGTACATTTCAAGGAAAATGGTGAAGCCCCAAAATTGCCCTCGCCTAGAAGCCTGTGTTTCAGACCATGAAGAATGGACTTGCTGAAACGTTCTTTACTTTTAAAACTCGACAAACAGAGATGCTTGTTCCTAGGTCCCAAGAAACAAAAGAGATCTTCTGTTGAATCTGACAATTAATCTTTGGGTTTTTAAAGTCGTCTAATAAAACTGTGGAAGGACCGCGGCGTACTCTGGACCCTTGATCTCTCTTTTGATGAACATATCAAGGACTGTTTTCAAGGACAAGCTGTTTTTCCATCTACAGTGAGGAAAAGTATTTGATCCCCTGGCTGATTTGTACGTTTGCCCACTGACAAAAAAAAATTATTCAGTCTATAATTTTAATGGTTAGGTTTATATTGAACAGTTGAAGACAGGAATAACAACAAAAAAAATAATCCAGAAAAATGCATGTCCAAAAAATGTTATAATTGATTTGCATTTAATGAGGAAATAAGCTTAGTGACCCCCGCTGCAAAACATGACGTAAACTTTGGTGGCAAAACCCTTGTTGCCAATCACAGAGTCAGCGTTTCTTGTATGGCCACCAGTTGTGCAACCAACATCTCAGGAGGGATTTCTGTCCCACTCCTCTTTGCAGAATCTCTTCAATCATTAAGGTTTCCGAGGCTGAGTTTGGCAAACTCGAACCTTCAGCTCCCCTCCCAGATTTTCTATGGATTAAGGTCTGGGAGACTGGCTAGGCCACTCCGGAACCTTAATGTGCGTCTTCTTGAGCACTGCCTTTGTTGCCTTGGCCGTGTGTTTTGGCGTTCTTGCTCATGCTGGAATACCCATCCACGACCCGTTTTCAATACCCGGCTGGAGGAAGGAGGTTTTCACCAAGTTGCCGGTAACATGGGGCCCGTCCATCGTCCCTTTTGATGCGGTTGAAGTTGTCTGTCCTTTAGCAGAAAACACCCCCAAAGCATAATGGTTCCACCTCCAGTTGACGGTGGGGATGGTTTCTTGGGTCATAGGCAGCATTCCTTCCTTCCTCAAACACGGCAAGTTGGGTGATGCCAAAAGAACTCCATTTTGGTCTCATCTGACCACAACACTTACCCAGTTGTCCTCTGAATCATTCAGATGTTCATTTGGCCAAACTTCAGCACGGGCATGTATATGCTGCTTTTCTTGAGCAGGGGGACCTTGCGGGCGCGCTGCAGATTTTCGTCTTACGCATAGTGTGTTACAATTGTTTTTCTTGATGACTATGGTCCCAGCGGCCTTGGAGATTCATTGACAAGATCCTCCTGTGTATGTTCTGGGCTGATTTCCTCACCGCTTCTTCTATGATCATTGCAACTCACGAGGTGAAGATCTTGCATGGAGCCCCAGGCTGAGGAGATTGACAGGTCTTGTGTTCTTCCATTTGCGAATATCACAGAAACTGTTTCAACCTTTCACCCAAGCTGCTTGGCCGATGTCTGTAGGCCCATTCCAGCCTTGTGTAGGTCTACAATCTTGTCCCGGACATCCTTGGAGAGCTCTTTTGGTCATTGGCCTGGTGGAGAGTTTGGAATCTGATTGATTGATTGCTTCTGTGGGACAGGTATCTTTTATACAGGTAAGAAACTGAGATTAGGAGCACATCCTTTAAAGAGTGTCGCTCCTAACCTCGTTCGTTACCTGTAGAAAGACACCTGGGAGCAGAAAATCCTTTTTGATGAGAAGGGGTCAAATACTTAATTTCCCTCAATTTTAAAATGCAAATGTCAATTTATAAACATTTTTTGACATGCATTTTTCTGGATATTTTTGTTGTTATGCTGTCTCTCACTTTCAATAAACCTACCATTAAAATTATAGACTGATATAAGTTCTTTGTCAGTGGGCAAACGTAACAAAATCAGCAGGGGAATCAAATACTTTTTCCCTCACTGTAGACATATCTGATTACTTTAGAAATGATTAACAAGAATTTGAAGCTAATGAACGGGTCCAATTTATACCGGTAAGCTATTACATGAAAGATTACCATGCTATTGTTTGAAGAGAGTGCACAGTTACAGTTGAGTCGGGAAGTTTTACATACACCTTAGCCAAATACATTTAAACTCAGTTTTTCACATTCTGACATTTATTACTAGTAAAAAATTCCCTGTTCTTAGGTCAGTTAGGATCACCACTTTATTTTAAGGAATGTGAATGTTCCAAAATAATAGAGAGAAGGATTTATTTCAGCTTTTATTTTGGTCATCACATTCCCAGTGGTGCGTCAGAAGTTTACATACACTCAATAAGAATTTCGTAGCCTTGCCTTTAAATTGTTAAACTTTGTGGCAAAACGTTCCGGGTAGCCTTCCACAAGCTTCCCACCAATAATGGGTGATTTTGCCCATTCCTCCTGAGAGAGCTGGGTAACTGAGTCAGTTTGTAGGGGCCTCCTTGCTCGACACGCTTTTTCAGATCTGCCCACAAAATTTTCTATGGGATTGAGGTCCAGGCTTGTGAGGGCCACTCCAATACCTTGACTTGTTGTCCTTAAGCCTTTGGACACAGCTGTTGGACGTACTGCTTGGGGATCATTGTCCATTTGGAAGACCATCTGCAGCCAAACTTTAACTCGCTGACTGACTGTCTGAGATGTTGCTTATGATATCCACATAATTTCCTACCTCATGACGCTATCTATTTTGAGTGCACCAGTCCCTCCTGCAGCAAAGCACCACACAACATGATGCTGCCACCCCGGGCGTTCATGGTTTGGATGATGGTGTTTCTTCGGCTTGCCAAGCCTCCCCCTTTTTCCTCCAAACATAACGTATGGTTCTTATTGGCCAAAACAGTTCTATTTTTTTGTTTATCATCAGACCAAAGGACATTGTTTCCAAAAGTACAATATTTGTTCCCCTGTGCAGTTACAAACCATGAGTCGGCTTTTTTATGGCGGGTTCGAGCAGTGGCTTCTTTCTTGCTAGTGCCTTTTCAGGTTATGTCCAATATTATGACTCGTTTTACGTGGTATAGATACCTTTTTACCTGTTCCTCCACATCTTCACAAAGGTCCTTTGCTTGTTCTGGATTGATTTGCAACCTTTTCCCACCAAAGTACTTTATAATGGGTACAGAACGCGTCTCCTTTCCTGACTGTAGGAACGGCGCTGCGTGGTCCCCCTGGTGTTTATACTGCGTTACTATTGTTTTACAGATGAACGTGGTACCGTCAGGCGTTTGGAAATTGCTCCCAAGAATGAACAGATTTTGTGGAGTCTACAATTTTTTTGGAGGTCTTGGCTGATTCCTTTTGATTTTCCCATGATGTCAAGCAAAAGGCACTGAGTTTGAAAGGTAAGCCTGAAATACATCCAAAAGTATAACCTCCAATTGATTAAATGATGTCAATTAAGCCTATCTGAAGCTTCTAAGCCATGACATCATTTTCTGGGAATTTTCCAAAAGCTGTTTAAAGGCAACAGTCAAGTGTGTAAACTTCTGACCCACTGAATTGTAATACAGTGAAATATAAGTAAATAATCTGTCTGTAAACAAGTGTTGGAAAAATGACTGGTGTCATGCACAAAGTAGAGTCCCAAACCGATACTTGCCAAAACTATAGTTTTTAACAAGATATGTGTGGCGTGGTTGAAAATCGGAGGTTCAATACTCCAAAACTAATTATATGTAAACTTCCGACTTCAAACTATATGTACTTGAAATGTGTCAATAACCAGTTATGCAATTTGAGTAGATATACTCCAAATGGAGTGCAATGGTTCATGGATCAGTCTAAACCGCTGCACGTACACTCTGCCATCTAGTGGCCAAAATCTAAATCGGCCCCCTAAACGTGCAATAATACATTCTTTTACCAGATCTAATTGTTGATATTCTCTGACTATTAAATTTCACATTTCCACAAACTTCAAAGTTATCCTTTCAAATGGTATCAAGATATGCATATCCTTGCTTTGGTCCTAGCTACAGGAGTAGGATTTGGGGTATGTCATTTTAGGCGAAAATTAAAGAAAGGGTCCTATCTTTAAGAGGTTTATAATGCATCTTTACTTTTACTGGGAACCATGACAATTGGAATACTTTTTCCACCACTCTTTTGCTGTAGTCAATCCTTACTTTGTAATTGTTGTAACTCATCCTGACATAAGATATCTTATCAATGAATGTGGATCAGCAGTTAGGCCAGACCCAGACGTAAATTTTTAAATGCAGAATAAGCATTGATATTCCCTGCTATCACAGTCTTCTTCAGGAACAGTCTGCTGTTCTATTAGCATTCTCCCCACACGTGCTACTATGTCTGTACACATGCCATACATCTCTACTGCGAGAGATTTAAAACTAACTGTTAAAGAAATAAAAAACACTGTTTTTGAGGCAAACAGTATAAATTTGCTTGCCATTCATATTTTATAGATTCGTACCCACATTACTGAACATATTGTCTCCGCAAGACTTTATAACTTTATTCATTGCAGTTTGAGTGCTTTGCTTGAACATCAGAAATTAATGCATGCATATCTTAGCACATTTTTCTATCTAGAACTTAAATGGTTCTCGGCAGCCCATTGGGGAACCCTTTATAAGAACAGTTTTTGATTCCAGGTTGGAACCCTTCTGTTCAAAGTAGAACCTATGGGTTCCATGTTAGGAACCCTTCCCCCATGAACCCCAAAAAGAGTTTCTACCTGGAACCAAAAACAATTCTACCTGTGAACCCAAAAAAGGGTTCCTCCAGATGGGGACAGCCAAAGAACCCTTTTTTCTGAAAAGCGTAGCCTACTAATAAGCCAGTGAGATAGATCTAACATGTATTCATATATAGATACCCACATACAATGATTTAATCAGATCATCTATTTAATTAATATTTACTTTAATTGGCGACATGCTGTATTACAGTGCATTCAGAAAGTATTCGACTCCTTGAACTTTTTTCACAGTGTTATTCTACAAGCCTTATTTTAAAATGTATTAAATATTTTTCCTCTCACCCACATACACACAAACCCCGCTAATGAACAAAGCAAAAACAGGGTTTAGATTTTTTGAAAAAAGATGTATAAAAAACCAACAGAAATTATCACATTTAACAGTAAGATATCCAGACCCTTTTACCAGTACTTTGTTGAAGGCACCTTGGCAGAGAGTCGTCTGAGTATTGACGCCTTACAAACTTCGACACCAATCAAGTTGTAAAAACATCTCAAGGGATGATCGATGGAAACAGGCTGCACGTGAGCTAAATTTGCGACGGCTCATAGCTAAGGGTCATGAATACTTATGTAAAATTAATGTATTTCTGTTCTTTAATAATTTTGTTTATAAACTTTGCAAACATTTCTAAAAAACAGTTATTGAATGTCATTATGGGCTTGTGTTGTGATATGAGGGAAACAATTGAATCAATTTTATAATAAGGCTGTAACGCTAACAAAATGTGAAAAAAGTCAAGTGACCTGGAATACCTTTCCGAATATACTTCATGTACTGTTTCTATTAAAACAAAGATAAAATTATATACGTAAAGTATGGTGGAAAAAAGCTTGGAGTACTTTAAATGAAATTATGGGGCAGGATTCTTCATTCAACCCATCTTTACATTGAATCAGAACGCTCATCATACAGAAATATTTGATATTGCCAATATTTTAATGTCTATTTCATTGGAAGTGGGCAAACTCAGGCATGACATTTGCCAACAACAAAACTGTGAGGCATCATATTATGCATAAAAATACATAAAGTTGAAGAAAAGCCCATTGTCACTTTTTTGGGATTCTGTAATGTGATGTGGAAAGAGGTGGAGAAATTATTGTGTCCAATCAATAATGAAGAAACCACCTGGTATTGAAATTTAGATGGAAAGCTTACGGATGATGGTAGTGGACATATTGCACTCCTTTGTTCATGTATTTAAATCTGAGAACTGAAGAAAAACGTTTATGTCCTCAGACCCGGAGTGAAACTAAAGTCATCCGCTACCCAATTAGCTTGCTGCCGGCTCTTAGGCAAGGTCGGAACAAAATTATTTGGACCATTATACAATGTTATTTCTCTCTGAACAGAAAGGCACTCCTCCACATTACTGCACTGACACAATGACTGAAGAAAATTATAAAAATAATTTGTGGGCGCTTGTTATTGTTGTGGCCTTTATATTATTGACCATCATCTGTTATTGGCTAAATCGTATGTGATATGGCTTTATATCATCTGAATATCATTGGTTGAGCGCTATCTATCCAAAAGAACACAGATTGGTTTTCTTAAGGGAGCTTCTCCTAAAGTACAAACATGTAAAGTTGATATTCCACAAGCAGCTCTCTTGGCTCTTTACTGTCTATAGCTTTACTAGTGATCTAGCACTGGTATTTAAACAAAACCTGTGTTGTCAATGTACACTGAGATCAACATTATACATGTCAGCAATACGGGCTTAGTGAAATTTACTGCAAACCCTAAACAAAAGAGTATGCAGTCAGTTTATAGAATGGGGGGCTAGTAAAAGAAACTAGCCATGAACATTCTAAACACTAAAAGCATTGTATTTGGTACAAATCATTCCTAAGTTCTTGTCACGGACCCTTCCCGGAAACTTTCATCACGCACACCTGTCCCCTATTCCACTGATTAGTATTTGTAGTGTGCCTTTTTTAATGAAAGATACCTGGAGCCAGAAATCTTTTTGATGAGAAGGGCGTCAAATACTTATTTCCCTCATTAAAATGCAAATCAATTTTATAACATTTTTGACATGGCATTTTTCTGGATATTTTTGTTGTTATGGCCTGTCTCAGGATGGTATACGTGTGGTTGAAGTTTCCCTCTAGTGGTGTGGGGGCTGTGCTTGGCAAAGTGGGTGGGGTTATATCTTTCCTGTTGCCCTGTCCAGGGTATCATCGGATGGGGCCACAGTGTCTCCTGACCCCTCCTGTCTTCAGCCTCCAGTTATTTATGCTGCCAGTAGTTATGTGTCGGGGGACTTAGGTAGTTGTGTATATCTGGATTACTTCTCCTGTCTTATCCGGTTCCTGGGAATTTAAGTATGCTCTCTCGGATTTCTCTCTTTCTCTCTTTCTTTTCTCTCTCGGAGAACCTGAGCCCAGGACCATGGCCTCAGGACTACCTGGCATGATGACTCCCTTTGCTGTCCCCACAGCCTTCCTGGCCGTGCTGGCTGCCTCCAGTTTCAACTGTTCTGCCTGCGGGGCTATGGAACCCTCTGACCTGTTCACCGGGACTGCTACCGTCCCAGACCTGCTGTTTTCAAAACTCTTCTAGAGACAGCAGGAGGGTGAAGATTACTCTCAATGATCGGCTATGAAAGCCAAACTGACATTTACTCCTGAGGTGCTGACTTGCTGCACCCCACAACTACTGTGATTATTATTATTTGACCATGCTGGTCATTTATGAACATTTGAACATCTTGGCCATGTTCTGTTATAATCTCCACCCGGCACAGCCAGAAGAGGACTGGCCACCCCTCAAAGCCCGGTCCCTCTCTAGATTTCTTCCTAGGTTTAGGCCTTTCTAGGGAGTTTTTCCTAGCCACCGTGCTTTTACACCTGCATTGCTTGCTGTTTGGGGTTTTAGGCTGGGTTTCTGTACAGCACTTTGAGTTATCAGCTGATGTAAGAAGGGCTATATAAATACATTTGATTTGATTTGATGTGTGTTTGTGTCTACACAGCCCAGGCTGTGGTGGAGGTGATGGGGCCTGCTGGTCAGGGTGCTGGTACTCTGAGTGTGGAGGCTATAGCCAAACACCCTGCTGAGGGCAGTCAAGTCAACGACCCCCATCCATCTCTACCAGTAACAAGAACAGTGTTGTGGGTCGGATGAGGATTTAACAGATCACCACCMCCTCAATGGTACCCGCAGCTCATCACAGTAATGTGTATTACTATATCAAAGCTAGGAGTTTGTAATGCCTCTTATTAGTGCTTGCTTTCTGTGCAGGGTGGTGTTTCTATCCACCAGCAGCTGAGCATCAATGTGAGTGTGAGCCAGGTCGTAGAGCTGGGCCTGATGAACTGACTGCTACCAGACCAACWGCTGGTGGGCATCCTCTCAGAGAGACCACAGGTGACATACAGTATGTGCAGGATACACATGGTATACACTGTCCAACAAAATGCTTACTTGCAGGTTCCTTCTCGACAATGCAACAACAATAATTTATAGTCCATGGACCCTGAATAAATCTCCTGTGTGATCCTTGAGCGTGTAAATGATGTGTTGTCCCCTGGCAGCTGAGTGACTGTCACCGGGGTGTTGTGATGGACGGGATGGAGACGCTGTACTGCCGCTCCCCCAGCAGCACCCTATAGATCATCAAGGCTTCATCTACATGGTCAACCTCTCAAACAACTACTACGCCTTCAAAGACAAGGAGAGGGCACAGAGAGAGGCAGAGGGTGAGGACAAACTAGTCCAAAGGAGACTGTGCCTCATATTAACCTCTCTGTTATTGGGAGGGACTATCCTAGTGGAACAGAGACCCTGAAGAGTAACATACTGCTGCCTCTTGAATAGGTAAATACGTATTGACCTTTCTATGTATTTTTGCCCATGAATTTATTATAATAATAATGCTGATCTTTAATTGATGTCCCCTCTCTTCTCTGTTCCCCATGTGTTTGACGGTTTAGGGCTTGGACTCAAAGGCCCTCCTATCCCCTCCTCCACTATCTTCTCTGTCATACCCTACACTAAGAAGAGGCCTGTGCCCAGTGCACAGCAGATCACTAGTTGCTTCCCCTTCATGGTGCCCTCAGCCCCAGAGGAAGCTTAAGGCTCGGTCAAGGTATAAAGGTCCTCCATGAAAAATAGCATAACTTCACACATGAAACCACTATTGCCACCATATTCACTTGTTTTGAACTTCTTGCTTACTCTGAAAAACATGATTGATGATACTGTATYAACATTATGTCTAGACTTATGCTCATTCCCTGGAACACTTGTTAACCTCGTTAACAACTGTTTTTGTATGCCTTTTACGTTTGTCCATTTAAATGGGATGATAAATGAATTAATGAAGCTATTAATTATAGCTAGGTCTAACTGAATGGGTCTTACAGGAAGAGGTGTTGACCTCTACTGAAGGACGGGGGAAGAAGGCAGACACGGGCAGAGAGAGTCAGAAAGACAAGAGACGCACCCTAGCCAAAAATGGGTCCAGGACCAATGACTCCCGCTCCCCKCCTCTAAACGCTGTGACTCGCTTATTTGACACTGAGCATTGCCAACAGGAGTCCCAACAGGAGTGCAAACTACATACGAATACACAAGAATAAACACTGATGTGCATGAATGTGACTTAAAGGTTTGTGTTGTTTTCTATAGGCTCACCACATTCCACTGGAATTTCCCGCCCTATGGAGAGGCGATCCTGAAGATCTGGTTCCACTCCAAAGTCCCTGTCAAGTTTGACAAAACACTGAACTTTGAGTTGTTGGGTACCAAGATGTTCCAAAATGTACTGTGCGGGAATCTGTACATATCTATCCATCAGCAGATACACAAAGTGAGCATTGTTTGTTTCTAAAAGACATTTGTGTTTTTTTTATTCCTTGTGAAATATAACCAATTGTTATAAATAGCTGAGTTTTGTCAGATCTCATACTTTTTTATAGGTTGAAATGTTTTATTATCGCTGTAAATGATGTGTTGAGTGTGTGTCGTTTGGTCTATCCCAGGATGGTATTTGCCCACAGGAAGAGAGTCCTTTGATGAAGCGTTGCAGAAGAGCTACATCATCCGCTCTGGCCTCTATGATTTGGCCCGCTGCTCTGTGGGAAGACCACAGGCAGGTAAGGGGATTAACTTCCACTACCCTACCTACTCTGTGAGTTTATTCACTGTAACTCCATAGAGGACAACATGTGTGATGCATGCCTGTGTGTTACSTGTCTGTGCCATAGGTATAAAGAGAGAAAGTATCCAGAGAACATGGAAAAGCTGGTGATACACAACTCCTCCTCACTGGATGCTGAGATTCACTTCTTCTTCCAGCATGACACCAAGGCTGCCACCTACCAACTGGAACATCCCAACATGACCCTTAAACYCAACGAGAGACAAGAAGCCAATCAGAACTACTCATAACATCGTAGAATGTCGTCTGAGATGTCAGATTTGTCAGAACCCTGACTGTGTGATGCAAACGTACCTAAAAGTTATCACTGTTCACTAATATTATCAGTGAACAGTTTCACATCCATTTACTTTTGTTCTCGTTTTGAAACTTTGTGCGATAAGCACAGTGTTCCAATAATCYACGGTTGTGTCCTGGCAGAAAGAAGACAGTGTGGTGTATCAAAGAGAACCCAGAGCCAGCATTTCTGTCGCGGGGTCCATCCCGAGCTCGAACGCAAGCAGCTGTATTTTGAAAAGAATCTGCTGCACAGGTCTGAAATGAATTAATSCTGTAATTAACATTATCCAGAACTACTGTATAGCTTTTAAACATGCTTCAGTAACAAAGTAGGAGATTTGTTTTTGTCATGGTAGTTTTCTGTTGATTTTCCTTTCGCCACTCTACACCATTCTCCCTGTGCTGGTTGTGAACCTCAGGAAGAACACGAGGAGTCTGTACCTGCGTRACAACACGCTGCTGCCTGCAGCCTGGAGGCTAGAGGTGCTGGGGGATGAGTTCAGTGTGTCCCAGGACCAGGGCATCATACTGCGGGATCCTTGGGGTGTCCCTACCCTAAACCTCTAACCCTAAACTTAACCCCTACCCTTATTCAAACCATAACCTTAACCATAACCCTTACCTAACCCTAACCCTAACCTTAATTCTTACCGTAACCATTTTAAATTTCAACTTCAAAGGGGTAGAGACGCCCCAAGGATCCCGGATAGCATGGACCCTTGTCTCAAGCCAGAAAGCGCGATTGCCGTCTGCACTCATCGGTTGAGGAACGAGCGTTGCGTAGGAGTGACGCCATCTGACGTGAGACAATGGCCCATCAACCTAAAGAGAGCCATATGCCTCGAGGTACATTACTGGATGATGATTGATTTGATGTTTAGTATCGACTGTTGCATTATTCCTGTTTACCTCATATTGTTGTTGTATGACTTTCTGTCTGTGTGTTGCCGTGTGTGTTAGGTGTCTGATGTGTGGAACAGACAGTCCCCAGGTCTGCTTCTCTCCACAGGTGGTCCACCTCCATGTAGACTGTGCCAAGGAGGTGACCGTGGCCTTCTGCTCAGAGCCGCCCGTAGTGCTGACTGCCCAGCCTATCAAGTGTAAGCTGTGCAGGGTGGTGTTCCAGCAGCTTGTGGACCAGGTGCCAGACTGGGACGACCGCCTCAGGACCATCATGTGGGTTGACTCTGGGAAACAGGCGGGTAGTCAACAGYCTGCAAAGAAGAAGATAAAGTCACACATAGCTATAAGGCTACCTTTTTGTGACTGTATTTATTGTTTATCATCATGACCCATGCAGGGAGGATATTTCCTGACTACCCAGACTCCTTGCTCTGGCCAAATGCTACACCACGCCCACAGACGTCAGTTTCTTCACAATCAGTCTGGATCTGAGTACCTCCCCAACGATTTCTGGAATGCAACCACATTCTATCCGTTCTGATTGGTCCCAGAAACCCATGGGTTGGGTCTGAGCCAGGGTAAAGCAGCGTTTTGAAAATGTGTCATTAGCTTTAATACTCTGATTGGTTACAGATGATCCAATTGCTAATGACTRTTTTGTACAACACCCCTTATTTTGACGTTACCACAAATGACTTCAAGGGTGGCTGTCTCAGAATGAAATATGTTGCGAACAGACAGCGGCGGAAGAATTCCGTTTGAGTCRTCAGGCAAGGRATGAGAGGCCATTGTATTTTAATTACAGTAACTAGTGAAGTAAATTGAGTGTGCCCTGTCTGTCCCCAGGGGATTGAGACAGACACAGAGCTATGGTAGAGAACTCATTCAGAGTTATGGAACTACGCATCAGTGCTGTGTGTGATTATGCCAAGTTCACCTTGAAGCGGTGACCATAGGAGAGACCATCCACTTCAAAGGACACACTGCTCTATCAGACCAGGCTCACCAAACAGTGTATCTGGTGAATAGGGAGAATCAGCCCTTCCAGTTTATCATTGAAGAAATGTCTTGCCACTCAGAAGCCTTTCTGGACAGCCTGCAGCTGGAGCCTATGGAAGGGGTAGTGCCACCTAAAGACAGGCGTGTGACTCAACTCTCAGCTTATCAGTGGTACATCAACAAATCAACAAATCATCTAAATGTAATGTAACGGAAAAGTGTTGCAGTCCATCTGTTGTTATAGTTAATGCATTGTCAGTGATACCTTTGACACAAAGCATCCTCTCTCTCTTGGTGTYCTGCAGGTTTCCTGTGGTAGTGTCCTTCACCCCAACACAAGATGGAGTGGTGATCTTTAACCTGCTAGTTCAGGTGAAGGGGAAGGTCCAGCCCCTCACTATGAATGTCAAGACAGAGGGCTATAGCATTAACGCCTGTATGCAGTGTGAGAGCACCGAGGGAGGCGTCGCTGAGCTGTCTCCAGGCAACTCTCCTCATCAGGTGGACTTCAAACGGGTGAGAAATGTCGGCTTCAAAGCTTAAGACTCACACAGAAAGGCTAATTATACACTTAACTCCTCATAATGCAAATTCACAGCTACCTTTTCACTCCTTTGCTTTGTCTGAAGTTTTATATTGACATTCTTCCCCCTGCAGAAGTGTGTGCTCAAAGACATGGGCCTCAACATCAAGGTATCTCTTAGCAGAATCTTAGCAGAAATCAATCTCCCTCTTTCTCCCTCTATGTCTACCATTTCGTTTCTGATTCATGATTCTCTCTCTTCTCTCTCTCTCTCTCTCTCTCTCTCTCTGCTTCTCTCTCTCCTCTCTCTCTCTCTCTCTCTCTCTCTCTCTCTCTCTCTCTCTCTTTCTCTCTCTCTTTCCTCTTCTCTCTCTCTCTCCTCTCTCTCTCCTCTCTCTCTCTCTCTCTCTCTCTCTCTCTCTCTCTCTCTCTCTCTCTCTCTCTCTCTCTTCTCTCTCTCTCTCTCTCTCTCTCTCTCTCTCTCCTTTTCAGATTAACGAATGGGCCTGCGTTCAGCTACTCCATCCTGGATTCAGCTGGCCTGGATTTCTCCTTCCTCAAACACACCTTTGTAATGGGCTTCATCTACAATGCAGGGATGGTGCTAGCTACACAGACACTGATCATAAGCAACAACGGAGAGAGGGGCATCAGGTAACTGCTGACAAGTTGCCTCGCACTCTGCCTTTGCTTGAGCGACAACTTTAAAACCGAAAACCCCCAGCCTACATCAATTGACAGGCTCGCTGTTGGCCCTTTTCATTTCCTCTCGCTTATACTTCCAAATGAAATGTAATGAAAAGGACAGAGTGCCTCACTGCACTGGCAGGGAAAAGCAGAGGTAATATATATTAGTGACTCTCAATGAAGGAGCTGCCATAGCGTGTTATTCTCCTCTTCAGTCCAGATCAGGGWTAATCAACTAGATTCAGCTGCAGGCCGTTTTTTTCCTGAGCGGATGGTCGGGGGGCCGGAACATAGTTACATCTAATTAGTAGACTGCAAAAGGACAGCAAGAAGCCCAAACAGATATMAAATTTGACTAAAACATAATATTTTCAAACCTTGCTTACATTTGTATGCGATCACGTCGTGCCTCTCTATTATGCGTGGGAATACTTTTTTGTTGTTGCTCAGAAAGAAATMAAACCACCTGCGGGCCGTCAGTTGGGGAACGCTGGTGTAGATTGTCAGTTCTCTAACACCTCGTTTCTGGAGGCGGGGTTCCAGCCGGAAGTGCTGCCCCCTGGTGGGTCCATGGAGGTGCCCATCACCTTCTACCCACAGGAGGCAGTGCAATACCATGAGCGAGTGGTCTTTGAGATCAATGACTGTGCCGAGCAGGTGGTCGAGACCCTAGGTCAAGGAATTGAGATGAAGGTGAGGAGATGTCTGTGTGTGTGTGTGTATGTGTGTGTGTGTGTGTGTGTGTGCATACGTGTGTGTGCTTGTGCGTCTTTATGCATACATTTCCTGTGCACTTCTTCCTCCCAGGTTGACTTTGAGGACCCCAGACACAAGGTGGTGAATCTGGGGGCTCTGCAGATTGGTCAGAAGATCAGGAGGGTGATTCCCCTGGTGAACAACAGCCACTCCTCTCTGACTTTCTCCCTTCTGCTCAGCTCCACTGTACACACTCTGCTTGACTCCAGGGTACTGTACGCCTCTCAGAACCACCTCAACATCACTGTCACTGTGTCCTCTCTCTGAAAGTCAAGCCATATGGCTACCTCGACCTGGCAAGTAGTACAGTAGCTAGATTAATGGATGTTTTGCTCAGAATGTAGCTATAAAGAGAACACAGTTGAGAGTTGTCATACTAGTTGAGTTCTACCTGTGTGATTGAGTGTGATGAGACGTGTATTCCTCTCCTGTACCGTAGGTGCTGTCAGTGAACCCGCCAGGTGAGGTGACCCTGAAGCCGTTTGGGGGCCGCTGTCTGGTGGAGGTGCTATTCTCTCCCAGGTAGCGCAWGGCTCCCTTCACCGCAGAGCTGCAACTTGAGTGTCTGGGCACGGTACGCCCCCTGCTGGTGCTGAATGGCTGCTGTCATGGCATGGAGGTCAAGCTGGACCAGGACTACCTGCCCTTTGGAGCTGTTGCTCAGCGCTGCAAAGCCATAAAACGCATCATGCGGAACACTGGAGAAATTGGAGCCAGGTAGGTACTCTGACACACATACCGGTGCTCATGATACATTTTGATATTTTGCTACTTCCAGTGGGATATGGAGAGGTTTGGCAGAGACTTCATCCCTGCAGAGGGCTACATCTGCCCTGGGATGGAGGTTCCCTTTCAGGTGGCCTTTGCCCCTGTGGAGCTGAGTCAGGACCTGAGATATGATGACCTCTACACCGTAGAGGAAGCCATCAAATTCACCCTGGCAGGCTCCTGAATCATGCCCCCCATTATTGACCTTGTCCTACCTCACAAATCAGCGCTGGACTCTGAAGCCTGAGATCGAGGGGGAACACTGGAGTGGCCCTCCTCCTTCATCATTGATCCCTACCAGCAGAACAAGGCTTATGAGATCACATACAAACCCATGGTCTTGACCCCYGATGGCAAGAAGCACCTGGTGAGAGACACTTTTACTGGAGCGCTGTCTTAGTAGTCTCGAAAACCAGACCCTAGGCAAGCCGGGAAATTAGAAAATTGTGGGAGGCAACGCGGATGTCAAGAGGGATTACTGTCTTAGCTCTAGAACAGACTGAGTGTGTCTGTAGTGTGAAGAGCCTTGAATATGAGGACACATTCTTATTGTTGCTGACAATGAACGTCAAAGCCCTTTTAGATGAGTTATTTTGGTTTTGTCAAATACTATGTTTATATGATACAGTATATTATACCATTACGTACTGTAGATGCATCCTGTTATTCATCTCAGTTGCTTGACCACACTGTCTTACTCTCYTCTCCCTCTTCCAGGACTCCGTATTCTTCTTCCCAGATGGGACAGGCATACTCAACACTCTGCATGGCACTTCTGAGGCCCCCAAGGCTGTGGTCGTACATTGAGACAGGGCCTGTCCACAACTGGCACTCCAACCCTCAGCAGTACCACACTACTACTTTAGCAGGATGTCTATCAGCTGCTTAACACCTTGTAATAGCACTGCTTCTACCTCTGTCACACTACAACACATCACCACAACTTTGTCAGCTGCCAGTACTAAAATGTTCTGTKTGCAGGTTCCTTGCTGTGGTGGAGATCATCAAGCACTGTGTCCCTGAAGGGCCTGGACTGTCTGGATGTACCAGCTCTGGCCAAGAGGGACTACACAGTCTTCTTCTTCACCTACAAGGAGGGCCAATGCAATGCAAACGTCAGTAGAGAGAATCTGCTCATGTAGATGTACATTATAAATGTATACTGACCATCTTCAGGTACTTATGGATTCCAAAACCCAGATCATCACYCCACCTTGCTACCTACCGATAGTTGAAGGCTGTAAATGCAGCTGTTTTCCAAGTTGATTTGTATTCAATCGTATGTGTCCTGTCCTCCTCGAACGAGTCTACAGGGGAGTACCTGTTCTCCTACATGAACTACAAGGCCACAGAGCCGGGTGTCATCAGCACAATAGATATGGTGACTCCGGTGCACCAGACAGCCTCTGCCTCTGTGAGGATGGAGAACCTCATTAGCGTGTACTTCAGTGCTGAGTGCCGCAGTCCAGATGTCAGTGTCTCCACAACTATTGTGCCTCCATTCTCCAAGGTGGGTCTGCATGCATCTAACGTAATGACAAGATTGTTATTTTTCTTGGCATACACAGTGTATCATTCAAATGCACATTGTGGTTGATACTATGTTTACTCCTCAATTATATAGTTTTAAACAAAGGTCAAGCTAATAATTTTAGCACKGAAATAACTTGAAATATTTTAATATGTTTAATATTTGCATATTTAGACTATATACAGCAGGCTCCAGTAATTACATTTATTTACTGTATTTATTTTACAAATATTAATTTATTTGTCTTTGTCCTATTTATAAAGACTTAGGATATTTATCCATTGTGAGATTAAAGAATAAATATATTTATAGCGGACATGGTCTATCTTATCAGCTCTGTTGTTGGGTGTTATCTCTTCTCGTTTCTCTAGTCTAGATCCATGTGTTCTTCTCAGAGCCACTAGGGAGAGCACTTGCTCCTCTCCAAATAGCACTCATTTGGCATCAGCACCAGATACTGTACCTCCTGGGTTCATTTGTGGGAACAGGATGGGTGTTCAGAATGTATGAAATATATGTTTCCAATTAGCATAAACAGCAGTTCAATAGTGTGTTTGTTGAATAAATGGAAGTGTGTGTGTGTGTGTGTGTGTGTGTGTGTGTGTGTGTGTGTGTGTGTGTGTGTGTGTGTGTGTGTGTGTGTGTGTGTTGTGTGTGTGTGTGTGTGTGTGTGTGTGTGTGTGTGTTGAGAGACAGAAGGCGAGCAGTTACAAAAGCATGAGGCGAGCAGGATGAGTGCCTGTGTTTTGGGAAAGGTAACTATTAAAATGTTCCTTCATTCTCTCACAGTTAATGAGTTGTTAAATTCTTTCATATTTAAATATTGTGCAGGGGTTTGAAGTCTCCTGACAGAGCTTTTAATTTGGTGACTAGGGGAGCTTTAAAGAAGCTGTACAGTATATCCTGATTTCTATGAAGTATGACCTAAATTTAATTACAATATACTGTAAGTGAAATAGTTTTCCTTCCAAAGTTTTTGAATTAAGGATGTTTAAAGCAAGTTTTTTTTTTAAAGGTGTGGGCATACCCCAACAACAGAATGGTGTGGGCGTATACCAGTCATTAAAAATATTCACGCAAGTAGAAAACTGATTGGCCAGGTCAGCCAATGAGCCAACATAACATAATGTTCTATGAGGAAATAGTAAGGATCTTTGAAACGGTCTGTTTGAGACACGTTTGAGCAGTGGCGGTCGTGCCATTTAAGATGAGGAGGATGATTTTTACTTTTCATGAGCAGGCCTTATTTCTGTTACAGCATATTGAATGACTGTCATTCATATTCCATTCACCCATTTCAATGTAACAGCGATTACATGATTCTCAAATTTTCCCTATATCCATCATGGTTGCTACAACCTAGCCTATTGAAAGTTTACAACGTAGGCACACAAGTCGAGAGAAGAATTTGAGGTGACAGACAGTGACACATGGACATACAGTGACACATTCAATACCACCTTGCACACTCTTGCCTGCATCAAGCTGATCTAGGATGTAATCATTAGTCCAACAGCTGCAAAGGAGTAGGTTCTATTGGCCAAATGTAGGTATATTTATCCTATTTTTGTTCCATTTGCTTCCGTTTAAGAAATGTTTTCTGCTATGAAAGTGAAACACGGTTCACTTTCATAGCAGCCACGTTGTATTCCTTCTCGCATCTATCCTCTCACCCTTTTCCTTCACTTGTGGACTTCAATGCACAACACATCAGCTATATGTGACCAGGTGAAAAAAACTTTCCAAGCCAAACCATATCATAACCACTACACACAGCCTACATTGTTGTCACCATATCAGCTAAAGTAACGTCATAGTCAACATAGCTAATACAACTAACGCGTTAGTAAAACCTCTACAATCATGCAGTAAAGTTACAGTGCACAGTCAGTAAGCAGTTTAGCACTTACAAAAACCAAAAGCACTTAGCAAAACCAAAAGCTTACCTTGACWTGGAAGAGTTACAGTGTTGTGTTGGATAGTCATAGCCAGCTAGCTATCATAGCATCCCTCTCTTTAAGCAGTGTGTTTGAGTAGGCTAAACTAGCTAGCTGCATTTGCTAGCTAAGTAAGTGAAACTGAAAGTGAAAAAAATTACAATCGCTCTCTCTCTTGCTTCTCCTTCATTTTGGAAGAAATTAATTTGTTCAAAACTGTTCAACTATTGTCTTTCTCTCTCTTTGAGTCAACTACTCACCACATTTTATGCACTGCAGTGCTAGCTAGCTGTAGCGTATGCTTTCAGAACTAGATTCATCCTCTGATCGTTTGATTGAGTGGACAACATGTCAGTTCATGCTGCAAGAGCTCTTATAGATTGGAGGATGTCMTCTGGAGGTTGTCATAATTACTGTGTAAGTCTATGGAASGGGGTGAGAACCATGAGCCTACTAAGTTTTGTATTGAAGTCAATGTACCCAGAGGAGGACGGACGCTAGCTGTCCTCCGGCTACACCATGGTGCTACCCTACAGAGCCCTGTTGAGGTTACTGTGGACCTTCATTGCAAAACAGTGTGTTTTAATAAATTATTTGGTGACGTGAATATATGTAGTATAGTTTTATCTAAAAAGGATAACTTTTTTAATGTTTTAAACATGTTATTTTATGAAATTCACTGAGGAGGATGGTCCTACCCTTCCTCCTCTGAGGCGCCTCCCCTGAGTTTAAGGTGTTTTTTTCTACAATTTATGCTTTGTCCACAAATTTGAGTATAGGATGAGTCAACAACATTATTTGGGTATCAGTTAGCAGAATATACATTTTTAAAAGTGAGATTTTCACTTGACAGTTACTTTAATGAGGGAGTGGGAGGGTCTTGCACAGGCACACATACATATATTGGGTATCGTAAGTATTCACCCCCCTTGGATTTTCACATTTTGTTAAGTTACAAACTGTTATTGAAATAGATTTAATTGTGATTTTTGTGTCATTTATCTACACAAAATACTCCATAATGTGAAAGTGAAAAGAAAATTCTGCACAGTTTTACAAATTCATAAAAATKTAATAACTCAAGTATAGCCGTATTAATATTCACCCTCTTTCTTTAGGAAATCCTAATTCAGTTCAAGAGTAAAATTTGGCTTAACAAATCACATAATAAGTYACATGGACTTACTCTGTGTGAAATAATAGGGGTTGTATTGAATTTCAAGCACAGATTCAACTACAAAGACCAGGAAGCTTTTCGAAAACCTCATAAAGAAGGGCATGGACTGGTCGATGGGTACCACTAACAAATCAGACATTGAATATCTCTTTAAGCATGGTCAAGTCAATAATTATGCTGTGAATGATGTACTGTATTAAACCACCCAGGACAGAAAGGAAACTGCTCAGGGATGTGACCATGAGGCCATTGATGAYTTTAAATGGTTGTGATGGATGAGGTTGCATAAACAACATTGGAGTGACTCCACAATAATGTCCTAATTGACAGAGTGAAAAGAAGAATAGAAATATACAGAAAACATGCATCCAACAAGGCACTAAAGTAATACTGTGAGAGAGAGAAAAAATCAAACGAATACACTTTTGCCCAAATGCAAAGCCTTATGTTTGGGGCAATTCCAACACAACACATCCCTGAGAAACTGCCTCCTTATTTTCAAGCATGGTGGTGGCTACATCATGTTATGGGTATGCTTGACATAGGCAAAGACAGGGGAGTTTTTAAGGATAAAAAGAAACGGGATGGCGCTAAGCACATGCAAAATCCTCGAGGAAAACTTGCTTCAGTCTGCTTCACACCAGACACTGAGAAAGGAATTCACCTTTCAGCAGTACAATAACCTAAAACAGAAGCCAAATCTACACTGGAGTTGCTTACCAAGAAGACAGTGAATGTTCCTGAGTGGCCAAGTTACAGTTTTGACTTAAATCTGCTTTAAAATCTATGGCAAAACTCAGAAATGGCTGTCTAGCCATGATCCCCAACACCTTGACAGAGCTTGAAGAATAATTTTAATAATGGGCAAATATTGCATAATCCAGGTGTTCAAAGCTCTTAGAGATTTACCCAAGAAAACTCCCACTGTAATTGCTGCCAAAGGTGTGTCTAACATGTATTCACTCAGGGGGGAATACTTATTTTATCAAGGTATATCACTGCTCTTTAAAAATATATATAATTACTCTTCCAYTTTGGCAGTACAGCAAAGGTTGTGTAGATCATTGACAATTAAATCAATTTTAATCCCGCTTTGTAACACAATAAAATGTRAAGAAATCCAAGGGGGATGAATACTCATGATACTTACATTAGAACTTTTTCCTAATCACAGAATTCTAATTGTTCTTATATTTTTTCACAGGATCAGTTGAATCCATTKTTTCTTTGCTGCAGTGTAACCAGTCCCCCTGCCAGGACTAGCCTATATACACAGAACAGCCCACAGTACTATCAACTCAATAGGGATGGATGGCATTACCACTTCCCAATGTCTCCTTCCCTCCCAGCCATTGCATACAGTAGGCTATGSTGTGGGTTTATTTGATGGGCTTGTCAGTGCTTCCCCTTTATATACAGTATAGTATTATTTTCTGCCAAGATTCCCTTTTAAGATCAGAGTGACAAGTTACATATCTTCCTCAGATTCTCATCAGACTGTCAGAGAAACCTCCAAGCTAACTAGCTAGCTAGCTTTTAATCATGTTTAGCCAACCCTATTAATAGATGCATGTAATAATTGTCAGCTAAAATACAGTGTCGTTACGCTAGCTAAATCATTTTGGGGGTTAATATAGAATTGGCTGGTGATGTCATTGAGATCAAGAGATAAAATTAAACTGTCCTCGATTTTCATATGAGTTTCAAAGGATGAGAATACTTCAAAGGACTGTACTTCCTCTGAGGAAGTACAGTTCCCGCTCAGCCCAGTCAAAACTGTTCGCTGCTCTGGCACCCCAATGGTGGAACAAACTCCCTCACGACGCCAGGTCAGCGGAGTCAATCACCACCTTCCGGAGACACCTGAAACCCCACCTCTAAGAAAAACATAGGATAAGATAAAGTAACCCTTCTAACTACACGCACTATTATAAAGTGGTTGTTCCACTGGATATCATAAGGTGAATGCACCAATTTGTAAGTCGCTCTGGATAAGAGCGTCTGCTAAATGMCTTAAATGTAAATGTAAATGTAATATAATTACATTTTCTTGCATTTTGGAGTAGAATGTCCTTTTAAAAAGTCACCAGAAGGCACCTTCCCACAGTTGTTCAACAACAAAAATCTCCTGGGGGGGGCATGCCCCCGGACCCATCCGCTACCTCTGCCACCACTGCTGCAAAAAAAGTATCTTAATTTGATCACTCTTTTATTGCTGTTAGTTTTCCTGCAAAATGCAAAAGTAGTGTATTTGAGGTTTAAAAAGGCTWAATGTTTGTAATTTCCACATTAATTATAATCCACATAATAATTCACATTTCCTGTTGCTGCARGGTTATTTTCCTGCTGTAGAAAACTGGCTCAAATTAAGATCCTACATCTGTAGGGGAAACACTGGGGCTTGTTATATGGYCAGATTGTTCTTAATATCCCTATCTGGTATGGTCTCAAGAGAAGACAGTAACCAGAAGAGGATGAACAGTTTTGACAGAAATGGCATGTGTTGTGTTTGTGATTGTCAGTTTGAAACTGAGTAGCAGTTGTGATGTAGTTGAACTGTAATCAGAGCAGACAGATAGATTCTCTAGTGAAAGAGCTCTCATTTCTCCTCTATATGGAAAGCGCATGGCCCTGTGCTAAGGGGCATAACATCCATCTGGGATTTACCACAGGAGAAGCCTGTCTATGCTGAGCTCTCTGTAATGGGCTTGTTTTCCTGATCCATGTGGTGAAGCATGGGGCTGATGAAGCTCAAGTAACCAAAGTCCTATTGAACCCAACCAGGTCTGACTGGCTGTGCTCTGCTCCAGGCCTTMCTCTGTCAAAGACTGGAGGCGGATGGAAGCACTTCTAGTCACCTAGGCAATATGTCCTCTCAGAATGGGTTCTTCCTCAAAACTGCTGTGGACGATTACCATATGCAAAGTTTTTCGCTAGATAATAATGTCAATAATTATATTTTMATCTTTCTAATTGCAGATAATTCCTCCAATTGATGCTAATACTCTGGGTAGGTTTGGCTAATATAAGGGAGAGACATCTAAACTATAATCACCTCGCTGAAAAGGGCAGGACCAGGGAGCCATTCATTTCACAAAGGTTATCCTGCATGGGCCTTTATAGTAGCACACATCACACAGTAGTAATGAGGGACTTTCCTCAAAATTGAGAGAGGCTCAGATGAAACATGTAGGTGGGGCGTTCTGCGCTCTATGATGAAGCCCAACGTCTCTGATCATCATCATAGAAGTGTTTCATCTAGCAGAGATTATGAATGCAACAGGGGKCACAGTCAGTGGCTTAAAATTTCTTCGGTATAGGGGGCGACATTTTCACTTTTGGATGAATTTGTGCCCAAATGAAACGGCCTCGTACTCTGTTCTAGATCATATGATATGCATATTATTATTACTATTGATAGAAAAACACACTGAAGTTTCTAAAACTGTTTGAATTATATCTGTAAGTAAAACAGAACTCATAGGAAGGCAAACTTCCAAACAGGAAGTGAAATTCTGAAATGGGTCGCTGTGAAAGGCATCGCCTATTCAATTGCCTTATATTTATGGATCTGTATGCACTTCATTACGCCTTCCACTAGATGTCAACGGGCAGTAGAATGTGGAATGAGCAATATAGCTTCATGTGGGACCGGGATGAGAGCCTTTGGAGTGACAGGTCAGGCAGATTGCCAGTTCTTGGCCACGCACAGAGGCATGTGATGTCTTTGTCTGCAATGCGTTTGAAGTTTGAAAGTTTTCGTTCATAGCGTAAAGTTCGATGGACACTGTAACTACACATGCTAGCCAGCAGCATGCCAGCAGCATACCACCCTGCATACCACTGCTGGCTTGCTTCTGAAGCTAAGCAGGGTTGGCCTGTCAGTCCCTGGATGGGAGACCATGGCTGCTGCTGGAAGTGGTGTTGGGAGGGCCAGTAGGAGGCACTCTTTCCTCTGGTCTAAACAAAGATCCCAATGCCCCAGGGCAGTGATTGGGGACACTGCTCTGTGTAGGTGCCGTCTTTCGGATGGGACGTTAAACGGGTTCCTGACTCTCTGAGGTCATTAAAGATCCCATGGCACTTATCGTAAGAGTAGGGGTGTTAACCCCGGTGTCCTGGCTAAATTCCCAATCTGGCCCTCAACCATCACGGTCACCTAATAATCCCCAGTTTACAATTGGCTCATTCAGTCCCCCTCCTCTCCCCTGTAACTATTCCCCAGGTCGTTGCTGCAAATGAGAACGTGTTCTCAGTCAACTTACCTGGTAAAATAACCGTAAAATAAAATAAAACACATGCTAGCCAAAGTTGCTAATTCGACAGAAGTAATGGACATTATAAAACAAAAAAACGATTTATTGTGGGAACTAGGATTCCTGGCACTGCATTCTGATGAAAGATCATCAAAGGTAAGGGACTATTTATATGTAATTTCCTATTTCTGTTGACTCCAACATGGCGGAGAATGGCTGAGTGCTGTCTCAGATTATTGCATGCTGTGCTTTTTACTAAGTTATTTTTTAAATCTAACACAGCGGTTGCATTAAGAACCAGTGTATCTTAATTATATGTTAAACATGTATCTTTCATCAAAGTTTATGATGAGTATTTCTGTATTCACGTTGCTATCTGTAATTACTTTCGCTATTTTGGAGCCATTTCTGAACATGGCCGCCAATGTAAAACCACGATTCCTGGCTATAAATATGCACTAATCGAACAAAACATAAATGTATGTTATAACATGATGTCATATGACTGTCATCTGATGAAGTTGTTCAAAGGTTAGTGATTAATTTTATCTCTATTTGTGGGTTTTGTGAAAGCTATCTTTTCTCTGAAAAAATGGCGGTGTGTTTTTGATATGTGTGTGAGCTAACATAAATATATGTTGTTGTTTTCACTGTAAAAACATTTTTAAAAATCGGACATGTTGGCTGGATTCACAAGATGTTTACTTTAATTATATGTACAACATGTATTTTTCATCAAAGTTTTATGATGAGTATTTCTGTATTTCACGTTGCTCTCGTAATTATTTCTGGCTATTTTGGACCATTCTGAACATGGCGCCAATGTAAAAACCACCATTTCTGGCTATAAATATGCACATAATCGAACAAAACATAAATGTATTGTATAACATGATGTCATATGATCTGTCATCTGATGAAGTTGTTCAAAGGTTAGTGATTAATTTTATCTCTATTTGTGGGTTTTGTGAAAGCTATCTTTGCTGTGAAAAAATGGCTGTGTTTTTTGGATATGGTGGTGAGCTAACATAAATATATGTTGTGTTTCGCTGTAAAACATTTTAAAAATCGGACATGTTGGCTGGATTCACAAGATGTTTATCTTTCATTTGCTATATTGCGACCTTGATGATTCAAGAAACACTATTATTAATATTTTAATGAACCTACACAGGGTGACATCACCCCATTCAACCAAGCCACTCAATCCCTCTATTCTAATAGAAAAGTAGTAGTGACTTGATCTTTCAATGAAAGTGAACATTTGCCCCATCTCATCTGAAAGCAAAAGCGTGCTACTTTATTTAAGTGGAATGCTGAAGAATGTTAGAGTTAGAGTGTTAAAATGACATCAAATCAAACGTCAAATCAACGTCTATTCCACTCAACGTAATTTCATTGAAATTACCTGGGAACAACGTTGATTCAATCAGTGTGCCCAGTGTGGCATACTACTCCATAACTTAATTCAATGTGCTTAAATCCACCTTGTACAATGTCTCTCAACACTTTGTTACTGAACAACACTTTATTGTCTTTACAATAACTTTTACATATACAATAACTTAAAATATATTTATGGAAGTATATCAGACAAGGTGCTGATCGAAAATTGCCAAGGCACCAATAGACAGTCCGCAACCCTCTGAAAGTAATGTTGAAGAGAGGTGTGTTTTCGGGGACGTTCGGAGGGTCGATGATGATGTAAGAGGAGAGGGAGGGATTGCCCCCATAACGCTCAACATGAACGCTCCGCGGCAAAAGGATGTGTGAGCAAGCAGCGCGCTACTGCAGGGACRGTGTCCACAAACTGCTMCAAAAAGAACAACCGAAACTCCGGGMTCAGGACAGCAAAGAGCAACCAAAACTCGTGGCCGAGGAAAGCGAGTCAGCGACGGCTGCACAGTCTGGAAACAGCGGCGCCCAGCCCGGTGGAATTGACGGGCTCGTCCGCTGGATAGTCACCAAGATGAGCGACAACAAAAGCATCTCTACCCGGGAATACGCGAAGGAGGAGGCAGCGGTTGCCCAAGAGCAGTTCTTCGCACCAGAGCCACGGAAAGGCATCTCTGTAATATTGGATGTAGGTATCGCTTACTTACCTGTAGGATTATCAGATATTTTACCTGCAAATTATTCATTGGTATGGTGGCAGAGGTGGAAGAAAGTCCCATTTTAATTCAGTGCACAATTACGCGTAAAGATCATCCCCAATGTTGTGCCAATACTGTTCACATCATCAATTCGTTACATAGCCTCTCGGAATATACACGTATTCACTTTATATTACTTGAAAAAAAAGTTTTGCTGTAATCTGTAGATCAGATGATCCGTGTTTTCCTTAAACGGTGGATGAATTCTAAGCACCATAACCAAATCAAATAGGCTACTCAGAGTTTTTATGGAGTTGGCCTAAAAAGGTAGACGAAATTACTTTGCCACGAGCAGCACCGCATATATTGGCCGTGTCCGAGAGCATCAAAACCGTTATGTATCATGGGTAAGTAGTGACCGATTGACTGATCTACAAATAATATTGAGTTGTTATTTATGATGCAAGGTGATTTGTAGATYAGTCCGCCTTGCCTTTAAAGGCGGCTGCAATGTCGAATGTGCCAATTGAGATGCGTGAAATGCAAGACTTTGACACACACACTTATCATGCGCCAACGGGTTCACTTCATGCTGTGGGTTCGGATCATAAACAGCGTGATTAGTTTGTTGCGGAAATTGACCCATTATGCTGTTTACTTTCTGCATCTACCCCATATCACTGGGAGTCTTACCTGTCATTAAGTGCCCATATTGGATGTGGGTGGTGCGCATAGACCTATACATCCTAGATATAATTAGTTATCCATGGCTCTAAAGTTGGTATCGATTGGTGTAATGCTCTAGATGTGTGCAGTTTGTTACATTGTAGGTCTTACTGGATGTACATTTCTTTGGCATAGCAAGTGATATATAAAGTACGTCTTTAATTAGTAAATGTGTTGTCATAGATAAAGTAATTGTATACAGAGCTATGATTAATATATGCTGGAATAGCAGACATCTTGTCTTTATACCACTAGTGGCATCTTTGAAGGCATCCGGTCTCAGCAGTCATTCGATTTAGTAGGTCAACGTGTTGCCATAGGAATTATTGATGCATAGACTTCATAACTTATGTGTGGTCTGGTGCTCCTAGTCTTCTAGGAGTCTACATATTGGCATTAGTGGGTACAACCTAATGCTGAGGAGTGCACGAGAACTAGTTCACTTTTTAGCGCCCAGCCAGATAAGCCAGGTGATGAAGAAGGGTGGTGCATGGAACGACTCATTAGAATTCTGCAATGAAGACAGAGGGGTAGAAGTAGTCCTATGTTGTGTGTGTGTTGGGGGGGGGGGGCGGGGGGGTTTGGGCGGTAATCCTTGTGGCGTACCGGAGCATCCCAAGTTCGCACAGGATGGTAAAGCAGAAAAATACTCCTATTGTAGGGCATTTTACAGGGTCCCACGAGGACAGACTATGTTTTAGGCTTTAGAGGTTTAGGGGTTAGCAGTTTGGGTTAGGATAAGAATTAGGGTTTAAGGTTAGGGGTTAATGTTAGGGGTAAAGGTTAGGATTAAAGTTAGGGTAAGGGTTAGGTTTACGAGGGATTAGACGGTTTGAGGGGGGGGTTTTAAAAACAATAGGATTATATGAATGGAAATAAACTTGTAGGTCGCGCCACAAGATAGTAAAACATATGGCTGTGTGTGTGTGTGGTTGTGTGTGTGTGTGTGTGTGTGGGTGTGTGTGCTGTGTGGTGTGTGTGTGTGGTGTGTGTGTGTGTGTGGTGTGCGTTGTGGGTCGCGAGCAGAGAGAGAGAGATTACGGGGGAAATATAGTATTCAATAATATTATCTATTGCTTGGTGTGTGCAATTACATATCTGCCATTAAATAGGATTCCAAGACCATTGTCTAAAGGTGTGTAAGTATTGAAAACCATAGAATTAGAAGAAAAACTTCACAGTGGCTGTTCTTTGTACTGTTTATAGCCTCGTTTTTTCTCCTCTCTTCTCTCCTCCAACACCCTCCTCCACACAGCAGAGGCATAGATCCATCCATTTGTAATGAGGGCAAAAAGATGCGAGAACGCTGCTCCTCTCATTTTTTCTCTCTTTCTTTTTCTCTCTCTCTCTCTCGCTCTCTCTCTCTACTGTTCCACATTCTGTGCCTTTTCTTTCTCACACATTTTCTTCCTTCTTGTTTCTCAGCCTCTCTTATTACCTGCTTCTTAATTCTTCTTCTGCCTTGCATGCTATTCAAGTCTCCATCATCCCCATGACACCTCGTTCCTTCTCTCTGTCCACAGTGAGTGGCGTTGGCAAGTCACCGCTCTCATTCTCATGTAGTGTTCTCACATGACTTGTTTAGGCTAATGCTCTGCTGAACTGTCTTCCATTTACTGTAACCAAGCCCATCTGTATTGTTTTCTATTGTATGAGGCCCTCTGTAAACTTCCCTCCTCTCACCCCCCCACCTCTGTCTCCAGACTCTCTACATACCCCACATGACAAAACCCATTTTGGCTTTAATGAATTGAGCACTGATCTCTGGCATCAGAGATGACTAGGCTGTTCTGTCTAAATAACGGATTAGGTTGGGATTTGTGGTAAATTGGTTTATCTCCAAACTGCGTTATGCCATATTGCCATTAGGAACAGTGATTAGTATTTATGGAATCAAATAAACTCTTAATATCTGTATGGCAAAGAGCAAAGACAGTGTGTCTATGTATGTTGAGTCTATGACTCAACACTATACACTCAGCTACTACAGCAACTGAAATGACTGCAACACTTAACAAAGAGCAGCAGTTAGTTTCAGAATAAGTTTGTCATAATATTTAAAAAACTTAAAGCATTGTATTTGGGACAAATATTCACTAAACCCTAAACTCAACTAAATCTTGTAATGAATCATGTGGATATTGAGCAAGTTGAAATGACTAAACTGCTTGGAGTAACCTGGATTGTTAAATGTCATGGTCCAATATTTTATTATACAACAGTAGCTAAGATGGGAATGTTTTGTGTTACTCTGTCTCGCTATTCGGGTGGCCTTTTTAGCGCAAGGTGTGGTTTACTGTATGATTGTGTTGAGTATTTCAGTTGTGCCATGTAAGAGGGATTTTCGATGTATTCATTTGGCTGGCTAGACAGGGCATGCAGACATGTTTCTTGTCTAGGAGCATATTTGGCGTCACAGTTTGTGCTTGTTAGTGTCTAGTTCATGTTATTGTCTACTTCAGTGCTGGTTTGTATTCCTAGAGGATGTCTTTTAACGTCTCTCTTCCTAATCGTAATGGATTAATCTGGATTGTAAACTGTCATGGCAAATATATTATCAACAGTAGCTAAGATGGGGAGAGTCTGTCCATATTAAAGCGCTGGTCTACCTTCTTAACAACACTACAACAAGACAGGTCCGCCCTAGTTTTGTCGCACCTGGGCTACTGTTCATTCGTGGATCAGTGCCACAAAGAGGGATTTATGAAAATTACAATTGGCTCAGAACAGGGGCATGCGTCCCTTAAAATCATGGGCGAGCTAACATTAATGACATGCATGTCAATCTCTCATAGCTCAAAGTGGAAGAGAGATTGACTTCAAATCACTACCTGTTTTTGTAAGAAGTTGACCGAGCTGTCTGTTTAAACTACTAGCACACAGCTCGGACAACAATGCATACTCTACAAGACATACCATCAGACACACCTACCTATTCAAAGGTTTTTCTTAATTTTTACTATTTTCTACTATGTAGAATAATAGTGAAGACATCAAAACTATTAAATATCACATATGGAATCATGTAGTAACCCAAAAAATATTTTATATTTGAGATTCTTCAAAGTAGACACCCTTTGTCTTGATGACAGCTTTGCACACTCTTGGCATTCTTCAACCAGCTTCACCTGGAATACTTTTCCAACAGTCTTGAAGGAGTTCCCACATATGCTGAGCACTTGTTGGCTGCTTTTTTCCCTTCACTCTGCAGTCCAACTCATCCCAAACCATCTAAATTGGGTTGAGTTGGGTGATTGTGGAGGCCAGGTCATCTGATGCAGCACTCAATCACTGTACTTCTTGTTCAAATAGCCCTTACACAGCCTGGAGTGTGTTTTGGGTCATTGTCCTGTCCTGCAAAACCAGATGGATGGGTAAAGCTGAAGAATG
>NC_036842.1:65419750-65427589 GCF_002910315.2 Salvelinus sp. IW2-2015 | reverse complement strand
ACAACGTAGGTTATACACGTGATTCACTGATATTTACTCTGAAAAAAAAGTTTTGCTGTAAATCTGTAGATCAGATGATCCGTGTTTTCCTTAAACGGTGGATGAATTCAGACACCATAACCAAATCAAATAGGCTACTCAGAGTTTTTATGGAGTTGGCCTAAAAAGGTAGACGAAATTACTTTGCCACGAGCAGCACCGCATATATTCGGCCGTGTCCGAGAGCATCAACACCGTTATGTATCATGGGTAAGTAGTGACCGATTGACTGATCTACAATATAATTGAGTTGTTATTTATGATGCAAGTGATTTGTAGATCAGTCCGCCTTGCCTTTAAAGGCGGCTGGCAATGTCCGAATGTGCCAATTGAGATGCGTGAAATGCAAGACTTTGACACACATTATCTGCGCACAACGGGTTCACTTCATGCTGTGGGTTCGGATCATAAACAGCGTGAGTGCGTGTGTGGGTGCGAGGCAGAGAGAGAGAGATTACGGGGGAAATATAGTATTCAATAATATTATCTATTGCTTGGTGTGTGCAATTACATATCTGCCATTAAATAGGATTCCAAGACCATTGTCTAAAGGTGTGTAAGTATTGAAAACCCATAGAATTAGAAGACAAACTTCACAGTGGCTGTTCTTTGTACTGTATTTTTATAGCCTCGTTTTTCTCCTCTCTTCTCTCCTCCACACCCCTCCTCCACACAGCAGAGGCATAGATCCATCCATTTGTAATGAGGCAAAAAGATGCAGAAAAAACGCTGCCTCCTCTCAATTTTTTCTCTCTTTCTTTTTCTCTCTCTCTCTCTCTCTCTCTCGCTCTCTCTCTCTACCTGTTCCCACCATTCCGTGCCTCTTTCTTTCTCACACATTTTCTTCCTTCTTGTTTCTCAGCCTCTCATTATTACCTGCTTCTTAATTCTTCCTTCTGCCTTGCATGCTATTCAAGTCTCCATCCATCCCCATGACACCTCCGTTCCTTCTCTCTGTGCCACAGTGAGTGGCGTTGGCAAGTCACCGCTCTCATTCTCATGTAGTGTTCTCACATGACTTGTTTAGGCTAATGCTCTGCTGAACTGTCTTCCATTTACTGTAAACCAAGCCCATCTGTATTGTTTTCTATTGTATGAGGCCCTATGTAAACTCCCTCTCTCACCCTCCCCCACCTCTGTCTCCAGACTCTCTACCATACCCCACATGACAAAACCCATTTTGGCTTTAATGAATTGAGCACTGATCTCTGGCATCAGAGATGACTAGGCTGTTCTGTCTAAATAACGGATTAGGTCTGGGATTTGTGGTAYATTGGTTTATCTCCAAACTGCGTTATGCCATATTGCCATTAGGAACAGTGATTAGTATTATGGAATYAAATAAACTCTTAATATCTGTATGGCAAAGAGCAAAGACAGTGTGTCTATGTATGTTGAGTCTATGACTCAACACTATACACCTCAGCTACTACAGCAACTGAAATGACTGCAACACTTAACAAAGAGCAGCAGTTAGTTTCAGAATAAGTTTGTCATAAATATTTMAAAAACTTAAAGCATTGTATTTGGGACAAATCATTCACTAAACCCTAAACCTCAACTAAATCTTGTAATGAATCATGTGGATATTGAGCAAGTTGAAATGACTAAACTGCTTGGAGTAATCCTGGATTGTAAACTGTCATGGTCCAAATATATTAATACAACAGTAGCTAAGATGGGGAGAAGTCTGTCCATATTAAAGCGCTGGTCTACCTTCTTAACAACACTATCAACAAGACAGGTCCGGCCCTAGTTTTGTCGCACCTGGGCTACTGTTCATTCGTGTGATCAGGTGCCACAAAGAGGGATTTATGAAAATTACAATTGGCTCAGAACAGGGCAGCATGGCCGTCCCTTAAAAGTACATGGGGAGCTAACATTAATGACATGCATGTCAATCTCTCATAGCTCAAAGTGGAAGAGAGATTGACTTCATCACTACCTGTTTTTGTAAGAAGTGTGTACCGAGCTGTCTGTTTAAACTACTAGCACACAGCTCGGACAACAATGCATACTCTACAAGACATACCATCAGACACACCTACCTATTCAAAGGTTTTTCTTAATTTTTACTATTTTCTAYATTGTAGAATAATAGTGAAGACATCAAAACTATTAAATATCACATATGGAATCATGTAGTAACCCAAAAAATATTTTATATTTGAGATTCTTCAAAGTAGACACCCTTTGTCTTGATGACAGCTTTGCACACTCTTGGCATTCTCTCAACCAGCTTCACCTGGAATACTTTTCCAACAGTCTTGAAGGAGTTCCCACATATGCTGAGCACTTGTTGGCTGCTTTTTTCCTTCACTCTGCAGTCCAACTCATCCCAAACCATCTAAATTGGGTTGAGGTTGGGTGATTGTGGAGGCCAGGTCATCTGATGCAGCACTCAATCACTGTACTTCTTGTTCAAATAGCCCTTACACAGCCTGGAGGTGTGTTTTGGGTCATTGTCCTGTCCTGCAAACCAGATGGGATGGCGTAACGCTGCAGAATGCTGTGGTAGCCATGCTGGTTAACTTCTTTAATATACATATAAGTGAATTTGTCCCAATACTTTTGGTGTCCTAAAATGGGGGGACTATGTACAAAAGTGCTGTAATTTCTAAACTGTTCACCATATGGATGAACATACCCTMAAATTAAAGCTGACAGTCTGCAATTTAACCTCATAGTCACTGTATCATTTCGAATCCAATGTGCTGGAGTACAGACCTAAAACAACCAAAATATTGTCACTGTCCTAGTACTTCTGGAGCTCACTGTATGTTTTTCATCTGAAAAGCAGGGAAATTGGTTCACCTACATTATGTGACGCTATGCTGTAAGGCCTGACAAATGGATTATCAGACAAGGCCCTTAACACCAGAATGGTGAATGTTATACACACATACCTCTGCCACTTTTAGCATTAGGCATGCCCCACTTCTGTTGCTTTARTTGTAGTTTACATTTAGTATGATATGTCATTTTTTAATGGGCCCTTTTTTTATAGTGTAAGTGAGAATGGGTCTTTCTGGAGGATATATACCTGTATTTCATTACCTCTCCCGTCAATCATCTGCAAGCACATAATAATGAAAGCCATTGTGATGTATGGCGTGYTCTCTGAGTCAGTGTCCATTGTCTTTCCCTCAATGGTTTTATATCTCATCTGATGAGCTTTTCCCAATGTCCAATGGACAATTTCTTACCCCCGATTTATTTTATTAAAACTCAAGTGCTCATCAGTCTGGTGAAGAAGATAGATATCAATAATGACCCAAAATAAAAACACCTATACACAGTTGTTTATACTGTTAAATGGAAACTCCACTCAAAAACTTTATAAAATCAGTCCACTGTTGATACAGTCCCAAAATGGTTTGCATATCAGCAGTCAAGTTTTCAAGATATTGGACTTTCAAGAAGTAAAGTGGAGATCCCCTTTTAACCTCGTTCATGCATGAAATGCACTTACCACTTTCAAAAGCATAGAAAGAAACACATGAATATATATCCACCACCAGATATAACAAGGATTCACAGATAATTTATTGGTGTTCTAAACCGGTGTGATTACTGCTTTCCCAGTGACAAACTAAGGATTTGTAACGGCTTTCGTCCTCTTCGTCTGAGGAGGAGTAGGAAATATCGGACCAATGTGCAGCGTGGTACGTATCCATAATATCTTTTAATAGAATGAATACAAAATACAAAAAAAACAAGAGAATCAAAATGAAAACCGAAACAGTCCCGAATGGTGAAAACACTGAAACGGAAACAACCACCCACAACCAAAATGGGGAAAACAGGCTACCTAAATATGATTCTCAATCAGAGACAACGATCGACAGCTGCCTCTGATTGAGAACCATATCAGACCAGACATAGAAATACAACAACATAGAAAACAGAACATAGACTACCCACCCCAACTCACATCCCTGACCAACCTAACACAAAGACATAAAAAGAAACACAGGTCAGAACGTGACAGGATTAGAGTCTTAACCGTGCCATTACACACGAGTGCATCATGTGGTTAGGCTTTTTAAACAAGATTACGCTGGGTTTTCACTTACTCTTACCTAGCTATTCAGGCAGGCTTATTTACTGTCTCTCATTGCCCTTTTGCGCCATGTTTTATCATGTTTCATGTTTTTACACTGTTCACGTGACTAGTCCCTTCACTAATGTAGGGCTCATGTTTTGTCTTAACAGATTTTCCGGAGAGCTGATAAGGATGGTAAGTGTGTTTTGGTTTGTTAAACATATTTAGTTATCATGTTGTCTGTGTCCTCTCAGTGAGGTAGCTACTCTGGCCAGTCTTGTGGATTGTTAGTACATTGTTTAATTTCCAGGCTAGAACAGTGTGGTGCGGTTCCAGAGCTTCCCTCATTCCCTCATTCCCTCTGGCACTTGTTTGTCCTGCTGTCGTGTCTTGGAGCCTTTGACAGGATAGAAGAAAACTAACAAGGAGACAACTTAGAAGGATACGTTTTTATACCAACCAGATGGCCATTTTATTTTCTGATCTGTGTGGTTGCACTGTATCTCTAACTACCTTGTGGAATAGCAATGGTAATTTCACTGCTATATTTTTTAGTTATCTATTCTGTGTGTATGATTCTTAGAGACACAGTAGATACACTACAAATATGTTATTAGCTCCTAGTTAAAGAGAATCCTTGTCATTTGATGTATGGAACAAGCTCAGTTTGTGGTATTTTTACCCTCCTCTCCTGGGAAATGTTCTGTGGCTGTTTCAATGAAAGAGAGATGCTAAACACACTGTGCGGGAGGGATAGAGAGGCTGAGAGAGAGAGAAGAGAGTGAGTAGCAAGAGAGAGAGAAAGAGATGGAGATAGATAGGGGATAAGGGAGAAAAAGATCAGGGGTCCAACATCGCTCCAAGATCTGCTCTGGTCTTCACAATGGGATCCATGTATGGATCGACTAGGGTCAAGGTTTATYGCCTCTCCCTCTCTGCCCGCTTCCAAAAGGGCACCTGCTAAATAAGCCTATATGTCTCCTAGCGTTGATAACACAATTAGCAGTGAGAAGGGTAATCATTAGTGTGTGTTTTATAGCTGAGCTAACATGCTCCTTTGGCCCAGGAGCTTTTATCATTGCTGCCTCCAGGTGAGCGCTGCCTAACAGGCCCTGATTAGAGGTTCTGATCCTGTGGTGTTATGCTGCTGGGCCCACCGTCATAGAGAGGAACGCATCACAGCCCTTTAAATACGGACGTCCTGTAATGAAACTCTTTCCTGAGAGAAAGAGAGGTATCAGTAATTATAGACAAGTGTGTGGTAATGGAAATGTAATTGTCTTCTTTCTCCCACTCCCAATGCCATGATATGCTCCACTCCCGAAACTGCTCAGGGAGGGGGTGGGGGGTAGGTGGGGGGGGGTTTCCCATCCAGCATTAAAGGAGGTACAGCACACATGTTACAGCACACATGAAAAAATACTACAGTTTGCTATAGATTACTACAGTACTTACTGTAGAATTCTGTTGTAAACTGTAGTACCTACCTACCTACCTACAGATTATGGAAAATTTGCTTTTTGARTAGTTTGTCCAGTAGGTTTCCTCAAGGAGAAAGCCCCCACTGCTATGTCAAAGATAATAAAGCCAAAACGCTATAGTATATACTATAGTAATAGCTGCAAAAAAMCACTACAGTAAATACTATAGTATAATACAGTCCGCAAAAATACTACAGTAATTACTAAAGCAATTTAAATTATACATATACTATAGTAATCTATAAATAGTACAATWTACTACAGTMATTTCTGCAACACTACAGTGAATATTACATTAAAGTCTGCAAAAACACAACAGTGAATACTATAGTATTTATACCATAGTATACTATAGTATTTTTTCATTTTGGAGCACCGCTAGTTTGTATGAGAGTGTAAGCATGTATACCTGATTAGTGATTGCCTTGCCTTGGTTGTTGTGGATCTCATACTCCATTTTTGGAACTGGCTTGCAGAGAGTAATCAACTGCCTATTGTATAATATGCCATTTTCATGACTGCTCAGGGTACAAGTTTTCAGAAATGTTATTTTATTGAAGCACAATGAGGAAATATTTGCAGATTTCAGCCTTTGTGAGTAAGACCTTTAAACAGGTAAACATTCACAAGACCGTAGGKCCAGACTGATTACCAGGACGCATTCTCAGAGCATGCACTGACCAGCTAGCAGGTTTCTTCACTGACATTTTCAACCTCTCCCTGACCCAGTCTGTAATATCCATATGTTTCAAGCAGACCACCATAGTCCCCGTGCCTAAGAAAGCCAAAAAAGCCTCTCCCTCAATGTCAGCAAGACAAAGGAGCTGATTGTGGACTACAGAAAATGGAGGGCATAGCATGCCCCCATTCACATCAACAGGGCTGTAGTGGAGACGGATGAGAGTTTCAAGTTCCTGTATCCATATCACTAAGGACCTATCATGGTCAAACGCACCAACATGRTTGTAAAGAGGGCACGACAATGCCTCTTCCCCTTCAGGGCTTCTATACCAGGCAGTGTCAGAGGAAGGCCACCCAAGTCACAGTCTGTTCTCTCTGCTACAGCACGGCAAGCTTTTACCGGAGCACCAGGTCTGGGACCAAAAGGCTCCTGAACAGCTTCTACCCCAAAGCCATAAGACTTCTGAACAGTTATTTAAATGGCTACCCGGACTTTCTGCTTTTCACCCCTTACTGTACCTACATGTGCATAGTACAGTACTTCAATCAATCACCTAACCAGGCCTACATGTACATATTACCTCAATCAATCACCCCAACTACCTCGTACCCCAGTACACTGACTCAGTACAAGTACTCCTTGTATATAACCTGTGTGTAGCCTTTATATTGTTATTTATTGTGTTATTTTATTGTGTTACTATTTTCTTTTTATCTATTTGTTCATTTTCATACTTTTTAACTGCATTGATGGGAAAGGGCACATAAATAAGCATTTCACGGTAAAAATCACATTTTTATYGGTCACATATATATTGAGCAGATGTTATTGCACGTGTAGYGAAATGCTTGTGTTCCKAGCTCCAACAGTGCAGTAGTATCTAACAATTCACAACAATACACACAAATCTAAAAGTAAAAGAGTGGAATTAAGAAATATAGGACGAGCAATGTCGGAGTGGCATTGACTAAAATACAGTAGAATAGAATAGAGTATATACTGTACATACAGTTGAAGTCGGAGGTTTACATTCACCTTAGCCWAATACATTTAAACTCAGTTTTTCACAATTCCTGACATTTAATCATAGTAAAAATTCCCTGTCTTTGGTCAGTTAGGATCACCACTTTATTTTAAGAATGTGAAATGTCAGAATAATAGCAGAGAGAACTCCCCTCCATTGGCGGTTGTTCTGGATTGATTTGCACTTTTCGCACCAATGTATGTTCATTTCTAGGAGACAGAACGCGTCTCCTTCCTGAGCGATATGACGGCTGCGTGGTCCCATGGGTTTATACTTGCGTACTATTGTTTGTACAGATGAACATGGTACCTTCAGGCGTTTGGAAATTGCTCCCAAGATGAACCAGATTGTGAGGTCTCCAATTTTTTTCTGAGGTCTTGGATGATTTCTTTGATTTTCCCATGATGTCAAGCATAGAGGCACTGAGTTTGAAGGTAGGCCTTGAAATACACCACAGTACACCTCCAATTGACTCAAATGATGTCAATTAGCCTATCAGAAAGTTCTAAAGCCGTAACAATTTCTGGAATTTCCAAGCTGTTTAAAGTCACAGTCAAGTTTGTGTATG
>NC_036842.1:65320221-65419725 GCF_002910315.2 Salvelinus sp. IW2-2015 | reverse complement strand
CAGAGAGAAAGATTTATTTCAGCTTTATTTCTTTTCATCACTATTCCCAGTGGGTCAGAAGATGTTTACATACACTCAAATAGTATATGGTAGCATTGCCTTTAAATTGTTTAACTATGGTCAAACGTTTCGGGTAGCCTTCCACAAGATTCCCACAATAAAGTTGGTGAATTTTGGCCCTTTCCTCCTGACAGAGCTGGTGTATAACTGCAGTAGTTTGATAGGCTCCCTTTCTCAGCACACGCTTTTTCAGTTCGCACACACTTTTTCAAATTTTCTATAGGATTGAGGTCAGGGCTTTCTTGATGGCTACTCCAATACCTTGACTTTGTTGTCCTTTAAGCCATTTTGCCACAACTTTGGAAGTATGCAGGTGGGTACATTGTTGCCCATTTTGGAAGAACCCATTTGCGACCAAGCTTTAACTTCCTGACTGATGTCTTGAGATGTTGCTTTCAACTATATCCACATTAATTTTTCTCTCCTTGATGCCATCATATTTTTGAAGTTGCACCAGTCCCTCCTGCAGCAAAGCACCCTCACACAATGATGCTGCCACCCCCGAGTTGCCATGGCCGTCGTCGGACGGAAGGAGACCAAGGTGCAGCGTAGTGAGCGTTATTATTTTATTTTATTATTGAATGGTCTGCCAACAAAACAAGAAACGAAGAAACAACCGTAAGCCTAACAGGGCTATAGTGCCACTAACAGAGATAACTACCCACAAACACAAGGTAAAAGGCTACCTAAGTATGTTCCAATCAGAGACAACGATAGACAGCTGCCCTGATTGAGAACCACCCGGCCAACAAAAATAGAATAAAGCAAAACTAGAATGCCCACCCATCACACCCTGACCAACCAAAATGAGAGAAATAAAAGCCTCTTATTGGCCAGGGTGTGACACCCGTCACACCAACCCCAGCAGTTGGATGGTGTGTTTCTTTGGCTTACAAGCCTCCCCCTTTTTTCCTCCAAACATAACAATGGTTCATTTATGGCAAACAGTTCTAATTTTTGTTTTCATCATACATTTCTCCAAAAAATACGAAGCTTTGTCCCCACGTGCAGTTACAAACCCGTAGTCTGACTTTTTTTTTATGCCGTTTTTGAAGCAGTGGCTTCTTCCTTGCTGTGCGACCTTTCAGATTACTTATGTCGATATAGGACTCGTTTACTGTGGATAAAGTACTTTTGTACCTGTTTCCTCCAGCATCTTCACAATGTCCTTTGCTGTTGCTTCTGGGATTGATTTGCACTTTTCGCACCAATGTATGTTCATTTCTTAGGAGACAAGAACGCGTCTCCTTCCTGAGCGATCATATGACGGCTATCTCTCCTTTTGTATGTAAACTTCTGACCCACTGGAATTGTGATACAGGGAATTATAAGTGAAACAATCTGTCTGTAAACAATTGTTGGAAAAATTACTTGTGTCATGCACAAAGTAGATGTCCTAACTGACTTCCCAAAACTATAGTTTGTTAACAAGAAATTTGTGGAATGGTTGAAAAACGAGTTTTAATGACTCCATGTAACGCTCGTTGTCTGAAGATGAGGAATCATCGGACCAAAGCGCAGCGTGGTAAGTTTTTCATGTTAATTTATTAAAACAGAACACTAAACAAAATAACAAAGAGAATGAACGAAACAAAACAGTCCTGTCTGGTACAGACACAAAGACAGAAAACAACTACCCACAAAACACAGGTGGGAAAAGGCTACCTAAGTATGGTTCTCAATCAGAGACAACGATAGACAGCTGCCTCTGATTGAGAACCACACCCGGCCAAACACACAGAAATAGAAAACATAGAACACAAAACATAGAATGCCCAMCCCAACTCACGCCCTGACCAAACCAAAATAGAGACATAAAAAAGGAACTAAGGTCAGGGCGTGACACTCCAACCTAAGTGTATGTAAACTTCTGACTTCAACTGTATGAGATGAGTAAAGCAGTATGTTAACATTATTAAAGTGACTAGCGTAAATTCTACACTTGTTTTATTCGGCGCATGTTTCATATACAATTTGATTTGAGTCACTAGATTTATTGTTGAAGTAATTATCTTTCTGAGAGGTTTAATCCTGGTGTTGCCTTAGGTTTCAGTTTGAGTGGAATGTTTGCACCATACTATAACAGGGTGAAGGGAAGGGAAGGGAAGAGAGAGAGTGAGAAGGAAAATACATTGGTGAGGGGAGAAAAGCCTTGCTGGGAGGATTCGCATAAAGGTTTCAGCTTGCCCTATTTTCTTCTCCTTCTCTCTGTGGGTACACTGCAGGGAAAGTCCCTTTCACAACCCAACAGAGGGAAACATGAGTCTGACCCACTAATCCAACATTTCCTTCTATGCTATAATGCTCTTTTTGTTCCCCTCGTATTCCAGTATTTTGCGTCTTATGCCTGTGGTGAGCTCTCAGGAGTGTTGACCGTGTTGCTTAGATAACGGCAGTTGTTCTATTTCCTGCCTACTGATAGAAATGGGCCCATAGACTAAGTCGTCTATCGTCTATCCCAGCTGTAATGGAACCTGCACAGCGTGCTAATAGAGGTGACTTTGAAGTCTGCTCCGGACGTGTCACCTCACTGCAGGGTAGGCTGATCCCTCTTGCCCCCATCACAGCGCTGGCTTTCCCTGGTTTTCCCTGACTTTCCCTGGCCACAGATTTGACAGGAGTCAGAACAGGAGTCAGGACAGAGGCCTGGGAGCTTCACAGGGCAGCTGGAAGCTGATGAGGCATGAACAGATATAACTGCTGCTGCTACTCTCCTCTCCGCCCTGTCCTGTCCTCTGTTCAGCATCATCTATTATTCAGGGGCCTCTGCCTTGGCATTTCTGACATTCTACTCAAAGTTGGAACATCATTTGAACCAGGGCAGTCGCCAATGTCAGGAAAGGACAGTGTACGTACACACACACACCCATGCATTTCCACCTCATCCATTTTCCTCTTTCTCTCTATGTCTATCTGCCTCTCTCTTGCTCCCTTACTCACTCTGTCTGTTTCTCTCACTTTTGTCTCTCTCTCAGAGTTACCATATTGTATACTGTATAATACATTAAGATATACTGTATATATACACACACACACACACACACACACACACACACACACACACACACACACACACACACACCACACACACACACACCACACACACTTCCTCTCTCTTGTCTCTCTCTCTAAGTGACTTTCCCTTGTGTTTTTTCATCATCCCTGTGTGAATACCTGTCAGACACGTGTCCTCCCGGTAGGATAGTGCCTGTCTGTCTGATGCCTGGTGCCCTTGTTCCTTTCTTTTTGGGTTTAATTATTGTTTTTGATGCTCCATAGATTTCTGACTCATTTAGCTTGAAGTAATTATTGTCACTCACGGTGATAAGGAGACAACAGGCATTTAGGGATGTTTCTTTATCCAAGATTCTCTACAAATGCGTACGCAGTGATTTTAGTGTTGGGCTAGGGTAAAGGGTAATGACGTGGTAATGGGGTTGACCTAAATGAGCAGCATTACTGCCACAAACACTTGTAAACATGTGTTCCTYTAACTGCCCCCCAGAGTTTGTCAGCCTGTCCCCAACCTTGCTCATTTATTTTTTAACCTGCAGCCAGGCCAGGGAGAGGAGAGGGCTGGGGAGAGGAGAGGGCTGGGGAGAGGAGCAAGAGGAGACTGGAAGAGAAAGGTGCTCATGGTTTATTCAGCATCAACACCAGCATGATAGAACCTGCTCACTAACTTTAAGCCTCAGATAGGCTATTCTATTCCCCAGACCAGAYCAGGCCAACAAGAAACACAGYTTTAATATATATATATATAAAGACAGTTTGGGAAACTATAGTGCCCTCCTGCCAGCATTACTTTGAAAATGTTTTTTAAAAGTTAAGCTTTACTGAAGCGACACAAAAGTACATTAGTCACTCCCTACAGGACGGCATGCTAGCTAGTACAGTACATGTTCTCTGCAGGAAAGTACAGGAAGGATAGGATAGGAGGTCTAATTAACTCCGAGCTGGCTGCTCTCATTACAATTTTCTTATTTTATTAAGTACAGATACATTTAGTTATACCACTAGTCCTTGCTGTGTATTTCAGCAGTCTCATAATTACTGATATCCTCACTCAAAACTGTGCCATCTGTATTTAATAACCAAAAGTGCTCAATTACAGTACCTGAATCCAAATGATACAGAATAGACCATCTGTCCCAACAAGCTCTSACAGTCTCACTGCAAAATTAAACGTTCATCCACGTTCTCCAAATGTCACATTTTGAAGTTGCTCCAAACGTCAAATTTGGAAGTGTTTTTGTTGCTCCTGCTAMTCTACAAAAATCKAATTTCTAATTTAATAGTTAATAGTTAAGTTTAAGCACTCATTCCGAATAGTTAAGGTAAGGGTTAAGGTTTTGGGATAGGATTAAAACATTAAGTTAAAAGGCTTCTTCCGAAAATATTTTTGGATTAGGCCAAGTCCAAAAAATGCACGTGGACTAGCCTATAGCCTATGTTCTGTTCAGTTTGTGTCACGCCCTGACCTTAGTATTCTTTGTTTTCTTTATTATTTTGGTCAGGGTGTGACGAGTGGGTGGTATGTGTGTTTTTGTCTTATCTAGGGTTTTGTAGTTTTATGTGTGTTGTTATTGTTCGTAGGTGTGGTGTGTCTAGTCTAGACATATGTAGGTCTATGGTGCCTAGATTGGTCCAATCAGAGGCAGCTGTTTATTCATTGTCTCTGATTGGGGATCCTATTTAGGATGCCATTTTCCAGTTTGGTTTGTGGGTTATTGTCTATGTGAAGTTGCATGTCTGCACTCATTGTTTATAGCGTTCACGTTCATTTTGTTAGTTTGTTTAGTGTTCTTCGTGTTCATTCGTCTTACATTAAAAGTATGTATTCACATCACGCTGCGCTTTGGTCTCCTCACTACGACGTTCGTGACAGTTTGAGAAGGAGAGCGCAAAGATGAGAAGGTGGACCGGAGGTCAACTTTGATAGCTTGCTACTACTGTAATCTATTTTATTAAAAACAATATGTTTCTCGSCAATTATGTATTATTGAACTCACAATAAGACAGATTCGAGTAACTTACATTGTCGTGACATTGTATTGATTAATGTGACGACTGCTGCTCATCGAATGATTAACGGTTTATAATTACGTGATTAAATGAATCAGGTAATTATTAACTCATTAACGTGGGGCACCATGGGAAAGTTTTAGCTTTATTGAGTTTCTATTTCCCAAATTAACTCAAAGAATATCAKAATATCAATTTTACAACAGTCGCTAATTAATCAATTTCCTCTACAGTCTCATTCTGAACGTCGCATAATCCGGGAATCTGCACAAACCCGAGTCCCACCAATGAGTCCGTACCACACCAATTGGGTTGATTATTTATTTACTAACAAGCTAAAATGATAATATAAGATACACATACACAAACACACAGTCTAGGCTATTGATTAGAACTTAATACAACAAAACAGCTCCCTAGTGGGCCAACACAAAATGGGGATTTAAAAAAAAAAAGAAAAAGAAAGAGAGTGCACGAGAGAAAAATACACTTGGGTCCATTTGTCAGTTATGCTTATTTTAACCCTAACCTCGCACTCAACTGCCGCTCTTATGGGTCAGAATATAATGATGTAATTACGTGTTGAAGGTCTCTGATGGTGGTCTCTACGTGGACAGTTTTGGCTTCACGGATGACACACTTCTCTGGTTACAGGGTTAACTCTCTCTTCCTTTGTCYTAAACCTCGTGTTGTGTTTTGGGGTTGCTGACTACTCAGACCTTGGCTGCAGCTCAGGTCACTTAGTCTGAATGTAAATTCTTAACTCACATGTTTTATACCCTCGGGTCAGAAGTGGGCATTTCCGCCTTTAGGGCAATTCTCTGGGTGTACCAAGTTACGAGGCAAGGTCTGGATTTTACTCAGATCCAATTTAGACAACTAACTTCACATTTCGTCTTTACAAAAACATTCTCTTTGATCTGGACATTTTCCACAAAATCGTACAATATGCAAACACCCAGCATATACTAGGAAAACTCTTAAAGTTACAATGTTTTCGTTATAACGTCGTCCTTTAACTATTAATAACTTAACAAAAATGACATTAATTTTCATCTTCCATCTATCGTCATTACCACCATTGTGGCTGACAAAACCTATTGTCCCAAAGTCCATTTATTGCATGTTAATGTTCTGAGGCCGGTTCTCCATAGTGAGAGGACAAATGAATTTTGTCTMCTGCCTTCAATTTACAATGGACGTGAGGTGTCATAAAACTCCCCCATCTCTATACCTCTCGATCTCTTCCCCTCTGGTGGGTGTGAGAGATCTCTCTGTAGGATTGTGGTCCACTTTAACCTGACCCGAGCAGTCCAGTCATGACAACATTGTGGTGCTGAAACATGAAGCAGCAGCCACGGCACAATCAATTTGAAATGGACAGCTCAYGGTGCTGATAGTAGGCAAAATTCATTTAAACCGTCTTCAGTTTAATTAGACTTTACTAACAACAAGAGAGCTTTTTGTTGAGTCTATTTCTTCCTATGTAGGCCTTTTCTGTAGTCAAATGACTAGTGGCCCCATGGGTGGAATGTTATTCCTATTTTTCATAATTTCATAATTAATAAACATWATTTTTTTAACTTCAGAAAATCTGGTGTTTCTATGTCAAACGGTTTTGTTACATTTCAKTCTTCTGTGATGTATATAAAGTGTAATATTGGGATGCAAACTCAAAATGTAATACATTTCAACTATATATCTGACATGGTACACATCTTTCTGGGGTTTTTTGCTCATAACCATGTGTGTGAGGTGTATACTTTGGTTTCAAAGCAGCTTTGTTTAAGACTACCAAGAAACACTATGTGTGACCCTGATTTAGCCCATTGCAGTAAATGGTTAAGAAATAAGAGGTAGGCCTACCTGTTTGACAGACAAAATTAGGCTATGGGCTGCTATAGCTATATATAGATGTGTCAGTCAATTCCTCCACCCACCATGCACTCTTTAAATTGCGACCTCCGTGTCAGCGAAGGGCTGTTAAGTTAAAACCAAAATTCAAATGGCATAAAGCACAGGYCTACCTCTTGTTATCTTAAGATTTTGAAGAAAATAAAACAGATCTGATTATATAGAGTGATCAATAACAGAGCTTTGGTCCGCGATGCTTTATGCTTAGAAACAAGCTTTAAAATACCCTGGAAAGATGTGACTTGTTTCTTTGAAATTCAGAGGCTGAGCTACAACCTACTATAGCCGAGAAGACAAAAAATGTGCTTGTGAAGTTGTCTAATTCTGTCACTATCAATTGATTAAGCTATTCACTTTCTGTCCAATAGAAGATGTTTAAACCCAGACAGCTTTTAGGGTTAAGCCATGGAAGAAGAGTAGACAGAGGTTAAAGCTTACATTGCTCTGCGTCGGTAGGCCTACAGTACTCTGTCTGRRGTGGAAAGGTAGGCCTAACTTTTGAAAGTGCCATGCTCAGATTCCTAATTATTTGCAAACAGGGACAGTTTCGTTGCAAACAAGAAACATTGATTTGGCATTGGAGAAATATGATGAGATGAACACATAACACCTATCTCTCTGTACATTCTTAGCCTGTAATTTCAGTCATTTGTGTGGTACTAAAAAATATTCTGCTAATATGTAAAATGACGTAGAATTGCATGAAATGTTTTTAAAAGGCAATATTTTTCTCCGAACTGCAAATACGATGATAGATTCATGCAATACTTTTACTTTAAAGGAGATCGTTCCACCCCTACTCTTGTCCACGGTGTTCTGCAAATGCACAACCTTCTGGCCCGCAGCCCTGTGTGCTATCAAAATTCCTGCGTTGCCATGTAATGCTTACAGGAGGAATAGCAGTTTCTTAAACGGCATATCTAAGGCTCTGGTCTGTCCAAAAAGTGAGGGTAAACGGTAGACATGTTCTCTGCTATCCACTTTGTTTTAATTATTATTTGGGGTATAGGGGAGGGTCACTTGTTTTTCTTTTCAAGCATTCCAGGAGGGTTTATGCATACTATACATACACATGGATTTAGTACTGTAGATATGTGGAAGTGGTGGAGTAGGGGCCTGAGGGCACACAGTGTGTTGTGAAATCTGTGAATGTATTGTAATGTTTWAAAAATTGCATAAACTGCCTTAATTTTGCTGGACCCCAGGAAGAGGAGTTGCTGCTTTGGCAACAGCTACTGGGGACCATTAATACATACAAATACAAATACAAAAGTGTTTGAAAATGGTTTTGGCACCCGCAGATCTGTCGCACTACCTAATCCCAGGAGTCCATGGCTAATTAAAACACATTTTGGGCCTCAAGCAAAGAGCTTTGGGTTTGTTCCCCTTTTCAATTGTTATGTTCCCCCCCGCCCACCCCACCCTCTCTCTCCTCAGTACTCTATTAGGTTTGGCCAAAAGAATTATGCCAATAATGTTTTTGAATTGTCACCCAGAATAAGCAACGGAGTGATGCTGTTTTTGAATGTAGAGGTATCAAATAAGGTAATCAGAATTGTTTGGGTGACAATGGTACTGAGCAAATAGAGGGTGTGTTTCTGACTTTCCTCCAAAGGTGTCTGCCTCAATAGTGTGTGATTGTGTACCGCAGTTCGAGGCGTTACTGCATGTGGGCAGTCCTCGAGCATCTCTGCATGTGGCTTGTGTTTAAGTAACGCTTTTGATATTCTGGATTTCCCCTGATTGTCTATGCAATTAAAATGTGGGTCAATAGGGAAATAAAGGTATTATCAGAGTTTTTTGTTTAGGATATGCCATCATTGTAGTATAATTAATGTGCAAGGTTTGATGTTAAAATGTACACTATCGTTCAAAAGTTTGGGGTCATTTAGAAATKTCCTTGTTTTCCATGAAAACATACATGAAATTAGTTGCAAAATGAATAGGAAATATAGTCAAGACGTTGACAAGGTTATAAATAATGATTTTTAATTGAAATAATAATTGTGTCCTTCAAACTTTGCTTTCGTCAAAGAATCCTCCATTTGCAGAAATTACAGCCTTGCAAACCTTTGGCATTCTGGTTGTCAACTTGTTGAGGTAATCTGAAGAGATTTCACCCCATGCTTCCTGAAGCACCTCCCACAAGTTGGATTGGCTTGATGGGCACTTCTTACGTACCATGCGGTCAAGCTGCTCCCGCAACAGCTCAATAGGGTTGAGATCCGGTGACTGTGCTGGCAACTACATTATAGACAGAATACCAGCTGACTGCTTCTTCCCTAAATAGCTCTTGCATAGTTTGGAGCTGTGCTTTGGGTCATTGTCCTGTTTTAGGAGGAAATTGGCTCCAATTAAGCGCCGTCCACAGGGTATGGCATGGCATTGCAAAATGGAGTGATAGCATTCCTTCTTCAAGACCCCTTTTACCCTGTACAAATCCCACTTTACCACCACCAAAGCACCCCCAGACTATCACATTGCCTCCACCATGCTTGACAGATGGTGCCAAGCACTCCTCCAGCATATTTMMATTTTTCCTGCATCTCATGAATGTTCTTCTTTGTGATCCGAACACCTCAAACTTAGATTCGTCGGTCCATAACACTTTTTTTCCAATCTTCCTCTGTCCAGTGTGTTCTTTTTAATATTTTATTTTTATTGGCCAGTCTGAGATACGTCTTTTTCTTTGCAACTCTGCCTAGAAGGCCAGAATCCCGGAGTCGCCTCTTCACTGTTGAAGTTGAGACTGGTGTTTTGTGGGTACTATTTAATGAAGCCGCCAGATGAGGACTTGTGAGGCATTTGTAGACACTCTAATGTACTTGTCCTCTTCCTCAGTTGTGCACCGGGGCCTCCCACTCCTCTTTCTATTCTGGTTAGRGCCAGTTTGCACTGTTCTGTGAAGGGAGTAGTACACAGCGTTGTACGAGATCTTCAGTTTCTTGGCAATTTCTCGCATAGAATAGCCTTCATTTCTCAGAATAAGAATAGACTGATGAGTTTCAGAAGAAAGTTCTTTGTTTCTGGCCATTTTGAGCCTGTAATCGAACCCACAAATTCTGATGCTCCAGATTCTCAACTAGTCTAAAGAAGGACAGTTTTATTGCTTCTTTAATCAGAACAATAGTTTTCAGCTGTGCTCACATAATTGCAAAGTGGTTTTCTAATGATCAWTTAGCCTTTTAAAATGATGAACTTGGATTAGCTAACACAACGTGCCATTGGAACACAGGAGTGATAGTTGGTGATAATGGGCCTCTGTATGCCTATGTAGGTATTCCATAARAATCAGCTGTTTCCAGCTACAATAGTCATTTACAACATTAACAAGGTCTACACTGTATTTCTGATCAATTTGATGTTATTTTAATGGACAAAAARTTWGCTTTTCTTTCAAACAAGGAAATGTCTAAGTGACCCCAAAMYTTTKRAMSGKWRKKKWWKKKKWAWYMKGTTGATGCGTTGGATAGCAGATGTAACACATACAGCACCTTCAGAAAGTATTCAGACCCCTTCACTTTTTCMACATTTTGTTACATTACAGCCTTATTATGACAATGGAAAACAAAATCATATCACATTTACGTAAGTATTTAGACCCTTTACTCAGTACTTTGCTGAAGCACCTTTGGCRGCGAYTACAGCCCTGAGTCTCCTTGGTATGACGCTACAAGCTTGGCACGCCTGTATTTGGGGAGTTTCTCCCATTCTTCTCTTCAGATACTCTCAAGCTCTGTCAGGTAGACATTTTTTTTCAGKTCTTTCCAAAGATGTTCAATTGGGTTCAAGTCCGGGCTCTGGCTGGGCCACTCAAGGACATTCAGAGACTTGTTCCAAAGCCCCTCCTGAGTTGTTTTGGCTGTGTGCTTAGGGTGTTGTTCTGTTGGAAGGTGAACTTTCACCCCAGTCTCATGTCCTGAGCGCTCTGGAGCAGATGTTCATCAAGGATCTCTCTGTACTTTGCTCCTTTCATCTTTCCCTCGATCTTGACTAGTCTCCCAGTCCCTGCCGCTGAAAACATTCCCACAGCATGATGTTGCCACCACCATGCTTCACCGTAGGGATGGAATTGGCCTGGTGATGAGCAGTGTGTTGCATATGCAAATCATTATAGCCTACACTCTTAGAAAAAAGGGTTCCAAAACGTTTTTTCGGCTGTCCGCATAGCAGAACCCTTTTTGGTTTTAGGTAGAACTCTTTTGGGTTCCATTTAGAACCCTCTATGTAAAGGGTTTTCCTTGGAACCAAAAAGGGTTATTCAAAGGGTTCTCACATGGSGACAGCCGAAGAACCATTTTAGGTTCTAGATAGCTAGATCATTTTTTGAGTGTATTGTTTTCTCGGTTTTTACTTTCCTAAAACATTAATTGTCCACCGCACAGTTCAGCTGTCAGAGATTTGAGCACTATGACAATAAAACATTTTTTTTTATGAATCAGGGTTTTTCATGCATAGGCTTTCTTGGCATTCTCTCAACCAGCTTCATGAGGTAGTCACCAGGAATGCTTTTCCAATAGTCTTGAAGGAGTTCCCACATATGCTGAGCACTTGTTGGCTGCTTTTTTTTCACTCTGCTGTCCAACTCATCCCAAAGCATCTCAATTGGGTTGAGGTCGGGTGATTGTGAAGGCCAGGTCATCTGATGCAGCACTCCATAACTCTCCTTCTTGGTCAAATAGCCCTTACCCAGCCTGGAGGTGTGTTTTGGGTCATTGTCCTGTTGAAAAACAAATGATAGTCCCACTAAGCGCAAACCAGATGGGATGACGTATTGCTGCAGAATGCTGTGGTAGCCATGCTGGTTAAGTGTGCCTTGAATTCTAATTAAATCACAGAGAGTGTCACCGGCAAAGCACCCCCACACCATCACTCATCCTCCTCCATGCTTCACGGTGGGAACCACACATGCGGAGATCATCCGTTCACTTACTCTGCGGCTCACAAAGACACAGTGGTTGGAACCAAAAATCTCAAATTTGGACTCATCAGACAGATTTCCACTGGTCTAATGTCCATTGGTTGTGTTTCTTGGCCCAAGCATGTCTCTTCTTCTTATTGGTGTCCTTTAGTAGTGGTTTACCAAAGAAGGCCTGATTCATGCAGTCTCCTCTGAACAGTTGATGTTGACATGTGTCTGTTACTTGAACTCCGTGAAGCATTTATTTGGGATGCAATTTCTGAGGCTGGTAACTCTAATGAACTTATTCTCTGCAACTCTGGGTCTTCCTTTCCTGTGGAAGTCATCATGAGAGCCAGTTTCAACATGGTGCTTTATGCTTTTTGCGATTGCACTTGAAGAAACTTTCAAAGTTTGACGGACCTTCATGTCTTAAAGTAATGATGGACTGTCGTTTCTCTTTGCTTATTTGAGCTTTTCTTGCCATAATATAAACTTGGTCTTTTATCATATCGGGCTATCTTCTGTATACCACCCCTAACTTGTCACAACACAACTGATTGGCTCAAATGCATTAAGAAGGAAAGAAATTAGACAAATTAACTTCTCTGCGCTACAGATCCCTTTTACGGGATCCCTTTCCTAAACAACCGCTAGAATTGCAGGGCGCTAAATGCAAAAATATTACMAAAAATATTTATAATCATGCAATTACAAGTGAAATTTACCAAAACACAGTTTAGCTTGTTGTTAATCCACCTATCATGTCAGATTTTGAAAATATATTTTACAGCGAAAGAAATCCAAGCTTTTGTGAGTGTAGCTTTCAATGCTACAACAGCTAGCCTTATATTAGCTTGGTTAGCTTGGTCACGGAAGTCAGAAAAGCAATGAAATTAATCGCTTACCTTTGATAATCTTCGGATGTTTCCACTCACGAGACTCCCAGTTACACAACAAATGTTATTTTTGTTCGATAAATATTACTTTTTATCATAAAAAAAAGCCATTTGGGTTGCGCATTATGTTCAGAAAATCAAAGCCGTGTTCCGTTCGACAAATTCCAAAAAGTATCCGTAATGGTCGTAGAAACATGTCAAATGTTTTTATAATCAATCCTCAGGTTGTTTTTAACAAACATAATCAATAATATTTCAACCGGACATTACCTATTCAATAAGAGACAAACGGAAAATGGGGAGCTCCTCTCGCGCGCGCAGGAACTATTCGGAGGACACTTGACTAGTTTTGAAAAATCTTGTTCATTTTTCAATATAAAAGCCTGAAACTATGTCTAAAGCCTGGTCACAGCCTGGGGAAGCCATTGGAAAAGGAATCTGGTTGATACCCCTTTAAATGGAGGATAGGCGGGCCAGGAAACACAGATTTAAAAAATTATATAATCACTTCCGGGTTACATTTTCTCAGGTTTTCGCATGCAAATAAGTATTGTAATACTCACAGACATATTTTTGACAGTTTTGGAAACTTTGGAGTGTTTTTCTATCCTAATCTGTAAATTATATGCATATTCTACGATCTGGGCCAGAGAAAATGTCCGTTTACGTTGGGCACGTTATTTAAAAATAAAAAAATCTAGCGCTAAGAGGTTAACTTTTAACTAGGCACACCCGTTATTTGAAATGCATTACAGGTGACTACCTCATGAAGCTGGTTCAGAGAATGCCAAGAGTGTGCAAAGCTGTCATCAAGGCAAAGCTTGGCCACTTTCAAGAATCTCAAATATAAACATTTTGATTTGTTTAACACTTTTTTGGTTACTACATGATTCCATATGTGTTATTTCATAGTTTTGATGTCGTCACTATTATTCTACAATGTAGAAAATRGTAAAAAATTGTGAAAACCAGTGAATGAGTAGGTGTGTCCTAACTTTTGACTGGTACTGTACATTTTTGTCTTCTTTTAATGCCTCTTAAGGGGAAAGTAATCTAAAAGTTACTGAATGTAATCAGATTACGTTACTGAGTTTGGGTTACGTTACTGTTTACAATTTTGGACAGGTAACTAGTAACTGTAATGGATTACATTTAGAAAGTAGCCTACCCAACCTTGAATTTGTTAGATTATAGAAGTAACTGATAGGCCTAAAACATTCTTACTCACCTCAAATTCAACTATCAGAGTCAGTTGGAGCACCAGTGCGTACTGCCTTCATATGATAGGCCTGCAACATAATAGGCTAATAGCCACACCACACCAAACCTTCACAAAAGTTTCTAAACTTCATTAGGGTAATATCAAAACTAAGTCAAGCCATTGTTTATAGGGAAAATACGAGCAGGCTATTATAACACGGCAAACACAACATTAAGTTGGAAATTCATTTGGCCAAAGAAAATGATGGGTTGTGTGTCCCCAAAGCTTGTGCCTCCCCCACCTTGCGGAAACTGCGGTGGGGTGTGCTATGCCAGTGCCTACCACGTTTTCATAATGTAGAATATATCATTATGTAATAATGAATCTTATACAGTGCCTTCAGAAATATTCACACCCCTTGACTTTTTCCACATTTTGTTGTGTTACAGCCTAAATTTAAAATTGATTAAATTGTAATTGTGCGTCACTGATCTACACACAATACCCCATAATGTCAAAGTGGAATTATGTTTTTAGAAATGTTTACAAATTCATTTAAAATGAAAAGCTGAAAYGTCTTGAGTCAAGTATTCAACCCTTTGTAATGGCAAGCCTAAACAAGTTCAGGAGTAAAAATGTGCTTAACAAGTCACATAATAAGTTTCATGGACTCACTCTGTGTGCAATAACAGTGTTTAACATGATTTTTTAATGACTACCCCATCTCTGTACCCCACACATACAATATAATTATCTGTAAGGTCCCTGAGTCAAGCAGTGAATATCAAGCACAGATTCAAYCACAAAGACCAGGGAGGTTTCTAATAGTTCACAAAGAAGGGCACCTATTGGTAGATGGGTAAAAAAAAGGAATAAGACATTGAGTATTTTTTCCCTTTGAGCATCATGAAGTTATTAATTACACTTTGGATGGCGTAACAATATACCCAGTCACTACAAATAGACAAGTGCCCTATCTAACTCAGTTGCCAGAGCAGAAGGAAGCTGCCTAGGGATTTCTTTGTGAGCTTAATGGCTGTGATAAATATAACTGATAATGGATCAACAACATTGTAGTTACTCCACAATACTAACAGAAATGACAGAGTGAAAAKAAGAAATAATAAAAATACTCAAAAACATGCATCCTGTTTGCAACAAGTCACTAAAGTAATACTGCAAAAAATGTGGCAAAGAAATTCACTTTTTGTCCTGATTACAAGGCCAAATATACACTGGAGTTGCTTACCAAGATGAAATTGAATGTTCCTGAGTGGCCTAGTTACAGTGTTGACTTAAATCAGCTAGAAAATCTATGTCAGGACTTGAAAATTGCTGTMTAGCATTGATCAACAAATAAGACTGCTCTTAGATACTTACCCAGAAAGACTCACATCTGTAATTGCTACCAAATGTGATTCTAACATGTATAAGATATATTAGTGTTTTATTTTCAATCATTTYTTTCCAAATGTTTCAATTTTTCTTCTATTTGGACATTACAGAGTATTTTGTGTAGATCTTTCGCAACAAATAACAATTAAATCCATTTTAATCCAACTTTGTAACACAACAAAATGTGGAGAAAGTCAAGGGGTGTGAATACTTTCTGAAGGCACTGTATGTAGTTTATTGCAATAGCACTATGTGACTTTMAATAATACTTATATCACGGCTCAGGAGAAGACCCGGATGCAGACAGTTCGAAGTAACAAAAGTTTATTACAAAAACAGGGGGCAGGTAAACAACAGGTCAAGGGCAGACAGAGGTCAGTAATCCATAGCAGAGTCCCGAAAGGTACAGAACGGCAGGCAGGCTCAGTGTCAAGGCAGGCAGAATGTTTAAAAACGGACTACTAGAATATAGGGACTAGGGAAAAACAGGAGTACGGGAAAAACGCTGGTAGGCTTGACGAGACAAGACRAACTGGCAACAGACAAACAGAGAACACAGGTATAAATACACTGGGGATAATGGGGAATATGGGCGACACCTGGAGTGGGGTGGAGACATACACAAAGACRGGTGAAACAGATCAGGGTGTGACAATTTATCTCAAAACTGTGATTCTTAAAAGATGTTTCTAGAGATTGGTCAACTCTGTCAGATTTGTCTAAAATGCTAAATTAATCAGGAATGAGCAGGGTCAGCTATACAATCAGGAACCTTCATTCATGTCCTCATTACATGTAGTGCAACAAGACCGCTCATGGTCTGTAAAGTTCTCTACATTTGAGAGATTTAAACCAGCAATATTGGAATCACCATTTACATTTACATTTACATTTAAGTCATTTAGCAGACGCTCTTATCCAGAGCGACTTACAAATTGGTGCATTCACCTTATGATATCCAGTGGAACAACCACTTTACCATAAACTATAAACTCCATCTGCCTTATAGATTACGATAGAATATGAATTTTGGTTGAAATATGTTACATTGAATTACGTTTTAGAGTCATAGGGCAACTGAGAAAAAACAAAATTGCTACTGTGTATACCACTTGTATGAAGAAGAAATGTCAACACCGTAAAACATAATCTCTGTCAGACTTGTGTCTCATGTCAACTCCGTCAGAGTGCTGACAGATCTGATAGAAAGGTTGTCTTTTTGGGGGATTTTCAAATGAATCAATATTCAGAAAAAATATTTGCTGTGCTAGACCTAAGTGATAATGTTTGCTTTATAAATGTTAAAACATTTGGAAAAACATGCCAAAATGCTAAATAAATTAGCCCTGGAGCATTTAATAGTGCTATAAAACAAATCAAAAGACGTTTGGATATTTGAATAACCTAATGTTAGAATTAAACAATAAAGACCTTTAAACACTTGTTGGACAATTACTGTAAAAATGAAATGCCTTTTATTGTGTCCAGTTAGTTGCATTTTATGAAGAAAAGATATATAAATTGGAGGTTCTTTCTTTACATGGTGTGATAGTTTACACTTTGATCCAGAGGTGGGACCAAGTCATTGTTTTACAAGTCACAAGTAAGTCTCAAGTCTTAGCACTCAAGTCYCAAGTCAAGTCCCAAGTCAAAACAGGCATGTCCGAGTCAAGTCTCAATTCAAGTCCGTCAAGTATCAAGTCGAGTCTCAAGTCCTAAACTTTGAGTTTCGAGTCCTTAACAAGTCATAATGTGTTCTTCACCAAATGTAATACCATTTCATATTTTTAACAAGCGTAATAGTTAGTATATTACATTTAAGCAAATCATGAATGCTTTTAAAAATATCTCTATATTTATTACTTTCCAAATAAACGCTATATTTCCATGGAAATACATGGGTAGCCATGAGAAGGCGCAATCCCCCCCCCAATAGGGATCGACTATCGAGGATGGCTATGGGGCGGAATCGGCGATGTAGGTGATGCACACTCTCTCTCTGTGTGGTTACAGTAGGCTAACATTTGTCAATGGTTTTAGGAACAGCAGTAACATCAGGCAGGATTTAGGCTACAAACTGCCTAGCCAGTTGTAGCTCAATCTTGGGTGCAATGATCACGTTCCCGCACTGACTGACTGTGTGGAGGCTCATTGATTTAACGTTACGTTACCCTACATGATACACTAGTAAAGTAATAAAATATATAGCTGTCGGCTATATTAGCCACGACTTACCGTTCTTTGTGTAGCTTCAAATGTCGAACAAAGTTGGAAGTTGTTGCGYCTCCGTCTGCAATTTTCTACTAGCATGTTTTCCAAGTTGCAATCCGTTTTTTGATGATACAGCGTTGTCTTTATATCCRAAAATAATAATTTTGGGTATCATCTTTCCAAGGGCTCCATCTGAATTCACCTGCCGACGTTCCTCTGCACTGCCACGCACAACTTTTTCTCAGCTGGCACAATTTCATTGGCTGCTGTCTGATTCAAACTGTAATCCGTTAAATGAAGAGTTGATGCGCTGCACACTTTTTTTAATAGCATMATTTTTAATATTTGGGCTTGGGGAGGGTATCAAGTCAAGTCACGAGTCATTGGTGTTAAAGTCAAAGTCGAGTTGCAAGTCATCATATTTGTGACTCGAGTCCAAGTCATGTGACTCGAGTCCACACCTCTGCTTTGATCTATCAAAATGTATATACATTTTTTTTGCTAAGACCAATTTTTCCTGAAAAAAATTGAGGTTGTTCCGTCTTTCATGAATCTCCGAGATCTAAAACAGTAACATTTTTACTCAGCCTTATAGCAAAATGTGTAAAATWGCATGAGATTACTACACATTTTCCTCTCTACACCATGGCAACCCCCCCACCCCTCATTTTGGAGGTGGGGTTGAGGGTGGGGCCATGCTCGAACCTTGCAAGCGGGCCCTGCGAAACTGTTTTACGCCACTGTAGGCATTGATTGGAGTTAGGAGACAGACTATAAGAGAGTATGATTTTTTATAGTAAATGTCTTGATCTTGTGGATTTTAGATCAAAGGCTCAAAGTTAAGATGCCCCTTGAAGATTTTTTCTTGACCTGAACCTTTCAAGGTGCTGAAAAGCTTAGCACTGAGATAAAGCCCCCCCACCTCCCTCTCACTCTCTCTTCTAAACCCAGGTTTTGTTATCTCCGGTCATACATTTCTGGCAGAGACTCTCTCCCCCTGGTCATGCAGAATGAGAGGCAGAGAGCACAGAGAGAGAAAAAATTACTTCACTTGGCCAAACTCCTAAATCCCCAAAATGGGAGAATTAAACCATCTTTCCACTTTTGAGAATGTGGGAACGATCCGTGTACACATAAGGGACAGTGATGTTGAGTGTGTTTAATTTGGTGATCTCATGAAGGACAGGAAACACACATAACGAAATCTCTTAAAGTGTACATTTCCCAGCTGTCAGGTTTACATCTAAATATTGGGGAAAGTATGTGATTAAACATGAAACTATTTGTGAAAAGATGTAATGTGATGTTAACCTTCTAAATGAGAGTATGGGTTTTTCATATAAAGATTAACTACTCAGTGACCATGCCCACGTGAGCATAGACATTACGTMCACGTCATGGAACCGCCCTTTTCTACTGAAACGTATAAATCCCACTCCTGATGAAATTCACACCAGACCACGCAAACCCCGGTGTAAGATAAGGTTGAAAATTTTTGAATTTCTGAGACCAAAACATGCCGGGTGACGCTGGTGTGTGAAGTGGTTTAAACTACAACTCCACCAAAGGACAAGACTATACCAGGTGGAGCATTGGCTACACGGCTGGAAATGGTTCAACTCTGAGACTATCGATCCCTACAGAATATGAGCAAATCTTGAATATGAACAAATTACTAGTCGGGCTAGAAATTATGTAAACCTAGGACGAGAATACAGACAACCGCCGAAGTACCTATTCTATGAGAACATTTGTGAATGGTACTCTGAAGTAACCATTCTAACCACCTACAACCACAAAAGACTTTGTGACTTCAATGAAAGTTAACCAGAGACTCTGATGAACCCTACAGGGCGATCAAGGATTCCAACAGAGAAGACATACAGGCGTAAATATAATGTATATACATTGCAATTATTCTCGAATGAGCGGCCGTTCATATGCAAAGGATTAGCATTTCAATTAATACAATTATAGACTGTGTGTCTTTCCTGCTCTTTCTCAGTCCCACCCCTTTCATTTTGTCTACCAAGCTGTAATGTCAGCTTAGCCCACTAGGGACTTTTCTATCTTTGTTAGTAACCAATATCTTCTGTTTGTTTGTTATGTATTTCTGTGTTTATTTTGTTAGTTAGTAAATAAATAATTAAGCCAATTTGTATATTGCTGATTCATAATTTATGCTAGGGTTTGTGCAGATAACCAAGAATTGTACAACGYTCAGATGAGACTGATAGAAGGTAGCAATTAATAATCATTAATGGCAGACTGTAATTGATAAGATATGAAAATATCTGAAGAGTCGATTCGGGAAATAGAGACTCTTTTAGAGGTCGACCGATTATGATTTTTCAACGCCGATACCGATACCGATTATTGGAGGACCCAAACCAAAGCCGATACCGATTAATCGGACGATTTTTATTTATTTATTTGTAATAATGACAATTACAACAATACTGAATGAACACTTATTTTAACTTAATATAATACATCAATAAAATCAATTTAGCCTCAAATAAATAATGAAATGTTCAATTTGGTTTAAATAATGCAAAAACAAAGTGTTGGAGAAGAAAGTAAAAGTGCAATATGTGCCATGTAAGAAAGCTAACATTTAAGTTCCTTGCTCAGAACATGAGAACATATGAAAGCTGGTGGTTCCTTTTAACATGAGTCTTCAATATTCCCAGGTAAGAAGTTTTAGGTTGTAGTTATTATAGGAATTATAGGACTATTTCTCTCTATACGATTTGTATTTCATATAACTTTGACTATTGGATGTTCTTATAGGCACTTTAGTATTGCCAGCGCAACAGTATAGCTTCCATCCCTCTCCTCGCCGCTACCTGGGCTCGAACCAGGAACACATCGACAACAGCCACCCTCGAAGCAGCGTTACCCATGCAGAGCAAGGGGAACAACTACTCCAAGTCTCAGAGCGAGTGATGTTTGAAACGCTATTAGGGCGCACCCCGCTAACTAGCTAGCCATTTCACATCGGTTACACCAGCCTAATCTCGGGAGTTGATAGGCTTGAAGCATTGCGAAGAGCTGCTGGCAAAACGCACGAAAGTGCTGTTTGAATGAATGCTTACGAGCCTGCTGGTGCCTACCATCGCTCAGTCAGACTGCTCTATCAAATCATAGACTTAATTATAACATAATAACACACAGAAATACGAGCCTTTGGTCATTAATATGGTCGAATCCGGAACCTATCATCTCGAAAAAACAAAATGTTTATTCTTTCAGTGAAATACGGAACTGTTCCATTTTTATCTAACGGGTGGCATCCATAAGTCTAAATATTCCTGTTACATTGCACAACCTTCAATGTTATGTCATAATGGCAAATTAGTTCGCAATGAGCCAGGCGGCCCAAACTGTTGCATATACCCTGACTCTGCGTGCAATGAACGCAAGACAAGTGACACAATTTCACCTGGTTAATATTGCCTGCTAACCTGGATTTCTTTTAGCTAAATATGCAGGTTTAAAAATATATACTTCTGTGTATTGATTTTAAGAAAGGCATTGATGTTTATGGTTACGTACACATTGGAGCAACGACAGTCCTTTTTCGCGAATGCGCACCGCATCGATTATATGCAACGCAGGACACGCTAGATAAACTAGTAATATCATCAACCATGTGTAGTTATAACTAGTGATTATGATTGATTGATTGTTTTTTATAAGATAAGTTTAATGCTAGCTAGCAACTTACCTTGGCTTCTTACTGCATTCGTGTAACAGGCAGGCTCCTCGTGAGGCAGGTGGTTAGAGCGTTGGACTAGTTAACCGTAAGGTTGCAAGATTGAATCCCTGAGCTGACAAGGTAAAAATCTGTCGTTCTGCCCCTGAACAAGGCAGTTAACCCACCGTTCCTAGGCCGTCATTGAAAATAAGAATGTGTTCTTAACTGACTTGCCTAGTTAAATAAAGGTGGGAAGAAAAAAAAAATCRGCATCCAAAAATACCGATTTCCAATTGTTATGAAATCGGCYCTAATTAATCGGCCATTCCGATTAATCGGTCGACCTCTAGACTCTTTAAACATTTTTCCCGTGGTGCCCCTAGTTAATTAAAGTTTACATGATTAGCTTAATCACGTAATAATAATTACACATAGAGAATTGATTTGATAAAATTACAGTCTTCACATTTAAGGATAGTAAAGACTTGACAAAAGCTTTGCCATCCACCCCCCTGTGAGCTGTAACTTTCATGCTCTGAGCACTCRTGCTGCATTTAGACAAAACAATCCACAAATATGACTCAACATTGGCTAGTCTTCGTATGTTTGTAAGCTCTCTATGCTAATAATACAATTGAAGCCTTATTCTAATTGAAGTGTTCCATTACGTTAACGTTAAAGGCCCAATTCAGACATTGTTATATCAATATCAAATCATTACTGGGTAACAATTAAGTACCTTTAATAGTTTGCCATTCAAATCTTTAAAAAATCTTGCTATGACTGTCTGGGAGTGGTCTGAGTGGGGAGGGGAACACTGAAAACTAGCTGTTATTGGCAGTGAGGTTTGGAACTCTCTTTGTTATTGGTCTATTAACTAATTTACCACCTGGTGATGTCACCAGGCAAGCTGAAGGTCTGGTGTATATTGTATTTTCAACCAGCAACTGTCAGGAAATAACACTGATCAAATTTTTACAGTGTTAGATTCATCAGTTGTTACAAAATATGATACAAAAGACAATATGAAACAAATAATTTGGACCGCACTGGGCCTTTAAAGGTAACACTTCTTTCCAGCTGTGTTGTCTCCTGCATTCACTGCAGACAGACTAGAGAAAGTTACTGACACCTGTCTAGTCAGGTGATCTATAGTGACTGTCTATAGTCTCAGCTGGAGACACTATGACACTAAGTGTATCACCTGGAATACCATGGTTAGCTGCTGTCTGACTTCAATACAAACTTCCCTGTCATAAATGCAGGTGTAATATCTTCATTTCACCAGTTTTTTCAGCAGGAAAATAATACTGCAGTAACAGGAAATGTGATTTATTTTTGGACATTTTTATAGGGGTTGATACATTTTCTGTTAGGATAAATCAAGTCTGACATTTTAAAGTGGTTATTACATACTTTATAAGTATTTTTAAACCTTGAATATATTACAATTTGCATTTCCTGCCGCACAGGAAAATTGTCTGTGACAACAGAGCGATCAAATTAAAGGGGCAATAATTTACTTATAAATGAATGATAGGTACCCATCTTGAAAATATATAACTTATACATGCCTTATGAGCTTAGTTCATCTGTCGTACCCCATCAGAACCCAAAATATAAGCTTGTTTTACTCAAGATAACCTTTATAGCAGCTTGAGGACATTTTCCTATCACAGTAAGCCTGTGTCTCACCAGGGATCTCAGAATGTCTTCCTCTGACTCCTGCAGTGAGAAGTGCAGGCAGGATATATTTACGTTGCTTTTCTGGCACCACTATTATATGCCAACCTACTGGCAGTACTGTCATTGGAACAGTGGCAGTAGTGGAGCCGTGTAAGCCTGGGGGAGGCTGTGGGCAGATACCACACTCTCCAAACTCCTCTTCAGCGATGGCCCACAGCAAGGATCACAATTATCCATTTCATTCTGTGCTTATGTAACTGGAGTAGAGTGAGGACTGCCAGCAGGGGAGATTTAGCAAAACTTTTGTTAAAACCATTTGGTTGTTGCTGCAGGGGGACTGAGGAGCTGAACACCGGTTCATGCAGCATTCACAGTCTCAGATTCATACTGTAGTTACCATTGCAGTACACACATACAGGGAATGCACACTGTCTATTAATAAGAACAATGCATACCAACAAAATAAGTGCTTGCCTGTGGTATTATTATTTTGTGAATGATTTTACCATCGTACTCAAATTAGGTGATATATCCCAGTTGTCCACCCAGTATCCTGTGAGGTGTGGGAATGAATCATTGATGTGACCTTTCTGCTCAAAGCCTTTTATAAACAGACAGACAGCCTCTCTGACCTTCTTACTAACCAGAACAAACAAACAACTCAATACGACAGGATCACAGCACAGCACTGTGTGTCCTGGCATAGATTACACTACCCAAATCGACCAGGGTTGTGTCAGGTAGCAGGATGGCAGAGACAGGCGACATGGTGGCTGAGTTAGACTGAAAGTGGAGATTAGAATCAGCCTCTTGGTAATGTTGTAGTGGAAGAATGACAGAAGGTGATAGTTGTGACTAGCAGCTGGCTGGAGTGGGAGCACAGCGTGATGACTCAATCACGATTTATGACATTGTTTGGATGGCCGACCATCTGTGGGCTACCACAGGGATCAAACACACCTTATCTGTGGCTATCTCGATGAAGTGTGTGTTCTCACAGAAGTCCTAGGGTCACTGAAGCCAGGAGAAGTGATGACTGATGAAACTTGAATYAACTAAATTAATGTTACTGGTTTGATTTAATTGTCATGTTTGGATTGTTACAAGAGTTCATGAAGAGCTATGAATTTTCATATGTTTCAATGTACTCTAAGTGCTATGGATTTATTGTTACAGAGAAACTGTTATTTTGTTTGTCGGACGGCGCATAGTTCAAAGAGGAGCAATACAGGGGTGTGCTCTTATTATACAGTGTTAAGGTGTGGTGATTTGATTTGAGTTTTTGATTTGATTAGATTAGAGAATGTGTGTTGTTTTCATGCCTTTGTTTTAGTGTTTTTGGGCCATGCAAAGTTATGTTAATTAGACGATTGGAGATACTGGGAGTTTGCGTTTAAACGTCGATCATGCAGTCATTGGTAAACCGATCTCCTGATGGGAGAATGATTGTCATAGACGTGAATTTTCTATGCTGTTAAGACTTAGGATATTTTGTATTCTTTTTATTGTGAAGATTTCTGGTATGTACCATTTGGTAATTGTATTCTTATTGAGTAACTGCAATAAATCRGATTACTTCAAGCTAGAATCCAACACACAAGCACGAACCATATTCCTCACATTTCTGAGTAATATTCCTTGAATTATTATTTGGTGAAATGTTTAATGGTAAATGTTATTCGCAAAGTATTCAGACCCCTTGACTTTTTCCACATTTTGTTACGTTACAGCCTTATTCTAAAATGCATTAAATAGTTTTTTCCCCTCATCAATCTAAACAACAACCTATAATGACAATGCAAAAACAGGTTTTAAGACATTTTTGCTAATTTATAAAAGATATAACTTAAATATAACATTTACATAAGTACCCTTTACTCAGTACTTTGTTGAAGCACCTTTGCCAGTGATTACAGCATCGAGTCCTCTCAGGTGTGACGCTACAAGCTTGGCACACCTGTATTTGGGGAGTTTCTCCCATTCTTCTCTGCAGATCCTCTCAACCTCTGTCAAGTTGGATGGGGAGCGTTGCTGCACAGCTATTTTCAGGTCTCTCAGGAGATGTTTGATCGGGTTCAAATCCGGGCTCTAGCTGGGCCACTCAAGCACATTCAGAGACTTGTCCCAAAGCCACTACTGCGTTGTCTCGGCTGTGTGCTTAGGGTCGTTGTCCTATTGGAAGGTGAACCTTCGCCCCAGTCTGAGGTCCTGAATGCTCTGGAGCAGGTTTTCATCAAGGATCTCTCAGTACTTTGCTTCGTTCATCTTTCCCTCGATCCTGACTAGTTTCCCAATCCCTGCCGCTGAAAAACATCCCCACAGCATGATGCTGCCACCACCATGCTTCACTGTAGGGATGGTGCCGAGTTTCCACCAGGCGTGACGCTTAGCATTCAGGTCAAAGAGTTCAATCTTGCTTTCATCAGACCAAAGAATCTTGTTTCTCATGGTCTGTGAGTCTTTAGGTGCCTTTTGTCAAACTCCAAGCGGGCTGTCATGTGCCTTTTACTGAGGAGTGGCTTCCGTCTGGCCACTACCATAAAGGCCTGATTGGTGGAGTGCTACGGATATGGTTGTCCTTCTGGAAGGTTCTGTCATCTCCATAGAGGAACTCTAGAACTCTGTCAGAGTGACCATCGTGTTCTTGGTCACCTCCCTGACCAAGGCCCTTCTCCCCCAATTGCTCAGTTTAGCCGGGCTCAGTTTAGCTCTAGGAAGAGTCTTGGTGGTTCCAAACTTCATCCATTTAAGAATGATGGAAGCCACTGTGTTCTTGGGGACCTTCAATGCTGCAGACATTTTTTTGTACCCTTCCCCAGATCTGTGCCTCGACGCAATCCTGTCTCGGAGCTCTACGGAGAATTCCTTTGACCTCATAGCTTGGTTTTTGCTCTGACATGCACTGTCAACTGGGGACCTTGTATAGACAGGTGTGTGCCTTTCCAAATCATGTCCAATCAATTGAATTTACCACAGGTGGACTCCAATCAAGTTGTAGAAACATGTTAAGGATGATCAATGGAAACAGGATGGACCTGAGCACAATTTCGAGTCTCATAGCAAAGGGTCTGAAAACTTACAGTATGTAAATAAGGTATTTCAATTATTATTATTTTTTTATCAATTTGCAAATATTTTTAAAAACCTTTTCTATAAGGGCACAAGGTGAGACCCAAATGCAGACACAGGAGGCAGATGGTAGAGCTCCGACATTTATTATAACAAAGGGAGTAGGCAAAGGCAGGTCGGGGACAGGCGAGAGTTCATATATCAGGTCAGAGTCCAAACAGTACCAGACGATAGGACGTCTCGAGGTCAAGCTAGGCAGGGGTCAGAAACCAGATCTGAGTCCAAAAACAAGGGGGATAGGCGGGCTTGTAGGGGATAGGCGGGCCCTCACTTTCAAAACATAAACATTTTCATGATCCATTAGGTAATTTGTAATTTTCAATGATTAGTGATGTTTTGAGATAGGTCTGTATTAAAATAGATACAGTTGAAGTTGGAAGTTTATATACACCTTAGCCAAATACATTTAAATTCAGTTGTTTTTCACAATTCCTAACATTTAATCCTCGTAAAAATTCCCTGTCTTAGGTCAGTTAGGATCACCACTTTATTTTAAGAATGTGAAATGTCAGAATAATAGCAGAGAGAATGATTTATTTCAGCTTTTATTTAGTTCATCACATTTCCAGTGGTTCAGAAGTTTACATACACTCAATTAGTATTTGGTAGCATTGCCTTTAAATTGTTTAACTTGGGTCAAACGTTTCGGGTAGCCTTTCACAAGCTTCCCACAATAAGTTGGGCGAATTTTGGGCCATTCCTCCTGACAGAGCTGGTGTAACTGAGTCAGGTTTGTAGGCCTCTTTGCTCGCACATGCTTTTTCAGTTCTGCCCACAAATTTTCCATAGGATTGAGGTCAGGGCTTTGTGATGGCCACTCCAATACATTGACTTGGTTGTCCTTAAGCCATTTTGCCACAACTTTGGAAGTATGCATTGTCCATTCGGAAGACCCATTTGCGACCAAGCTTTAACTTCCTGACTGATGTCTTGAGATGTTTCCTCAATATATCCACATAATTTTTCTTCTCATAATGCCATCAATTTTGTGAAGTGCACCAGTCCCTCCTGCAGCAAAGCACCCCCACAACATGATGCTGCCAACCCCATGCTTCACGGTTGGGATGGTGTTCTTCAGCTTGCAAGTCTCCCCCTTTTTCCTCCAAACATAATGATGGTCATTATGGCCAAACAGTTCTATTTTTGTTTCATCRGACCAGAGGACATCTCTCCAAAAAGTACGATCTTTGTCCCCATGTGCAGTTGCAAACCGTAGTCTGGCTTTTTTATGGCAGTTTTGGAGCAGTGGCTTCTTCCTTGCTGAGCGGCCTTTCAGGTTATGGCGATATAGGACTCGTTTTTACTGTGGATAAAGATACTTTTGTACCCGTTTCCTCCAGCATCTCCACAAGGTCCTTTGCTGTTGTTCTTGGATTTATTTACACTTTTCGCACCAATGTACGCTCATCTCTATGAGACAGAACGTGTCTCCTTCCTGAGCGGTATGATGGCTGCGTGATCCCATGGTGTTTATACTTGCGTACTATTGTTTGTACAGATGTACGTGGTACCTTCAGGTGTTTGGAAATTGCTCCCAAGGATGAAGCAGACTTGTGGAGGTCTCCAATTTGTTTCTCGGAGGTCTTAGCTGACTTCTTTTGATTTYCCCATGATGTCAAGCATAGAGGCACTGAGTTTTAAGTTAATTGCTTTGTCACATTTTTTGCAGTATTACTTTTGTGTTGTTGATCCATCCCCAGTTTTCGCCTATCAAAACCWTTCAACTCTGTAACTGTTTTAAAGTTACCATTGGCCTCATGGTGAAATTCCTGAGCAGTTTCCTTCCTCTTTGGCAACTGAGTTAGGAAGGGCACCTGTATATTTGTAGTGACTGGGTGTATTGAGGTAGTTGTTAAAAAACTCATGTTAAACACTATTATTGCACACAGAGTGAGTCCATGCAACTTATTATGTGGCTTGTTAAGCACATTTYTACTCCTGAACATGTTTAGGCTTGCCATAACAAAGGGGTTGAATAGTTATTGACTCAAGACATTTAMATTTTTTAATAATTTGTAATATATAAAAATATATATATATCCACTTTTACATTATGGGGTATTGTGTGTAGGCCAGTAACCAACATAAAAAATGTAATCCATTTTAAATTCTGGAACACCCAGTAGTTCCAGTTTTTTTTGTATTTTTACTATTTTCACATTGTAGAATAATAGTGAAGACATCACAACTATGAAAAAACACATATGGAATCATGTAGTAACCAAAAAAATAGATAAACAAATTTAAATATAGAAAGAGGAGGAAGGGAGGCGCTACTAAGGTACACAATAGTAAATTATGGTAGACAGAAGGTGCTCTTTGGTAAAAGGGGTAAATTGGTCATCAAAAAGAAAAGAGGACCAAGGCACACTTCATATAATTAATTTAAATGCCTTAATTAGTATGGCATGTTCAATAGAAACAAAGTTTAAAAAATCCTACGTGTTGTCAATTAGACAATGATGAATTCTACCAATCTCTTACCTTCAACCCTACAGAGGACCTAAACACTGAATTGAAAGGGATCCTCACAGGAGCTAAGGAGAATGGCTACATTTCAGACAATGAGTTCAAATTTCTTTTCAATGGCAGTCCGCGTATGGCTTCTTTTTACCTTCTTCCAAAAGTCCACAAAAGTCTTGAAAATCCCCCAGGCAGACCAGTCACTAGTGGTAATGAAAGTCTGACAGAACCCATCTCTAAGTACATTGATTACTTTATTAAGCCTTTTCTGACGTCACTTCCAGCCTATCTTCAAGATACCACAGATGTGTTGAACAAAATTAAGGAATTGAACAATATAGGTACAGCTTCCTTTTTAGTCACCATGGATGTGGAGTCTCTATACACCACCATTGAGCATGAACAAGGTTTGGCAGCTATGCACCATTTCTTGAGTACCCGACCTGAAACTGAGATGCCTCCTACAGAATTCATTGTCTTACTGACTGAATGGACTCTTAATCATAACATCTTTATCTTTCAGGACCGTATTTTTAAACAGGTCAAAGGATGTGCCATGGGAGCTTGCTACAGCCCTTCCTACGCTRGTTTGTACTTGGGTAAATGGGAAAATGACTTCATTTTGGATCCTTCTAATAACCATTTCTTTGACCGGATTATATGGTGGGGACGCTATATTGATGATGTTTGCCTGTTTTGGTCTGGCTCAGAAGATGAACTTATTTCCTTCCACCAATACCTTAACAGCATTAACCCTAACATCAAACTAACTATGGAGTACAGCAAGGATAACATTCATTTTTTGGACCTCGACATTAGTAAAAATGACAAAGGTTGTTTGCACAGATCAATCTTTAGGAAGCCTACAGATGGGAATACCATTCTGAGGGCAAACAGCTTTTACCCAAAAGGCTAAAAGAGAATATTCCATATGGGCAATTTCCAAAGAGTCCGCAGAATTGCGATCAGGAAACAGACTACAGTGTCAAATCTGTGAATTGGAGAATCGCTTCTTGAATCGGGCTACAGCGTTCAGGTCCTGAAAGATGCAGGTACAGTATAAGGGCTGGATTACTTGACAGAGAGAACTTGTTGCGAAGGGGAGTGCCTCGTGATACATCAGAGATAGTGTATTTTGTTACAAAATACAGCACTGAAGCAGAGAACATTAAAGAATCATTAAAAATAATTGGGGAATCATCCAAAGTGATACGCTACTACGCCAAGTCTTTCCTGACCCACCAGTCATAAGCTTTAAGAGATGTCCTACCCTAAATGACAAATTAGTCCACAGTTATCTTCCGGGTGACTCTCAAAAAACTTGGCTTGACCACAAACCCAAGGGCTCTTTTAAATGTAATCATTGCAACCATTGCAGAATATTTGCACGGAATAAGTATCTTGTTGACACAGTTTCCAAAATGGAGTATTACGTCAAGCATTTCATTAACTGCAAAACTACTCATGTCATCTATAGATTGGAATGTCCACAGTGCAATGTGTCTACATTGGACGGATAAAGAGACGCCTTCAAGACCGCTAGCGGAACACAAGTACGCCATACGGGTAGGCAATGAAGACTACCCCATGGCAAGGCACTACAAGTCCTTACACCATGGCAACCCTGCCTCCCTACAAGCTATGGGTATTGATCATATTCCGGCCTCTATTAGAAAAGGGGACCGTCTTAAACAGTTAAACCAAAGGGAAAGTTTTGGGATTTACACACTACAGGCCACTAAAACCCTGGTTTAAATGAAGATATGGATTTCTCACCCTTCCTGTAGGGTTGTGATAGGTCCATTTGCTGTCATCTAGTGGACATTTTGCTCAATTGCACTCAGCTATGTTTAGACTGTTGTTGTTCATGTTTTGCTGTGTTCTAGTGTACTATGGAATATATTTATTTCTTATTCTTGACACTTCTCCCAGTCATATTTAAGGTTAGAACTACCTTTCTAAGTGTCCTGATACTTCGAGCTTGGAGTTGTATTTTTATGATAACATAGCTACAGTATTTCACTTTTTAATGTGTATAGTATTGCTTACTAGGTGTGCCAATCAATTTTGTAACCACTCCCTCTTCTAATTAGGGCTAATTGGAAAAGCTGTTCAAAGAGGACATTGTATTATTTTTTTGTACTCCCTGACGAAGGCCATGCAGCCGAAAAGCGTCAGATTTTTAAAACTTTGTTTCTATTGAACATGCCATACTAATAAAGGCATTTTAGTTAATTATATGAAGAGTTCCTTGGTCCTCTTTTCTTTTTGATGACAGATTTAAATATATTTTACATTTGAGATTCTTCAAAGTAAACACCCTTTGCCTAGATGACAGCTTTGCACACTCATGGTGTAACGGATGTGAAATGGCTAGCTAGTTAGCGGGTACGCGCTAGTAGCGTTTCAATCAGTTACGTCACTTGCTCTGAAACCTATTAGTAGTGTTGCCCCTTGCTCTGCAAGGGCCGTGGCCTTTGTGGAGCGATGGGTAACGATGCTTCGTGGGCGACCGTTGTTGATGTGTGCAGAAGGTCCCTGGTTCGTGCCCGTGTCTGGGCGAGGGGGCGGTTTAAAGTTATACTTTACATTGATGCTGTTGACCCGGATCACTGGTTGCTGCGGAAAAGGAGGAGGTTGAAAGGGGGGTGAGTGTAACGGATGTGAAATGGCTAGCTAGTTAACGGGTACGCGCTAGTAGCGTTTCAATCAGTTACGTCACTTGCTCTGAAAGCTAATTAGTAGTGTTGCCCCTTGCTCTGCAAGGCCGCGGCTTTTGTGGAGCGATGGGTAACGACGCTTCGTGGGTGACTGTTGTCGATGTGTGCAGAAGGTCCCTGGTTCTCGCCCGTGTCGGGGCGAGGGGACGGTACTAAAGTATACAGTTACAATGGCATTCGCTCAACCAGCTTCATGAGGAATGCTTTTCCAGCAGTCTTGAAGGAGTTCCCACACATGCTGAGCACTTGTTGGCTGCTTTTCCTTCACTCTGCGTTCCAATTCATCCCAAACCATCTCACCTTGTGTGTGTGTTTTTGCTCGTCTGTGTGTTTTATGTGAATGAGTCTATCTTTGTTTCTTACTACAAGATGTAGCGTATAGTAGGGAATCCATCCTGAGGAAATCTTTCTTCGTCTTTCTGTTAACTTCTTACGGCTGAGATCCCGTAAACGGGATCGACTTGACAACAGCCAGTGAAAGTGCAGGGCGCCAAATTCAAACAACAGAAATCTCATAATTAAAATTCCTCAAACATACAAGTATTACACCATTTTAAAGATAAACTTGTTGTTAATCCCACCACAGTGTCCGATTTCAAAAAGGCTTTACTACGAAAGCACACCATCTGATTATGTTAGGTCAGTACCTAGTCACAGAAAAACACAGCCATTTTCCAGCCAAAGAGAGGAGTCACAAAAAGCAGAAATAGAGATAAAATGAATCACTAACCTTTGATGATCTTCATCAGATGACACTCATAGGACTTCATGTTACACAATACATGTAGGTTTGTTCGATAAAGTTCATATTTATATCCAAAATCTTAGTTTACATTGGCGCGTTATGTTCAGTATGTTTTTCCTCCAAAACATTTGGTGATTTTGCAGAGAGCCACATCAATTTACCGAAATACTCATAATAAACATTGATAAAGATACAAGTGTTTTACATGGAACTTTAGATAAACTTCTCCTTAATGCAACCGCTGTGTCAGATTTCAAAAAAACTTTACGGAAAAGCACACCATGCAATAATCTGAGTACAGCGCTCAGAGACCAAAACAAGCCATACAGATACCCGCCATGTTGTGGAGTCAACAGAAGTCAGAAATAGCATTATAAATATTCACTTACCTTTGATGATCTTCATCGAATGCACTCCCAGGAATCCCAGTTCCACAATAAATGTTTGTTTTGTTCGATAACGTCCATAATTTATGTCCAATACCTCCTTTTTGTTCGCGCGTTTAGTTCCAAAATCCAAATTGATGACGCGCAGGCCAGACGAAAAGTCAAAAAATCTCATTACAGTTCGTAGAAACATGTCGAACCATGTATAGAATCAATCTTTAGGATGTTTTTAACATAAATCTTCAATAATGTTTCAACCGGAGAATTCCTTTGTCTGTAGAAATGCGATGGAACGCAGCTAACTCTCATGGGTGCGCGCCTGAGTGAGGCCTGACTCAAACAGCTCCCATTCCTCATCCTTCACAGTAGAGGCATCAAACAAGGTTCTAAGACTGTTGATATCTAGTGGAAGCGCAATGTGAAGTGCAATGTGACCCCATAGACACTGTATATTGGATAGGCAAACCTACCTACCCCAGATTTCCCACTTTCTGGTTGGATTTTTTCTCAGATTTTTGCCTGCCATGTGAGTTCTGTTATACTCACAGACATCATTCAAAAACGTTTTCGAAACTTCAGAGTCTTTCTATCCAAATCTACTAATAATACGCATATCTTAGCTTCTGGGACTGAGTAGCAGGCAGTTTACTCTGGGCACCTTATTCATCCAAGCTACTCAATACTGCCCCTAGCCATAAGAAGTTAATGCCTGCCCTTTCTGTGTTCTCACATATGACTGCGGTCATGAAGGTGTCAATCACATGACATGGCTGGATGCAATGTGCTTCTCTGAGCCAGGGCTCAGTAGGGTCCCTGTCCAAATGACATTTAGATGCCTGGTAATTAAACAGGCTGCCTTTCTGTGTGTTTGTTTGTCTGTGTGCGTGTGTGCATGTGTGTGTGTTTGAGCTCGGAACTCTGTGCGATATCACAGAATTGTGTGCGTTTGTGTGTTTGTGTGTGTGTTTGTGTGTGTGTGGTGATGTGTGTGTTTTGAGTCTCAGAACTCTGTGTGATATCACATAATTGTGTGGTGTGTGTGTGTGTGGTGTGTGGTGTGTGTGGTGTGTGGGTGTGTGTGTGTGGTGTGTGTGGGTGTGGGTGTGGGTGTGTGTGCATTAGTGCCTGAGCAATGGAGCAAACGGAGCAGCTGCACCCTCACTTTCAAAACTAAAAAATGATCATGATCCATTAGGTAATTTGTAATTTTCAATGATTAGTGATGTTTTGAGATAGGTCTGTATTAAAATAGATACAGTTGAAGTTGGAAGTTTACATACACCTTAGCCAAATACATTTAAACTCAGTTTTTCACAATTCCTGACATTTAATCCTCGTAAAAAGTCCCTGTCTTGGTCAGTTAGGATCACCAGTTTATTTTAAGAATGTAATGTCAGAATAATAGTATAGAGAATTATTTATTTATTTCATCACATTCCCAGTGGGTCAGAAGTTTACATACACTCAATTAGTATTTGGTAGCATTGCCTTTAAATTGTTTAACTTGGGTCAAACGTTTTGAGTAGCCTTCCACTAGCTTCCCACAATAGTTGGTGAATTTTGGCCCATTCCTCCTGACAGAGCTGGTATAACTGAGTCAGGTTTGTAGTTCTCCTTGCTCGCACACGCCTTTTCAGTTCTGCCCACAAATTTTCTATAGGTTTGAGGTCAGGGCTTTGTGATGGCCACTCCAATACCTTGACTTGGTTGTCCTTAAGCCATTTTGCCACAACTTTGGAAGTATGCTTGGTCATTGTCCATTTGGAAGACCCATTGCAACCAAGCTTTAACTTCCTGACTGATGTCTTGAGATGTTGCTTCAATACATCCACATAATTTTTCTTCTCATGATGCCATTTATTTTGTGTAGTGTACCAGTCCCACCTGCAGCAAACCACCCCCACAACATGATACTGTACCCGGCACTTGCGGGGCGCAGGCACAGATGACTTGGGTGTGCAGACCCACGGGAGACACAGTGCGTAGGGCTGGTGCCATATAACACGGACCGAGGAGATGCACTGGAGACCAGATGCGCTGAGCAGGCTTCATCGCACCTGGCTCGATGCCCACTCTAGCCCGGCCGATACGAGGAGCGGCAATGTAGCGCACCGGGCTATGAGTGCGCACTGGAGACATCGTGCGCTTCTCCGCATAACACGGTGCCTGCCCGGACCACCTYTCTCCACGGAAAACACGGGAAGTTGGCTCAGGTCTCCTACCTGACTTAGCCACACTCCCCGTGTGCCCCCCCCAATAAATGTTTGGGGCTGCCTCTCGRGCTTCCTTGCCAGCCGTGTTCCCTCGTAACGCCGGTTCCCTTTTCCTGCTGCCTCCGCTCTCCTGGCTGCCTCCACCTGTTCCCATGGGAGGCAATCCCTACCAGCCAGGATCTCCTCCCATGTGTCTAGAATGTCCTCCCATGTCCATGAGTCCAGAACTCGCTGCTGCCCGATACCACGCTGCTTGGTCCTTGGTTGGTSRGTGGTTCTGTAAYGCTCGTCGTTGGAATGAGGTGAGGACCAAAGCGCAGCGTGGTAAGTGTCCATATTCAATTTAATAACTGAACACTAAGAATAACAAAAATAACAACGTGAAATACAAAACGAAAACGAAACAGTCCCGTATGGTGAAAACACAGACACAGGAAGCAACCACACACAAAACACAATAGACAACAGGCTACCTAAATATGGCTCCCAATCAGAGACAACGACTGACACCTGCCTCTGATTGGGAACCATACTAGGCCAAACACATAGAAATATAACCATAGAACAAAACATAGAAAAACAACATAGAATGCCCACCCCAACTCACGCTCTGACCAAACTAAAATAAAGACATAAAAAAGGAACTAAGGTCAGAACGTGACAATGTGTTCTCCAGTCCTGAACATCAAGCCTCACCAGGCCTCTGTCTCTGTGGCCATGTTCTGAGGGATGAGTAGTAGGAGTCGATTAAATCTTAATCACGTTGGGCTATTGTTCATTAATTGATCCTGTCAGTGAGGCTGGGGATCATAATGTTTAATGAGGGTAGAACTCCATTAATGAGGGTTGAACCCAACTCTAATCATGACAGATGACAGACACTCAATGAGGAGACACAGGATTTATAGATTACTCAATATCTGTCTCTACCAAGCTCTGTACTTAATGTAATCACKAATGATACAGTATGTTGCTGTATGCTTCACACCTACGCTAAAGTCTGTTCATTTATGTGGTAACATCTGTTGGTATGCAGCTGGTGTGTGAGGAGTTGGGTGTGTTCCTTTATCCTGGCAGATAGGGCAGGTCTGGCTGTGCTGATGGATGGAGGGAGATAAGGATAGCTGACAGCCTTGTGTGAGCCACTTSTGTTCCTCATTTATCAGCCAAAACAGGCCTCTGTCTCTGGAACAGGCCCTGGCTGTGTGTGGGGCCGATCCTGTGTGTGTGTGTCACAGGAGGTTGGTGGTTTCCATGTATTTGATGCTATTTCATTCGCTCCGTTACAGCCATTATTATGAGCCGTCCTCCCCTCAGCAGCCTCCACTGGTGTGTGTGTTATCATTTTCAGACGTTCACACACTCTCTCTCTCTTTCTCTCTCTCTCTTTCTCCCTCACACACACGCACACAGACACATTATCACTTTCAGACACTCACAACCACAACTTGTTCTCTAATGAAACTCCCCTCAATCCATCATGGGAAGATATTCCTCTGTGTGTGCTAGTCTCGCTTGGTAGGGGGCTACTCTCCTGTTCTGAATGGATGGATYCCTGACATGTACCACCTCAGACAGGAGATAATAACTGAAAAAARGTCCTTTATTAGTCCAGGAGATAAAAAAAGAGAAAATATGGGTCACTGGAAATGAATGAGTATATCTCTATACCCTTTACCTGGATCATTTGAAATGAGGAGGATGGGGAATAGAGGAATGTTTATTTAACCTTTATTTAACTTGGCAAGTCAGTTAAGAACAAATTSTTATTTACAATGACAGCCTACRGCCAAACCCAGACAACGCTGGGCCAATTGTGCGCCGGCCTATGGATCTCCCAATCACAGCCGTTTGTGATACARCCTGGAATCGAACCAGGGTGTCTGCATTGATRMCTCTAGCACTGAGATGCAGTGCCTTAGACCGCTGCGCCACCCRGGAGCCCGAGTGGTGCGGAGAGAGGAGAGAGATGTGCACAGAGTGAGATTGAGACATCCCAAGTAGGGTCAGCTCACTTGTTCTGGTTGCCATGACAACCMGGCAGCCCTGCGCCCCAAAAAGCAATGATTAAGGATAGGCATGAAATACATAGTGTATGTCTCTTCTTCTTCTTAGAAGCGCACAGGATGTGAGAGCCCTGCTGGAAGTTAAAAGTGCTAATTGCATCCCCTTTGTCCGTAGCAGCAAGGTCTGCATAGCGTCGTCCCCATTCCCGTCTGCCCACTCAGACATATTAGCAGAACTGTTCCCATCTGTCTGATGTACCCCTATATGTCCTCACTTCAGATCCCTCCCCACATGCACACACTTATCCATTTTTATCACAAAATAACACCACTGGCTTTGAGGTCTTTTCATTACTTTGAATGTCCCCTCTTATCTGGGCTCTTAATGTAATCTGAAAATTGTGGCCATCTGAGCAGAGCTTTTCATGCAAGCTTGGCGTTTACAGTCTGTTATTATAAGATCCTGATTCTAAGATATGAGTGATAGTACACCTATTAACCTGGAACACAGAGAATGTTCTCTTCCCTGTTGGTGAATGGAGGTAGTGCTGGAACCTGTGATCTGCTCACATCAGAACCTATCCAGCCCTTATCCCATAGTACCCACTGAGCTTCAGCAAACTGTAATTTAGAGTAGAGGATGGCTGGGTTGGGCTGGCATGCTTTTTCATGCAATGGTATTCCTTAGTGGCGAGTAATGTGGTAAAGTAGGTCAGTGTTTAATTAACTAGTGGTACAGTTGTGCTGAGGCTCTACCCCTCGCAGAAAATGGAGTAAGACAAGGGGACACAGAGGAGGGGTACCCTCTTAGAAAAAAGGGATCCAAAGGGTTYTTCAGCTGTTCCCATAGGAAAACCCTTTTTGGTTTCAGGTAAACCCTTTCGGGTTCCATGTAGAGCCCTCTGTGGAAAGGGTTTTACATGGAACCCAAAAGTGTTCTACCTGGAACCAAAAAAGGTTCTTCAAAGGGTTCTCCTATGGGGACTGCCAAAGAACCCTTTTAGTTTGGAGATGAGCCTGTGTTCAGTAGAGAGATGGCTCTGCTCTCTATCCTTCCTCCTCTATTCCAGCAGTTCACTCAGCTTTTATGTGCCTATGCGTGTCTCTCAAAAGCAAACAAGAGACAAATGACAGTGACAATGGAGAGAAGAGAGAAAGGAGGGGTGATAGAAAGAGCAATGACAAAGGTAGAGAGAAGAGAATGAACAGGGGAGGGATATCAATAGGATAAAGAGGAGGACTGAAATAGAGAGAGAGGGATGGAGGGGGGATGTGCTTCTGCAGCCAGTTGTCATTTCAATTCAAAGAACCGGATTCAAAAGATGTTCTCTTTAAAACCTCTTAAGGATCGGCCCCTTTTTTTCAATTTTCGCCTAAAATGACATACCAAAATCTAACTGCCTGTAGCTCAGGCCCTGAAGCAAGGATRTGCATATTCTTGGTACCATTTGAAAGGAAACACTTTTGAAGTTTGTGGAAATGTGAAATGGATGTAGTAGAATATAACACATTAGATCTGGTAAAATATATGGCAAAGAAAACCTTTTTACAAACCTTTTTTTGTATATTTTTTTGTACCATCATCTTTGACATGCAAGAGAAAGGCCATAATGTATTATTCCAGCCCAGGTGCAATTTAGATTTTTGCCAGTAGACAGCAGCAGTGTATGTGCAAAGTTATTGACTGATCTAATGAACCATTGTATTTCTGTTCAAAATGTTGTATCAAGACTGCCCAAATATGCCTCATTTGTTTATTAATAACTTTTCATGTTCAAAACTGGCCACTCTCCTCAAACAGTATCATGGTATTCTTTCACCGTAATATCTACTGTAAATTGGACAGTCCACTAATCCTAAAGAAGTCTCAATAGTTCTGGTCGGTGGCAATAACTATAACAACTCGTTATTTTTAGGCTTGCGCTGCAGTCATTTTCATACACTGGAGTTTAGAGCCCACACTTTGTCCAATAGCCAAAAGTCCAGTTGAACAGCTTCAAGGGCAAACATAGTGGTATGAATATTTAATTTCCTTCCCATTCACATGGTGAGCCAGGGCACAGTACGGCTCCACAGGCTCCTGTAGTCCATTAAAGCTGACTGGAGTCCACCTGGCTGGGACTGGGCTTGGAGTCTAGGGCTAAGGGTGGGGCTGGGGACTAAGTTTGGTACTGGGGCTTAGGTCTGTTTCTAGTTCTGTTCCTGGGTCAAGGGCCTCAGTGGATCAAGGGTGGCCCTGTTTCAGTTGGAGTCTGCAACAGACTCTCTCCCACCTCCAGCTGCCTGTAGCAGCCATGTACAGTTGAAGTCGGAAGTTTACATACACCTTAGCCAAATACATACAAACTCAGTTTTTCACAATTCCTGACATTTAATCCTCGTAAAAATTCCCTGTTTTAGGTCAGTTAGGATCACCACTTTATTTTAAGAATRTGAAATGTCAGAATAATAGCAGAGAGAATGATTTATTTCAGCTTTTATTTATTTCATCACATTCCCAGTGGGTCAGAAGTTTACATACACTCAATTAGTATTTGGTAGCATTGCCTTTAAATTGTTTAACTTTGGGTCAAACATTTCAGTTAGCCTTCCACAAGCTTCCCACAATAAGTTGGGTGAATTTTGGCCCATTCCTCCTGACAGAGCTGGTGTAACTGAGTCACGTTTGCAGGCCTCTTTGCTCACACACACTTTTTCAGTTCTGTCCACACATTTTCTGTAGGAATGAGGTCAGAGCTTTGTGATGGCCACTCCAATACCTTGATTTTGTTGTCCTTAAGCAATTTTCCACAACTTTGGAAGTATGCTTGGAGTCATTGTCCATTTGGAAGACCCATTTGCGACCAAGCTTTAACTTCCTGACTGATGTTTTGAGATGTTGCTTCAATATAGCCACATAATTTTTCCTCCTTATGATGCCATCTATTTTGTGAAGTGCACCAGGCCCTCCTGCAAAGCACCCCCACAACACGATGCTGCCACCCCCGTGCTTCACGGTTGAGATGGTGTTCTTCGGATTGCAAGCCTCCCCCTCTCCAAACATAACGATGGTCATTATGGCCAAACAGTTCTATTTTTGTTTCATCAGACCAGAGGACATCTCTCCAWAAAGTACGATCTTTGTCCCCATGTGCAGTTGCAAACCGTAGTCTGGCTTTTTTATGGTGGTTTTGGAGCAGTGGCTTCTTCCTTGCTGAGCGGCCTTTCAGGCTATGTCGATATGGGACTCGTTTTACTGTGGATATAGATACTTTTGTACCTGTGTCCTCCAGCATCTTCACAAGGTCCTTTGCTGTTGTTCTGGGATTGATTTGCACTTTTCGCAATAAAGTACGTTAATCTCTAGGTGACAGAATGCATCTCCTTCCTGAGCGGTATGACGGCTGCGTGGTCCCATGGTGTTTATACTTGCGTACTATTGTTTGTACAGATGAACATGGTACCTTCAGGCGTTTGGAAATTGCTCCCAAGGATGAACCAGATTTGTGGAGGTCTCCAATTGTTTTTCTGAGGTCTTGGMTGATTTCTTTTGATTTTCCCATGATATCAAGCAAAGAGGCACTGAGTTTGAAGGTAGGCCTTGAAATACATCCACAGGTACACCTCCAATTGACTCAAATTATGTCAATTAGCCTATCAGAAGCTTCTAAAGCCATGACATAATTTTCTGAAATTTTCCAGGCTGTTTAAAAGCACAGTCAACTTAGTGTATGTAAACTTTTGACCCACTGGAATTGTGATACAGTGAATTATAAGTGAAATAATCTGTCTGTAAACAATTGTTGGAAAAATTACTTGTGTCATGCACAAAGTAGATGTCCTAACCGACTTGCCAAAACTATAGTTTGTTAACAAGACATTTGTGGAGTGGTTGAAAAATTAGTTTTAATGACTCCAACCTAAGTGTATGTAAACTTCCGACTTCAACTGTACTTCACTCTAGAGTCAATCTGAGATAAGGCCTATATCAAAAGCTCTGCAAGTGGTTTTTACTTCATTGATCTTACAGCTCGCAAATGCCCAAATCATTGTATAAATTCTTTACCATAATCAATAATGGTTCAGCATTGAGCCCGAAAACTGCAGGGAGATTTTGATAGATCGTGATGCGGATGATGAAGATGATGATGATGATTATCGTTATGACGATCATTATGCTGATTTTGACATTGTTAGTGATGATAATGGCGATATTATCATCACTAAAGAGCGATATTATCAACGCTAAAGAGGATGTTTATTGATCACTGTGTGTATATGATAGTCACAATGAGCCCAGCGTGTAATGACAGTGACCATGGTGTGTGTAGTTGCATGGCTAATGGCAGCATGGCTAATGGCAGCATGGCTAAGGGCAGCTGTTAACCTGATTGATGTCCCTCCTTTCCTCTCATCTGCTCCTCTCCTGCCTGCAGATGATGGGAAGCTATCTCTGGACGAGTTCCAGGCGTTCTTCTCCGACGGGACGCTGAACGAGGAAGAACTGGAGAAGCTGTTTCACACAATTGACTCTGATAACACCAGGTGAGACAGAGCATCACATCACACTGCAACAGCAGAGCAGAGCTACAGACCGGAACACAATGGGTCTGTACCTCAGTGTGAAGATACCATTGAAGCTATATGAAACTATTGCATTTTTTTACCGAAGTTGTCCTCTCGTTTCGGTCTACTTTTATCCATTSCTGGGCTATCCTTGAACCTTTATTCCCCTCTATTCATGCTAGTAGCCTGTTCACTAACATATAGGGCTGCAAAAGACGTGTGTGCGTGTGTCTGCATATGTTAGCAAATGGGAGTATCCTATAGGAATGTGTGTTTGTGCTGTTCAGTGCTACACAGGCAAGTTGATGTTTATTGTCATGAGTCTTGTCTTGGAGGCAGAACTGAGCGATTTCCCCTTAGATGAGCCAGCTGCAAAGACAAAATTGCCAATTTTGTCAAAATTCATGAAAACTAAAATTTGCTTTTTGGTCTTAACTTAAGTTTAGGGTTAGGCATTAGTGTTAGCAGTGTGGTTAAGGTTAGGTTTAAGGTTAGGGTTAGGTTTAAAATCATCAGATTTGGTGACTTTGTGACTGTGCCATGTAGTGACCACTCTGCAGAGCTGCCTCCAGAACAAGATTAATGACTGAAACGTTAACCTGCACTATACAGTAGGCCAACTCTGCCTGTGTGTATTTTGATCTAGTGAACTAGATCTGTAATATGTAAATCATCATCTGGACTGTTCAAATAAAGTGTGTTATATTGAGGAGGAAATTTCACAAGTCTGAGCTACAATAAATAAAACTGCCGTGTGTATGTGCGTGTGTATGTGCGTGTGTGTTTGTACGTATGTGACTGTGCATGTGACCGTGCGTGAGTGTGTGTGCATGTGTGTGTGTGTTTGTGTGTGTGTTTGCAAAAGTATACAATTTATCTATACTCGTAAATATCACATCCACTTTTTGAAGGTCTTTTGATGTGGAACTGTGGAACCTTCAGCTGACAGGCCTTTGTTGATGACACCTTTAGATTAAAAAAAGAGAAAAGGAGAATGATAAAGAGAAAAATTAAGCATCTGGAAAAGAGATAGAGAATGATGAAAGAATTGCAGAGACTAAGGACAGTCGTCCAGTTCCTGTGTTACCTGTGGTCTCTCCTCTTATCTCCTGCCACTCTTTCTTTCTTTTACCCTTGGCTATCCATGACATCAACCTTGTTATTTTCCGACACTAAATGCTTTCTCTCATTAGAATATCAATTGAAATAACTTTATGGTTAATATCTAAAGATGTGTTTGATAAAGTCCTGATTAAAGAGAAATTTACTCTTTAATCAGGACTTTATCAAACACATCTTTAGATATTATCAGAAAATGTCCTTCACCATGACATTTTTTATTTTATTTAACCAGGCAAGACAGTTAAGAACAAATTCTTATTTACAATGACGGCCTAGGAACAGTGGGTTAACTGCCTTGTTCAGGGGCAGAACGACAGATTTTTGACCTTGTCCGCTTGGGGATTCGATCTAGCAACTTTTCGGTTACTGGCCCAACTCTAACCACTAGGCTACCTGTCACCCCCATTACTCAACAGTATAACAAGTTGATTGGCCTGTTTAGAATGTTAAATTACAATGTAAGCTTTTGCTTTTTAATGCCAATCTATTTTATCAGCTGACCGGACCACAGCAAGCAAAGATGAACTGTTCACCTTGTTCCTGCTCCTCATCAATCTGGTTCCGCCAGATTGTAATTTGTAATCAGTGATATGAAGCAGTTTCATGCCAAAGAATAAGATTCAAAATGAATAACAATTTAGTGACCTGAAGCTGAACTCATGGTCACAGATATGCTTCTGATTCAAGTTCGGGTCTTGTAACCTGCTGGTCCCCCCTGATGGAGAAGTATAGATATAGAGGGTTATACTGTAGATCCATGTTGTGTCGCATGCCAGCCTTTCCTCTGTTTCTTACCCCATTCTCCCACTGCCTCTTCCCGCTCTCTCTCTCCCTATGCTGCTCTAACCTGTGGTGTGTTAGTAATGTTGACACTAAGGAACTCTGTGGTAAGTTTTAACAGATTACTCTGTGTGTGTGTGTGTATCTGTGAGCTTTACATGGTGTTTGTTTGTGTCTTTGGATGTATTGGATATGTGAACGTATGACCAGATTGTTAATCTGTGAAGTCAATATGCCATGAATAGTTTTTCATCCCAACCATCCCAGTAGAATATCTGCATTGATTAATCACGTAGCTAGTCCGTTATCCCATAAGTCACATGAAGTGCCTGTGTGTGTGTGTTTGTGCGTGCCTGTGTGTGTGTGTTTGTGCGTGCCTGTGTGTGTTTGCTCCTCTTACCACTGTCCTCTTCCCTGTCCTTCCAGACTACTTTGCCAAACACATGGGTGACTATGAGGGTGTACTGGCCTCCCTGGAGACTCTCAACCTGTCCATCCTCAGAGCCATGGACTTCACCAAGAAGGTGAGTCTCAACCCGGTACACTACACTACTAGGTGCTATTAGATGTGTGTGTGCCAGTTTGTCCTGTCTGTACTACTGTATGTATTAATCATTTGCATGTGTTTTCAGGGCTGTGCTAGTCATGGAATTTTTTATGATGGTTATTGCTCAGCCAAATGACCGCGGTCACAGTAATAACCGTTGGAATAGCAACAGCAAAAAAAATAAGAAAATATTTAAAATGTAAGACACACATGTTCTCCTCCCCTCCGCTCCTGACTGGATCTGTTGCCATAGAAATAGATTTCTATGGCAGCCCAGGTAACCGAAGACTTGTTTGCAACAAAGTTGCATCATGTTGTTAAGAATCCATGTTATTGTAGAAACCAGTGGCGTTCGGGTGTCGTTTAAGATGTGGCAGGATCAATATATTTTTGGGGGAACATGGCCATATTTTATATTAGAGCCTATTGGATGACTGTCATTCATATTCCATTCCCCCAACTGATTGTAACGTCGATAGGTTTAGGCTACTACATGATACTCTTATTTTACCTATACCCATCATGAGGTTGCTACAACCTAGCCTATGAATGAAAGTGTACAACATTTGTGCACAGAGAATTTTGAGTAATAAAGATGACAGACAGTGGTGACACATTCATATAATTCCTTCTCACATCTATCTACACTCTTTCTTCCTCTCACGTTTTCCCTTCGCTTGTAGACTTCAGTGCACAACACATCAGCTGTCTGTGGCCAGGTGAAAAAAACATATCATGACTGCTAACCACTAAACACAGCCTACATCATTGTCTCGTCAGAGTCAACATAGCTACTAGAACTAACGTATTAGTAAACCCGCATCAATCAGGCAGTACAGTGTACATTCAGCAGCAAGCAGTTTAGCAGGTCCTGGTGGCAATAAATGAATCAAACCAAAAGTTTACCTTGACTTGGAAGAGTTCCAGTGTTGGATAGTCATAGTCAGGTAACTCCCCTTCCCCTTCCTCTCTGTTTGAGCCGGGTGTATGAGTAGGATACACTACCTAGCTGCATTAGACGTTAGCTAAGTAAGTGAAAGTTTAAAAAAAGGGCCTCCCGAGTGGCACAGTGGTCTAAGGCACTGCATCGCAGTGCCACTAAAGAACCTGGTTCAAGTCCAGGCTCTGTTGCAGCTGGCCGTGACCTGGAGACCCACTGGGCAGGGGGAGGGGAGGGTTTGGCTGGCAGCGATGTTCCTGTCCCATTGTGCATTAGYGACTCCTGTGGCAGGCTGGGTGCAATGCATGCTGACACGGTCGACAGGTGTATGGTGTTTCCTCCGACACATTGGTGCGGATGGCTTCCCGGGTTAAGTGGGTGTTGTGTCAAGAAGTACAGCTCTTAACCTTCGCCTATCTCTCCCGAGTCCGTACGGGAGTTGCAGCAATGGGACAGGTCTGTAACTATCAATTGGACRAAAATGTTTTTTTATCACTCTCTTGCTTCTCCTTCATTTTGGAATAAATGTATTGGTTCAAAACTGTTCAACTATTGTCTTTCTCTCTCTTTGAGTCAACTACTCACCACATTTAATGCTCTGCAGTGCTAGCTAGCTGTAGCTTACACTTTCAGTACTAGATTCATTCTCTAATTCTGTGATTGTGTGGACAGCAGGTCAGTTCATGCTGCAAGAGCTCTGATAGGTTGGAGGACGTCCTCCGGAAGATGTCATAATTACTGTGTTAATCTATGGAAGGGGTGAGAACCATGGGCCTCCTAGGTTTTGTATTGAAGAGGACAGAAGCTAGCTGTCCTCCTACTACACCATGGTGTTACCCTACAAAGTGCTGCTGGGGCTACTGTAGAGGTTCATTACGAAACAGTTTGTTTTAATAAATGATTTGGTGGCGTAAATATATTTAGTATATCTTTTTATCTAAAAAKGATAACTTTTTTAATGTTTCACTATTTCAATTTTTTACTCAATTCACCTCCCTTTCTTCCTCTGAGGAGTCTCCACTGGTAGAAACAGACTCAACCGCACGAATGCCAGGCCACCCCGTCTTCAGTCACACACCAAAAAATATAAATGTTTTATTTTCATGAAGGTCTTCATCCATAAACGTCTGTTACACGGTTATGCAGTAATTGTACCAGCCCTAGTGTTCAATGTGGTTTACATTGCAAGGTGGGGACTCAATGCATCCACCACCAGAAACCATTGCATTGGAGCTGAGCCTAGCTTTGCTGAGGATGTTCTTTCTTATAGACAATTCCTAGCAATATGGGGCTGAAAGCTCCTCTATCCACCAGTACTCTAATGTAACGCCCATGTGCTGCAGATAGGACTGTGGATTACAGTAGATGTGTGTGATGCGCTAATGTGTTAATGTGGCAGCCACTCAGATAATGTCTATATAGCCTGTTGTTTCAGAGCTTCACTTCCATATTATGTTTGTGCCTGGCTTCTCATTAGCGTTGAGTCTAGGTTCATCTTGATGATGGTAGGGCATCCAGCAACACACAGCCATCAGCTAGTTACCTCTCSCCATTCWAATCAAATATATTTATAAAGCCCTTTTTACATGAGCAGATGTCACAAAGTGCTTATACAGAAACCCAGCCTTAAAACCCAAACAGAAAGCAATGCAGATGTAGTTGCACGGTCACTAGGAAAAACTCCTTAGAAAGGCAGGAACCTAGGAAGAAACTTTTAAGGGGTGGCCAGTCCTCTTCTTCTGGCTGTGCCGGGTTAAGATTATAAGAGTACATGGCCATTAAGGCCAGATCGTTCTTCAAGGTGTTCAAATGATCATTGATGACCAGCAGGGTCAAATAATAATCACAGTGGTTGTATAGGGTGCAATAGGTCAGAACTTCAGGAGTAAATGTCAGTTGGCATTTCATACTCAAGCATTCAGAGGTCGAGACAGCAGGTGCGGTAGAGCGAGAGATGGTCGAAMACAGCAGGTCCGGGACAARGTAGCACATCCGGTGAACAGGTCAGGGTTCCATAGCCACAGGTAAAACAGCAGAAACTGGATCAGCAGAAACTGCACAACTAACTGGACTGGGAACTGCCAGGAGTCATCAGGCCAGGTAGTCCTGAGGCATAGTCCTAGGGCGAGAGAGCTTAGGTTCACACAGGACACCAGATAAGACAGGAACATTTCACCAGATAGGACAAACTGACCCAAGCCCCCCATCACATAGACTATTGCAGCATAGATACTGGAGGCTGAGACAGAGAGGGGAGGGGGGGGGACGACGACACTGTGGCCCTGTTCGACAATATGATGATGTAACCCCACCCACTTTGCTAAAGCACAGCCCACACACCATTAGAGGGATATCAACAGACCACCAACTTGCTACCCTGAGACAAGGCTGAGTATAAACCATAAAGATCTCCTCTACCACATGAGCCCGAACGGGCACAAAACTGGACAGCAAGATCACCTCAGTGACTCAACCTACTCAAGTCGAGCATAGCAAAAAAAGCCTGACACAACGTGACACACCCCTCCTAGGGACGGCATCGAAGAGCACTAGTAAGTCAGTGACTCAGCCCCCGTAATAGGGTCAGAGCCAGAGAATCCCAGTGAAGAGAGGGGAGCCGGCCAGGCAGAGACAGCAAGGGCGGTTCGTCAGTCCCATTCCTTGCCGTTCACCTTCGCACCCCTGGGCCAGACTACACTCAATCATAGGACCAACTGAAGAGATCTCCATAGCCTCCAGTAAAGACTTAAAGGTTGATACCGGGTATGCGTCTCTCACATGAATAGGCAGACTATTCCATAACAATGGAGTTCTATGGGAGAAAGCCCTGCCTCCAGCTGTTTGCTAAGAAAGTTTAGGGACAATAAGGAGGCCTGCGTCTTGTGACTATAGCGTATGTATCGGTATGTACAGCAGGCCCAAATCGGAGCGATAGGTAGGAGCAAGTCCATGTAATACTTTATAGGTTAGCAGTACAACCTTGAAATCAGCCTTAGCCTTAACAGGAAGCCACTGTAGGCTAGCACTGGAGTAATATGATCCTATTTTTTAGTTCTAGTCAATATTCTAGAAGCCGTATTTAGCACTAACTGAAGTTTATTAAGTGCTTTATCCGAGTAGCCGGAGAGTAGAGCATTGCAGTAGTCTAATCTAGAAGTAAAAAATATCATGGATTAACTTTTCTGCATCATTTCTGGACAAAAGGTTTTTTGCAATGTTACGTAGATGGAAAAAAGCTGCCCTTGAAATATTCTTGATATGTTCGTAAAAAGAGAGATCAGGGTCCAGAGTAACGCTGAGGTCCTTCACGGTTTTATTTGAGAGGACCATCAATATTCATTGTCAGATCAGACAGCAGATCTATTTTCAGTTTAAAAGTAAAAAATGTGCCGCCATCCACTTCCTTATGTCTGAAACAAAGTCTTCCTGGGTACGCAATTTTTGGGCTTCACCATTTTTCATTGAAATGTACAGCTGTGTGTCGTTGACATTGTGTTTCCAAATGAAATCATCAAGAGGTAGATTATTTAGTGGAAACAATCGTGATCTAAAACAGAACCTTATGGAAACATACAATTGATTTGTCAGAGGACAAACCATCCACAGAGACAAACTGATATGTTTCCGACAGATAAGATCAAAACCAGGCAAGAACTTGTCCGAAAGAATGTGGTGATTGATTGTGTCAAAAGCGGCACTAAGGTCTAGGACAGCCAAACTCAACTGTTATGTAAAAGGCAATACATCATTTTTCAGACATCTTTAAAAAAAGAATCAACCAGATGCAGCGGCCGCTTTAACGCAGCAAACTCTCYTTCTCGCTCTCTCTCTAAGCAACGACCGCCTCTACTAGTGCCCCATCTAATCCAATCGTGTGGTTATATGCTAATACAAGAAGCCGCGTCTTACCCAATCACATTAATCCAAATATCCTCAGCGGAACCTTGGGACAAGCAGGCAGAAAGAAACAGAAAGATTTGACCGCGGTTCAACTGTAAATATCACAGATAGAAGAAGCTTAGTTACCAGTATCTTTGTTAATATGGCTTGTTAAAACAAATAAAAAATACTCTGAAAACCGTATATTCAAAGACGAGTGGACAGAACAGYATTTGTTAATTCTCCCCGCAACTAGCAGAAAACAAATGTGCCTAATATGCAATGAGTCTGTAGCTCTCGTGAAAGCAGGCAATGTTAAGTGCCATTATGACACCAGGCATAGTAAATTCGACCAGACGTATCCCCTGAACACAGAGGTGAGAACAAACAAGATTAACCAACTCAAATCCCAATATGAGAAGTCCACCAAAGTCCTTGTCAATTCTCTGACAGCCTAACAACGTGCAATGGAGTGTTCACTGAGGATAGCTTGGGTTATGGGAAAAAAAWWWAAAATAATTCAGACGCTGAGATGGTAAAAGAATGCATGTGTGAAGTTGCTGACACCTTGCTTGAGGGTTAAAAAAAGATGAGCTCAGGGAAAATATCAAACAGATCCCATTGTCAGATTCCACAGCAATGAGGAGAACTGAAATATTAGCTGAAGATTTAACTTCACAACTTGATGTATAAGGGCACAAGGCGAGACCCAGATGCAGACATGGGAGGCAGATGGTTTGAGTCTTGATATTTATTAAACAATCCTAAAGGGGTAGGCAAGAGAATGGTCGTGGACAGGCAAAAGATCAAAACCAGTTCAGAGTCCAGGAGGTACAGAGTGGCAGGCAGGCTCGAGGTCAGGGCAGGCAGAATGGTCAGGCAGGCGGGTACGGAGTCCAGAAAATAGGCAAGGGTCAAAAAACGTGAGGAATAGCAAAAGAGAATAGAAGCAGGAGTACGGGAAAACCGCTGGTTGACTTAAAAAGCATGCAAGACGAACTGGCACAGAGAGACAGGAAACACAGGGATATATACAGCTATATATAAGCGACACCTGGTCAACACCACGTCAAGTGAAACAGATCAGGGTGTGACATGATGAGGCTATTCAGAATGCAACATGTATTTCATTAGCTGTGGATGAATCAACAGATAACACTGATAATGCCCAGCTTCTGGTGTTTGTCAGATTTTATAACGAAACAAGGAATTCTGTGAGGAGCTGTTGGGCTTAACAAATCTAGAAKCACACACGCGAGGAGAGGATATGCATGAGGCAATCAAAGGGATGCTGACAAAAGGGGGATAGATCTGAAGTCACCACAGATGGAGCTCCAGCCATGATAGGAAGAGGGAGGAGACTGGTTGCACGTTTGAAAGAGGACCACCCTGACCTGACATCATATCACTGCATCATCCATCAATTTGTCCTGTGTGCCAGTCTGTGAAAATAGTATTCTGAGGTCATGACAACAATGATGAAACGTCTCAACTTTTTGAGAGCAACATCATCCCTACAACACCGCCTGCTACAAGGCATTCTGACAGATGCCAATGCCAGTTTTGATTACTTACTACGGCACAACAATGTCAGATGACTCTGGCAGGGTTCTGGAACATTTTTGGGCCATTCAGGAGGAAATCAAAGCTTTCTTATGAGAGCAAAATAGTGACACGGCAACTCAGTTTTCTGAGTTTTCAGAAGATGAGAAGTTTCATTTTCGACAGGCACCTTAATCAACTGAATGTTAATCTGCAGGGACAGGACAACACAGTGTGAGACATGATAACAGCAGTCCGGGCTTTTCAGAAGAAATTGGCGCTTTTCAAGAATGATCTCCAGGGAGAATTGTCCTCTTCCCCAATCTTTTGGTGCAAATGCAGGGAGACAAAGATGTTCCCAACCATGTTGATTTCATCCAGAAGCTGATGGATAACTTCAAGGCTTGCTTTGATGACTTCACTGTTGGAAGATAACTGCTGCTGCTCATCCAGAACCCCATTCTTGGTCACAAATGTGACAAAGTTGTCAGAAGAAGCAAAACAGATCTTCAGATAGGTAGATGTTGCATCACAACAAATGGAGTTGATTGAGCTGCAAGAAAATGTGGCTTTGAATGAGCAGGCTGGAGATTGTGATCCTGATACTTTCTGGGAAAGATGGTGCCTGCAGCTGATGTCCCTGTTCACAAGAAACTGGCATTATACATCCTGACTATGGTTGGCTCCACATACAGCTGTGAATCAGCCATCTCCACAATGAACTTCATTAAAAACAAATACTGTACCAGGCTCACCAATGAACACCTGCACCATTGTCTCAGAGTTGCTCTCACACTATTTGTGCCAAAGTTCAAAGCATTGGCAGGAGACAGAAAGTGTAATTTCTCTCATTAATGCAAGGTAAGGCCCAGAGTGACTTATACATGAATATTGCATGGCCCACAGCGACATTCTGTCTATTCAGATTATTATTTTTGTTCAACTCTCCTTTGTTCTCCAGAAAACATGCACTGTATTTCATTTAAATATATATATTAATTCAAGGCCAATGTACAATGGTTCACAGTGTACATTTTGCATAGACAATTATGCAACCACTTTTGTTCTTCAGCAATGTTGATGGAATGTTGTACGTTTACATTCGAAAGAAGTTGTAATTCATTCGTAGTCTCATTTAATGTATTTAATGTACATTTTATATAACAACATGTTTCCTAAGTCGTAGACGACTATGTTTGTTACTACGCTGTACCACTGCGGCAATAAAGGATGATATCCATCCGGACCTTTGCCACCTAGGAAATGTGTGTCTCTGGACCTTCTCAAATAGTAGTTGAGTACCCCTGGTCTAGGAACAAGAGGACAGATGCAGAGCCTTGGTCTAACGCCATTAAAAGGTAATTTACCACCTTCACGAGTGCATTCTCAGTACTATGATGTGGTCTAAAACCAGATTGGAGTGTTTTGTATTCATTATTTATCTTCAGGAAGGCAGTGAGTTGCTGTGCAACAGCTCTGTTTTTTTAATTGAGAGGAATGGGAGATTCAATATAGGCCGATAGTTTTTTTTACATTTTCCGGATCAAGGTTTGGCTTTTTCAGGAGAGGCTTTATTGCTGCCACTTTTAGTACGTTTGGTACACATCTGGAGGAAAGGAAGCAGTTTATTATGTTCAACATAGGAGTTGAACTATTTCAGTAGTTTAGTTGGAATAGGGTTCAGTAGGCAGCTGGAAGATTTAGAGGCCATGACTATTTTCGTGAATGTGTCAAGAGATACAGGATTGCAAAACTTGAGTGTCTCCATTGATTTTATGTCCTGGCAGTTCTGTGCATCTCTTTTCGTCGAAGAAGTTCATGAATTCATCACTGCTGAAGTGAAGGCCATCCTTTCTTGGGGAATGCTGTTTTTTTAGTTAGCTTTGCGACAGTATCAAAAACACATTTTTGATTGTTTTTATTCTCCTCAATTTGGTTGAAAAAGTAGGCTGATCGTGCAGCAGTGAGGGCTCTTCGAAATTCGGTACTGTCTTTCCAAGCTAGTCAGAAAACTTCCAGTTTGGTGGAGCGCCATTTCCATTCCAATATTCTGGAAGCTTGCTAAGGTATTTTTTGTATACCAGGGAGCTAATTTCTTGTGACAAATATTTTTTGTATTTAGAGGTGCCACTGCATCTAGGGTATTACGCAAGGTTACATTTGGATCCTCAGTTAGGTGGTTAACTGATTTTTGTACTCCAACAGAAGGGCATCTAGGAATAAAATAAAATAAAGTATTTCACCTTTATTTAACCAGGTAGGCTAGTTGAGAACAAGTTCTCATTTACAACTGCGACCTGGCCAAGATAAAGCAAAGCAGTTCGACACATACAACAACACAGAGTTACACATGGAATAAACAAACATACAGTCAATAATACAGTAGAAAAAGTCTATATACAGTGTGTGCAAATGAGGTAAGATAAGGGAGGTATGGCAATAAATAGGCCATGGTGGCGAAGTTATTACAATATACCAATTAATCACTGGAGTGATAGATGTGAATCTTTGGGTTGTCCAAGAATTTATAGTGCAGTTTTTGATAATCCTTGGTTGGGGTCTGAGCATATTATTTGTTGTGATTGCAAACATAATAAGATGGTGGTCCGATAGTCCAAAATTATGAGGATTTTTTGTTGTTGAGCCACAATATTTATTCCACGGGACAAAACTAGATCCAGGGCCTACAGTACCAGTCAAAAGTTTGTACACACCTACTCATTCAAGGGTTTTTCTCTTTACTATTGTCTACATTGTAGAATAACAGTGAAGACATCAAAACTATGATATAACACATATGGAATCATATAGTAACCCAAAAAAGTGTTAAACAAATCAAAATACATGTTATATTTGAGATTCTTCAAAGTAGCCACCCCGTGCCTTGATGACAGCTTTGCACACTCTTGGTATTCTCTCAACCAGCTTCATTAGGTAGTCACCTGGAATGCATTTCAATTAATGTGCCTTGTTAAAAGTTAATTTGTGGAATTGTTTTCCTTTTTTTTGAGCCAATCAGTTATGTTGTGACAAGGTAGGGGTGGCATACAGCAAAAATAAAGAAAACCCCTGAAATGAGTAGGTGTGTCCAAACCTTTGACTGGTACTGTAGGTCTGGAGACACATTGGGCAAAACCCCCTGAGTCGATGATGATTCCGAAAACCTTTTGGAGTTGGTCTGTGGACTTTTCCATGTGAAAATTGAAATATTGAATATTCCGTGAAAAAAAWWTGAATATTATCTGCCATGACTATCWGCCTTGGTCCGATAGGAATTCAGGGAACTCAGTGAGGAACACTGTTATACGGCCCAGGAGGCCTGTAAACAGTAGCTATAAAAAGTGAGCAAGTAAACTGCATAGATTTCATGACTAGAAGTTCAAAAGACAAAGACTGTTTTTWAAATTTGCTGTCATAAATATTAGCAAAACCTCTGTCTTTGCGGGATGCGCAGGGGATATGGTCTCTATTGTAACCAGGAGGAGAGGCCTCATTTAACATAGTAAATTCATCTGGCTTGAGCCATGTTTCAGTCAGGCCAATCACATCAAGGTTATGATCAGTGATTAGTTAATTGACTATGACTGCCTTGGAAGTGAGGGATCTAACATTAAGTAGTCCTATTTTGAGATTTGAGATATAATCACAATCTCTTTCAATAATGACAGGAATGGAGGAGGTCTTTATYCYAGTGAGATTGCTAAGGYGAACRCCGCCATGTTTAGTTTTGCCYRACCTASRTCGAGGCACAGACACRGTCTMAATGGGGAWAGCTGAGCTGACTACACTGACTGTGCTAGTGGCAGACTCCACTAAGCTGGCAGGCTGCTTAACAGCCTGCTACCTGACCTGCACCCTATCTCATTGTGGAGCTAGAGGAGTTAGAGCCCTGTCTATGTTGATGATAAGATAACAGCACCCCTCCAGCTTGGATRGAGTCCTTCACTCCTCAGTAGGCAACGCTTGGTCCTCTTTGTTGGGGAGTCCCAGAAAGAGGGCCAGTTATCTACAAATTCAATCTTTTGGGAGGGACAGAAAACAGTTTTCAACCAGCGATTGAGTTGTTCGAGTCTGCTGTAGAGCTCATCACTCCCCCTAACTGGGAGGGGGTCAGAGACAATTCCTCGATGCCAACACATCTTTCTAGCTAGGTTACACACTGAAGTTATGTTGTGCTTGGTGACCTCTGACTGTTTCATCCTAACATCGCTGGTGCCGACGTGAATAACAATATCCCTATACCTTCTACATTCGCCACTTGTAGTCTCAGCCTACACCATCTAAAGATTAACCTTTACGTCGGTAGCCCTGCCCCCTGGTAAACAATGTATGATTGTTGGATGATTCTGTTAAGTCTAATACTGCGGGTAATGGAGTCGCCAATGACTAGGGTTTTCCAATTTGTCAGAGCTAATGGTGGGAGGCTCCGGCGGCTCAGATCCCATAACGGGTGGAGGAGAGACCTGAGAAGGCTCAGGCTCTGACTCCGACTCGTTGCTTAGTGGGGGAAACCAGTTGAAAGTTTCTATCGGCTGAATGAGCGACACCGGTTAAGCATGCCAAATGCATTTCTTTCCAGAAGCCATTAGAAAATTGTCCGGCTGCAGGGGCTGTACAGGGGGATTAACACTACTCCTTTTATTTACTGGTGGCACAAACGCTGTATCATCCTTTCCTACACTTAAATTTCCCTTGCCTAAYGATTGTGTCTGAAGCTGAGCTTGCAACTCTGCTATCTTCACCATAAGGCGATAGTTCACCTGTATATTAAGAGTTCAGGGACTGGAATGAGAAGCCATAATGAGAAGCCATAATGAGAAGCCATAATGAGAAGCCATAATGAGAAGCCATAATGANAATGAGAAGCCATAATGAGAAGCCATAATGAGAAGCCATAATGAGAAGCCATAATGAGAAGCCATAATGACTTAGCTTTATATATTTTTTGCGGCCGGAGGAGGTCCTGCARATCTATGTCCAGATAAAGGGTACGGGGTGAGTAAGTGGGAGGACAAAACTAAGACCTTAGTAAACTTATTAAATCCATAGTTTGATGATAAAGTTATTAAAAGGTAAAAGCGAAAAAGTTTGGCAGCTAGCCAAGTGGCAAAAACAGTACAACAGTACAGAGACAACGTGGAAGTGCGTTGAATGACTGTTGAACAACTGCTGTTTTATGTATCAGTCTATCTCAGCCCTCACCATTGCTCTCTTTCTCCAGGCTGAATATCGGCATCCCGTGCAGTTTACAGTCCTGGTACTTGACGGAACCGAGCTATATATAAGTACTGCAGGTTAGAGTCCTTAAAGAGTTGGCTGAATGGCTGTTGTAAACTATCTAGGCGTACACTAACTAGGAGTTCACATTTTAAATATTGATGGTCCTTTTTACGGTGCTGCGCTAGGCAGTGCTGCAGCTACTGGTGCTGCTGTGTTCACATGGTTGGCTGTGCTGCAGTGGCCTCCTCAGGACCTTGGGGAAGAGAGAGATGGCGCTTCGGATGAAAACCATTTCTGTTTAAACACAGCTGAATGACTACAAACAAGAACACCTTCAATGATTTAGAAAAGCTATTTTTTCCATCACTGTCATGTCCTCCTCCATCACCAATCTCTTCTCGTTCTCTTCTTTTATTATTTCTCCTTCTCTCACAGCATTTGTTCCTGTTCTTCTCTCTTCTCGTGCAGCACTGACTCTGCTGCTCTGATGTTTAATCTTAAACATTAAACGTCTCCTTTAACGTGAAGTGTGTTTACAGGGCTGCTGTTGAACCCGTTTACAGGTGGAAGGTCTCAGTATGTCTGAAACCTCTTGAAGAGTATCTTAAATAACTCTCAAGGCGCCCCCTGTGAGAGTTATTTTCCTACTAGCGCTGATAAATCTTTGTTGAGGAAAATGTACTTGATACGATTGTGATGWGTTGTTTATTAAGATGAATGCACTAATTGTACATCCCTCTGGATAAGAGCRTTTGCTAAATGACTAAAGTTTAAAATGTAAAGTTTCCCTCTGTACGGATTGTGAAATTCTCCCAGGGAAAGAGGGAGCATTAAAGAATGCTGCTTTCATGCTTAAAATTCCTGCCTTATGGTGTGCACCACAATCCTCCTGCCTGCTGTTCTGCTTTCTACCTTTGAACTTTGACACAGTATTGAGTTGCGCATCCCTTGAGTTTGATTGCAATCATGTCCATTATGGCGTTTCCCCTGGTGAGTGTGTCAGGTGTTCTCTTTCGCCTAGCTGGAAAATAAAGCCCAGGAGATTGATGTCTATTTCATTTTGGATAATCTAACAACCCAGGCTCAACTCCATGTGATGTGTGCTTGAGGACCTGACTGGTTTACAGAAGAGGCTATTGATAACTTCTCTGTTTTTGAGATAGACTGTGAGTCTATCTTTCATGTCTCAGGGGACACACCRCTAATAAGTCATGTAAATGTGATATTTCCATTCACTTCATGAAATATTCATCCTGTGAAAGTCTGTGTCAACTAGAGGGACAGTTGTAACCCCTTTTTAGGATGGAAATTAAATATGCAGACCAAATTARGTAATTAATAAACAGGAGCTTGAAATAATGCATCCTGAACTTTCACGCAAAGCTTTGGTAATTAAGAATAATTTGGGTGTTTATGTGAGTGATTTACATCTCTGCCTCCCTCTGGTAGTGCTAGCGTTACCGCCTTGTCTTTGTTAAGCTGCAGGATTACTCAGGTGGTTAAGAGCTACATTCATTTGTAAAATTCCTGAATATCTTGGGCATTGCATACAAATCTTTATTGTTGTTGGTGTAATCCACTCCACAGAGACAGAAGGAAATGTCAGTGAAGCAGTTTGTGCCATACCCAAATCTAGCTGGTATACCTGTGTCCCTGCTAGCTTCTTGATCTTCCATAGCTGCCTGCGAACATGTCATTAGCAGTATGTGAAGCAGACACGGTATGGGATTCTACCTGCTGCGCTGAATTGCTTCTGATGACAGGCTGGTCACAATGATTGCACTCATACCTGTACAGCCAAACTGCCATGCGGTGATTTTGTTCTGTGTCTGTCTGTATCCCTCTAAGAGCAGGCTGTGGGTCAGTCAGGGGCTGTCATTAAGAGAAGATTGGCAGCTGACTCCCTAACAGGGATCAGTCATTTCTCACCCTGCAGCTGACATACTGATCCAGCACTGGACCACCAGGACTCACTGTGATTATCTGGATGGCAGGGACTGGATTTGATGCTAATGGAAAGAGATGTGAGATGTAAGTCCTTTGGGGGAAAATCTTCMATTTCCACATAACAGTCAGTTAGACTATATCAAAATAACCAAACAAACATATAAATATRTACCCAAATAAATACACAAGTGTACAGGACATGTGTGTTGAATATTCCAACTACTGTACTTTAAAAGCAGTTATGCTAATAAGGAAGTCTGAAATGTTTCCAGAACGTTTTTAATTGGCTCTTTAGCAGGTGGAAAYGACTAATGGACACTCCCATGGGGGAGGATAGGAGTAAGGGAAAACATGAGAATTCATTAAACACATCTCATCTGCTTTTCGTCCTGCGCACACTGTTTAATGAGCTACTCTCATTATCCTCTTATTTATTCAAGCCTGGACTCAGCACACACACACACACACACACGAACACACACACACACACACACACTTTTTTTCTGAATCCACTCAGGACAAGTTGTTTATTTTGCTAAGTGACCTTCCAAGTTTGCAACTTTTCCAATGTGACATTTCTTACGCTGGACTGTTGTTTTCCTTTTTTTGATTTTCTGTCCTTTCTTTCTTTTTCATGTGCACCACTTTCATTTTCTCTCTGTTCTCCTCTCCACCCCTCCTCATCCCTGCTGCGCCCAAGAGGAAGCAAAACAATATATATATTTTATTTTTACAAAGAAAATGTAGTAAGGAACTATATACTGTATACAGTAAGTATTCAGACTCCTTCACTTTGTCCACATTTTGTTACGTTACAGCCTTATTCTAAAATGGATTAAAGAAAATCCTCATCAATCTACACACAATACCCTGTAATGACAAAGGGAAAACAGGTTTTTAGACATTTTTGCAAATTTATAAACAAAACAAAGAAATACTTTATTTACATAAGTATTCCCTTTGCTATGAGACGTGAAATTGAGCTCAGGTGCATCCTGTTTCCATTGATCATCCTTGAGGTGTTCCTACAAATTGATTGGAGTCCACCTGTGGTAAATTCAATTGATTGGACATGATTTGAAAAGGCACACACCTGTCTATATAAGGTCCCACAGTTGACAGTGCATGTCAGAGCAAAAACCAAGCCATGAGGTTGAAGGAATTGTCCATAGAGCTCCGAGACAGAATTGTGTCAAGGCACAGATCTGGAGAAAGGTACCAAAACATTTCTGCAGCATTAAAGGTCCCCAAGAACACAGTGGCCTCCATCATTCTTAAATGGAAGTTTGAAACCGAAACTACCAAGACTCTTCCTAGTGCTTGCTGTCTGGCCAAACTGAGCAATCGTGGGAGAAGGGCCTTGGTCAGGAAGGTGACCAAGAACCTGATGGTCACTCTAACAGAGCTCCAGAGTTCCTCTGTAGAGGTGGAAGAACCTTCCAGAAGGACAACCATCTCTGCAGCACTCCACCAATCAAGCCTTTTTGGTAGAGTGGCCAGGCAGAAGCCACTCCTCAGTAAAGGACACATGACAGTTTGCCAAAAGGCACCTACAGGACTCTCAGACCATGAGAAACAAGATTCTCTGGTCTGATGAAACCAAGATTGGCCTGAATGCCAAGTGTCACGTCTGGAGGAAACCTGCCACCATCCCTACGGTGAAGCATGGTGGTTGCAGCATCATGCTGTGGGGATGTTTTTCAGCCGCAGGGACTGGGAGACTAGTCAGGATCGAGGCAAAGATGAATGGAGCACAGTACATAGAGATCCTTGATGAAAACCTGCTCCAAAGAGCTCAGGACCTCAGACTGGGGTGAGGGTTCACATTCCAACAGGACAATGACCCGAAGCACACAGTCAAGACAACGCAAGAGTGGCTTCAGGACAAGTCTCTGAATGTCCTTGAGTGGCCCAGCCAGAGCCCGGAACCCGATCGAACATCTCTGGAGAGACCGGAAAATAGCTGTGCAGCGACACTCCCCATCCAACCTGACAGAGCTTGAGAGGATCTGCAGAGAAGAATAGGAGAAACTCCCCAAATACATGTGTGCCAAGCTTGTAGCGTCATACCCAAGAAGACTTGAGGCTGTAATCGCTGCCAAAGGTTCTTCAACAAAGTACTGAGTAAAGGGTCTGAAAACAAATGTAAATGTGATATTTCAGTTTTATATTTTTAATACATACATTTCTAAATACCTGTTTTTGCTTTGTCATTATGGGGTATTGTGTGTAGATTGATGGGGGGGGGAAACTATTTAATACATTTTAGAATAAGGCTGTAACGTAACAAAATGTAGAAAAAGTCAAGTGGTCAGAATACTTTCCGAATGCACTGTATGTTATATATATATTATATTATATACAGTGGGGAGAACAAGTATTTGATACACTGACAATTTTGCAGTTCCTACTACAAGCATGTAGGGTCTGTAATTTTATCATAGTACACATTCAACTGTGAGAGAAGAATCTAAAACAAAATCCAGAAATCACATTGTATGATTTTAAGTAATTAATTTGCATTTATTGCATGACATAAGTATTGATACATCGAAAAAGCAGAACTGAAATTTGTACAGAAACCTTAGTTTGCAATTACAGAGATCATACGTTCCTGTAGTTCTTACCAGGTTTGCACACACTGCAGCAGGATTTTGGCCCATCATCCATACAGACCTTCTCCAGATCCTTCAGGTCTGGGGCTGTCGCGGGCAATACGATCTTCTCGGCTCCCTCCAAAGATTTTCTCATTGGGTTCAGTCTGGAGACTGGCTAGGCCACTCCAGACCTTGAGATGTTCTACGGAGCCACTCCTTAGTTGCCCTGGCTGTTTGTTTCGGGTCGTTGTTGCTGAAAGACCCAGCCACGACCCATCTCAATCTCTTACTGAGAAGGAGTAGGTTGTTCAAGATCTCGCGATACATGCCCCGCCATCCTCCCCTCAATACGTGCAGTCGTCCTGTCCCCTTGCAGAAAAGCATCCCCAAAAATGATGTCTCCACCCTCCGATGCTTCACGGTTGGAGGTGTTCTTGGGGTTTACTCCATCCTCTCTAGTTCTCCAAACCGGCGAGTGGAGTTAGAGCAAAAAACTCTATTTTGTCTCATCAGACCAACATACCTTCTCCCATTCCTCCTCTGGACCATCCAGATGTCCATTGGCAAACTCAGACGGCCTGGACATGCGCTGGCTTGAGCAGGGGACCTTGCGTTGCGCAGCTGCAATTTAATCCATGACGCGTACAGGTGTTACTAATGTTTTCTTGAGACTGTGGTCCCAGCTCTCTTCAGGTCATTGACCAGTCCTGCCGTGTATTCTGGGCTGATCCCTCACATTCCTCATGATCATGATGCCCCACAAGTGAGATCTTGCATGGAGCGCCCAGACCGAAGGGTGATTGACCGTCATCTTGAACTTCTGCCATTTCTTAATAATGTAGCCAACAGTTGTGCCTTCTCCACCAAGGCTGCTTGCTATTTGTCCTGTAGCCCCATCCCAGCCTTGTTACAGGTTCTACAATTTATTCCCTGATGTCCTTACACAGCTCTTGGTCTTGGCCCATTGTGGAGAGGTTGGAGTCGGTTTGCATTGAGTGCTGTGGACAGTGTAACTTTATACAGTAACGAGTTCAAACAGGTGCAGTTAATACAGGTAAGAGTGAGAACAGGAGGCTTCTTAAAGAAAAACTAAATCAGGTCTGTGAGAACCGGAATTCTTACTGTGGTAGTGATCATAATACTTATGTCATGCAATAAAATCGCAAAATTAATTACTTAAAAATCATACAATGTTGATTTTCTGGCATTTTGTTTTAGATCCCTTCTCTCACAGTTGAAGTTACCTATCATAAAAATGACAGACCTCTACAGCTTGTAAGTAGAGAAAACCTGGCAAATCGGCAGTGTCAATCAAATACTTGTTCTCCCCACTGTATGTAGTATATATTTTGTATTTCTTTACTGCAACCGCCAACCACAGGAGGACTCAGGAGTGTAGACTCTCAATGAGTGTAGACAGCCTGCTGCTGCAGCTCTGCTAATCATCAGATGGGGGGAGGAGGTTGGGGGCCCACCATCTGGTGGGCCCTGCCTTGATTGGGTAACTGATTAATAATTTTGTAATAATTCTGATCAATCATTTTTTTAAATAACTGTGGATTAGGTTTTATACACAAGCACATACAGGTACAGTATCTGCCAAAATAAAGAAAACACCAACATAAAGTGTTGGGCCACCACGAGCTGCCAGAACAGCTTCGATATACCTTGGCATAGATTCTACAAGTGGACCTAAACCATGCCAGGAAAATGCACCCCACACAATAACATATACTTTGTATCCTTCGTTCACTCAAGTGTTTCCTTTATTTGGGCAGTTACCGGTATGCCTACAGCCAGGAAGACTGCAGTTTGGGCAGCATGCGTGTCAAATATACAGCTTGCTGCTCTGTGCCAATAGACATATAATACATAGGGTTTTGTAACCTCTTACCCTGGCAATTTGACTGTTAAACTCATGGGTACACTAGCAATGGCTGCCAGTCTTGACTTGAATGGGAACTGCCATCTATGGATTATATTTCTATGGTTGGTTGTGACTGTCGTTTTGCCTTTTGCAGATTTCAAAATACAATGTCGGGAAAAACGTACAGTTTGGAAAGCAAATGCCTACTGCTGAAAAAGAAGACTAATCTGTCTGTAGAAACAAAATGTAAAAACAAATCTCAAAAACTCATTTTTTTTATACTAATAGCAGCACTGTTTTTCAAAGTAGCTCATCTTGAGAGAGGCTATTGGCACGACGGGCACACCAGCCATCACCGTGAGTAGCTATGGTTTCATTTTCATCATAAGTCAGTGTGTTGCAGGAAATTATATTTAGTAGCCTACTGTAGCCTATGATATATATATATACTGTACTGTATATAAATGTCCTCCTAATATTGTACAATCTGTGTGTCGCTTCATTGGCCTGGGCTGTTGTTTGTTTGAATTTAAGACCAGATTGATCTTAGTTTGTCAGTCAGAGTAGCCACTCATTTCAGTCACTCATTTCAGTCATTTGTGTGGTATTAAAAAATATTCAGTTAATGTCTTCTGTCATGTAAATCACGTGTGGAAATMCTAAAAATGCCTCTGCTCAACTGTAGCCTATGCCACATGGCAAACGTTATCATGACTTTATTATAAAGGGGCTTTTTCTTTAACAGTAAATTTACTACACTTCGAATTGCATCTTGGTGCAAAGATTTATTTACAGAAAATKATGTTGTGAAAGGGGGGAGGCTATGATTTCGTAATCCGGCCCTGCCTGCCGTTCCTTTTCTTGAGAGATGGAGGGGGGTTATTTAAAAAAAAAATATATATATAGTAATGTATTGTCACAGGCATGGAAGCTATTGTTTAAAATGGTAATGTAGAGAGATGTCTTAAAAGGTGCAGGGCTGGTGCAACAGCCCTTTGAACAGCTCTATCTCATTGATTTAGGTTCATATTGACAGATGACGCCGAAGAACATGGCTGACATTTTACATTCTCCCAACCAATTGTGCTATTTTGTTAGTTTTTTTGCGTTTGTGTAACTTATTTTTTTACTTATTGTGTACATAATCTTGCTGCTACCGCCACTTATGACCGAAAATAACTTCTGGACATTAGAACAGCGATTACTCACCGCGGACTGGAAGAACTTTTTCCTTTAACGAGTCTGACGAGAAGGATATCCTGCTTTCAATGGAACAGGCCCAGATCCCCGCATTTTGCGGGAAGAAAAGATGCAAGGAAAGGGGCCGCAGATCGGGCAGCCTTCTGATAATCCATAGGCGATTGAGTAAACTCCCAATGCCATCCGTTCTTCTTGCTAACGTGCAATCATTGGAAAATAAAATTGATGACCTACGATTAAGATTATCCTACCAACTTGACATTAAAAACTGTAACATGTTTCCCCGAAACGTAGCTGAACAACGATATGGACAATATAGAGCTAGCRGGATTTTCCATGCACCGGCAGAACAGAGACGCTACCTCTGGTAAGACGAGGGGTTGGGGAGTGTGTCTATTTGTCAATAACAGCTGGTGCGCGATGTCTAATATTAAAGAAGTCTCGAGGTATTGCTCGCCTGAGGTAGAGTACCTTATGATAAGCTGTAGACCACACCATCTACCAAGAGAGTTCTCATCTATATTATTCGTAGCCATTTATTTACCACCACAGAACGAAGCTAGCACTAAGACTACTCTCAACCAACTCTATAAGGCCATAAGCAAAGAAGAAAATGCTCACCCTGAAGCGGCGCTCCTAGTGGCCGGGGACTTTAATGCAGGCAAACTTAAATCAGTTTTACCATATTTTTACCAGCATGTCACATGTACAACCAGAGGAAAATAAATCATAGACCACCTTTACTCCACACACAGAGATGCATACAAAGCTCTCTCCGCCCTCCATTTGGCAAATCTGACCATAATTTTATCCTCCTGATTCTTGCTTACAAGCAAAAACTGAAGCAGGAAGTGCCAGTGACTCGCTCAATATGGAAGTGATCAGATGACGTGGATGCTACACTACAGGACTGTTTTGCTAGCACAGACTGGAATATGTTCCGGGATTGATCCAATGGCATTGAGGAGTACACCACCTCAGTCATCGACTTCATCAATAAGTGCATCGACGACGTCGTCCCCATAGTGACTGTACATACATATCCCAACCAGAAGCCATGGATTACAGGCAACATCCGCATCGAGCTAAAGGCTAGAGCTGCAGCTTTCAAGGAGCGGGAGACTAATTATAAGAAATCCCACTATGCCCTCAGACGAACCATCAAACAAACAAAGCGTCAATACAGGATTAAGATTGAATCCTACTACACCGGCTCTGACGCTCGTCGGGTGTGGCAGGGCTTGAAAACTATTACCGACTACAAAGTGAAACCCAGAAGCGAGCTACCCAGTGATGCGAGATGAGCTAAATGCCTTTTATGCTCGCTTCGAGGCAAGCAACTCTKAAGCATGCACGAGAGGACCAGCTGTTCTGGATGACTGTGTGATAACGCTCTCAGTAGCCGATGTGAACAAAACCTTTAAACAGGTCAACATTCACAAAGCCGCTGGGCCAGACGGATTACAAGGACATGTACTCAAAGCATGCATGGACCAACTGTCAAGTGTCTTCACTGACATTTTCAACCTCTCCCTGACCGAGTCTGTAATACCTACATGTTTGWAGCAGACCACCATAGTCCTTGTGCCCAAGGAAGCAARGGTAACCTGCCTAAATGATTACAGACAGTCGTGAAGAGGGCACAACAAAGCCTTTTCCCCCTCCKGAGACTGAAAAGATTTGGCATGGGTCCCCAGATCCTCCAAAGGTTCTACAGCTGCACCATCGAGAGCATCCTGACTGGTTGCATCACCGCCTGGTATGGCAACTGCTCGGCATCTGACCGTAAGGTGCTACAGAGGGTAGTGCGAACGGCCCAGTACATCACTGGGGCCAAGCTTCCTGCCATCCAGGACCTATATAATAGGCGGTGTCAGAGGAAAGCCCATACAATTGTCAGAGACTCCAGTCACCCAAGTTATAGACTGTTTTCTCTGCTACCGCACGGCAAGCGGTACCAGAGTGCCAAGTCTAGGACCAAAAGGCTCCTCAACAGCTTCTACCCCCAGGCCATAAGACTGCTGAACAATTAATAAAATCTCCACCGGACAATTTACATTGACCCCCCCTTCCTTTTGTACACTGCTGCTACTCTTTGTTTATTATCTATGCATAGTCACTTCACCCCCACCTACATGTACAAATTACCTCAAATAACCTGTACCCCCACACACTGACTCTGTACCGGGGCCCCCTGTATATAGCCTCATTATTGTTATTCTTATTGTGTTACTTTTTATTATAACTTTTTATTTTAGYCTACTTGGTAAATATTTTCTTAACTCTTCTTGAACTGCACTGTTGGTTAAGGGCTTGTAAGTAAGCATTTCACGGTAAAGTCTACACTTGTATTCGGCGCATGTGACAAATAAAGTTTGATTTGATATTTATGCAGCTCCAGTGTATCTATGGTCACCCATCTACACACAATACCCCATAATGACAAAGTAAAAACATGTTTTTAGAAATTTAGGAAAATAGAATGAAGGGAAGCGCTGCTAATGTACACAATAGTAGATTTTGGTAGACAAAAGGTGCTCTTTGATAAAAGGGGTAAATTGGTCAACAAAATAAAGGAGGACCAAGGACCTGTTCATATAATTAATTATTATTACACACATAATGAGTCCATGCAACCTATTATGTGACTTGTTAAGCACATTTTCATTCCTGGACTTATTTAGGATTGCCATAACAAAGAAGTTGAATACTTATTGTAGTGTTGAAAACATAATTCCACTTTGACATTATATTATATWGTGTGTAGGCCAGTGACAAACAAATCTCAATATAATACATTTTAAATTCAAGTTGTAACACAATAAAATGTGGAAAAGTCAAGGGCTGTGAATACTTTCTGAAGGCACTGTTGCTGATGCTGTATCGGTTTGATCATGTTCCATCCTTTCTTCAGTAGGGACAGAGGGACAGAGTATCTTCAATGTGTTTTCAATGCTGACACACAGYCCAAACCCAGAGATAAGTCCACTTAAGTGCTTCTGTTTTTGTTTTGTACAGGACCAAAGTTTCATCCAACTACTTTTTCTTAGATGAGGTCATAAATAGAGGTGAATAAGGTTTCCTGAAAATGAGATTCTCAATAGCTCATTGCTTATTTTCTGTTTACTGCTGAAGTCACAGCATCTTTGTCTGTGTAGCAGTGAAGTTATATTAACCATGGCCCGGTGTGAACTCTAGTGGCACTTAATATCCATACCTCTAGCCTAATCAAACCTGGTGACTAGGGTTACTGGGTTACCACGGTAACAGAGGAGGCACCTATCAAGAAGCCCTCACCTGCTTTGCTGTAAACCAGAGGTGTTGGAGGGGAAAGCCAAGGGATTGATCCCTGCTGTGCCTCTGTTTGTTCTGTTTCAGGGACATATTTCAACAGTCAGTGTTGATAATTTCATGAGGATGTGTAAATMATTTTTTCACTAAAGTCATTTGATGGGTGTGTCATGCAACCAACTGTCACAATAACATCTGTTTGTCATCAAACATCCCAGTGTGTGGTCTGTCTAAAGGGATATATTTTGCATTGTTAGCCTGGCTCTCTGAATAATACATTTCCACGCAGTTAATATACTGTATATTTTTTTGTGGGAAGTTAAAGAGGGTGCAGAAAGAGGGGGAAGGAGTGAGGAAGCTAGCCTTCAAGGCATGGTTGCTGTGTTTCTCAGGGGAGGGCACATCCAGATGAAGCTCTCTCTCTCATTCGTTCTTTTTCCTCAGGAACATGCTCGTGCTGCTGCTGTGGCACACAGGGCTCTCACAGATCTGTCTACGTCTGAATAATCTAATTGGGGAGCTCATTTGAAATTCTATATATATAACAGGGTTAGTGGTGAATGTTAGATTTGAATATAAGTCTGCAGATGACAGGTTACTGCTTAGCTAGGTATACTGTTGGCTTATTTATTTTATGTACAGAATAGACAGAAGCTTTTGTTGCTCCCTTTACTATTGTGATAGGTGGTACCGCCAATAGTATGCAGTCATTGTTGCTTCCATTGTGATACACATGGCACACTATGTCCCTTTTCCCTACCCCAGAGTCTCCTTTCTCTTCTCCACTCAATGGAGGTTTTTGATCTAGTTAGAGGGTATGAGATGTAACTCAGAGAGACAAATAATGCATGCATGAGTAATGTGTCTCACTCCCAGCTAGAACATGTTCAGGTCACGACTCCATGCTTTCACATTGCATTGATGGGGATGTCAGCTCCTTTGTCTTGCTGATGCTGAGGAAGAGGTTGTTGTCCTGGGACCACACTGACAGGTCACTGACCTCCTCCCTATAGGCTGACTCATCGTCGTCAGTGATCAGGCCTAACACCGTCGTGTCGTCAGCAAACTTAATGATGGTGTTGGAGTCGTGCGTGGCAATGCAGTTGTGGGTGAATAGGGAGTACAGGAATGGACCAACACTCCCCTAAGGGGCCCCCGTGTTGAGGGTCAGCCTGTTCCCTACCCTCACCACCTGGTGGCAGCCTGTCAGGAAGTTCAGGATCCAGTTGTAGAGGAAGGTGTTCAGTCCCACAGACCTGCGCTTAGAAGGCATTTAGCTCGTCTGGCAGGCTCGCGTCACTGGGCAGCTTGCGGATGGGTTTCCCTTTGTAGTCTGTGATAGTTTGGAGGCCCTGCTACATCCGATGAGCATCAGCGCCGGCGTAGTAGGATCCGATCTTAGTCCCGTATTGACGCTTTGCCTGTTTGATAGCTCGTCGGAGGTCGTAGCGGGATTTCTCATAAGTGTCCGGGTTAGTGTCCCGCTTGAAAGTGGCAGCTCTAGACTTTAGCTCAGTGCAGATGTTGTTTGTAATCCATGGCTTCTGGTTGGGATATGTACGTACGGTCACTGTAAAAGACGACGTCGTTGATGCACTTATTAATGAAGCCGGTGACTGATGTGGTAAACTCCTCAATGTTATTAGATGAATCCCGGAACATATTCCAATCTGTGCTAGCGAAACAGTTCTGTAGCTTAGCATTCGCTTCATTGACCACTTCTGTATTGAGGTCAGATTTGCCAAAGGGAGGGCGAAGGAGAGCCTTGTATGTGTTTCTGTGTGTGGAGTAAAGGTGATCTAGAGTTTTTTCGCCTCTAGTTGCACAGGTGACATGTTGGTAAAAATGAGGTAAAACGGAATTACATTTCCCTGCATTAAAATCACTGTTCACGAGAAGCGCCATCAATGGATGTGCATTTTCTTGTTTGCTTATGGCCCTATACAGCTCATTGAGTGCGCTCTTATAGCCAGCATCGGTTTGTGGTGGTAAATAGACAGCTACGAAAAATATAGATGAAAACTCAACACTAATATTGCAGATAGATTGTGGCTTCTAGCATATGTATTTGTTTTTGTAAATATACAGTACCAGTCAAAGGTGTGGACACAYCTACTCATTCCAGGGTTGTTGTTTTTTTTATACTATTTTCTACATTGTAGAATAATAGTGAAGACATCAACACTATGAAATAACACATATGGAACCATGTAGTCACCAAAAAAAGTGTTAAACAAATCAAAATATACACTCTTGGCATTCTCACAACCAGCTTCACCTGTAACGCTTTTCCAACAGTCTTGAAGGAGTTCCCAAATATGTTAAGCACTTGTTGGCTGTTTTTCCTTCACTCTGCGGTCCAACTGATCCCAAACCATCTCCATTGGGTTGAGGTTGGGTGATATGTGTTATTTCATAGTTTTGATGTCTTCACTATTATTCTACAATGTAGAAAATAGTAAAAAATAAAGAAAAACCCTTGAATGAGTAGGTGTGTCCAAACTTTTGACTGGTACTATATTATTTTAAATATACACTACCGTTCAAAAGTTTAGGGTCACTTAGAAATTAAAATAACATCAAATTGATCAGAAATACAGTGTAGACATTGTTAATGTTGTAAATGACTATTGTAGGTGGAAACGGCTGATTTTTAGTTTGTACGACTATGTAGATATTCCAGAGGCCCATTATCAGCAACCATCACTCCTGTGTTCCARTGGCACGTTGTGTTAGCTAATCCAAGTTYATCATTTTAAAAGGCTAATTGAGCATTAGAAAACCMTTTTGCAATTATGTTAGCACAGCTGAAAACTGTTATGCTGATTAAAGAAGCAATAAAACTGGCMTTCTTTAGACCAGTTGAGTATCTGGAGCATCAGCATTTGTGGGTTCGATTTCAGGCWAAAAATGGCCAGAAACAAAAAACTTTCTTCTAAAACTCGTCAGTCTATTCTTGTTCTGAGAAACAAGAATAGGGTGAGCCATTCTATTTAATCATTTCTGCCCTCCAAATTCATATTCATTATTTAAACAGGCCTGTTTAATTTTGTCTGGCTTTCCGTTCCAAATAAAGTGGAATATTTTTTGCTTATATAATTAAAAGAAACAAGTCATTAGTTGTCGGCAGGGCCATAAGTAAATAGGTATACTGGGATATGACTAAAGAATTAATCAGGGGAATTTTTCCACAAATAAACAGGTGTTGCCCTTTCCATGGTAGCAAAATTGGATCTTATTTTGCTAACTTTCTGTTCAAATGTATTGAAGTGAGATCATTTATTTATTTTGGGATATGAATACCGAGTATGTCCTCTTCACCGTCGGACCATTTTATTTGTAAACTACACGGTAATGTAAAAGTTGTATTTTTTAGAGATCCAATACGTAATATCATAATTCGGTTTTAATTCAGAGAGGTTCGAAAAATGATCTAGATCCTCTGAGGCTGTGCAGGGATCCAAATTACAGATTTTAAAGGAGACATGAATCATCAGCGCACAACGACTCCTTTATTTTTAAGCCCTGGATTTCTAGCTCCTTGATATTATTGTTGGATCTGATTTTAATAGCTAACATTTTGATGGCCATTATAAATAGATATGCCGATAGTGGACAATCTTGTTTTACTCCTCTTGACAATTTAATACTTTCTGAGAAGTAGCCATTATTTACTATTTTACACATGCGGTTACTATACATAACTAACCCATTGTATAAGAAATTCTTCAAAGTTAAAATAGTCCAGGCATATATAAATTCCAGTCGTTCTTTATCAAAGGTTTTTTCAAAGTCAGCTATGATTACCACACCTGGTTTCACATAGGCTTTAATTTCATCTAGAAGTTCCTTCACATTAGTCTTTCTGTATAGCTGTTAATATTTCAAAAAAATCCTGACAATTAACTTCAATTAGTGGAGATGGAGTAGACTGAAATGAAAACATATGCTTAAAGTACTTTGCTTCTTCTTTCTTGGATGACTCCGTCATTTGTAACAAGTTTCTGCAAATTATTTTTGGTAGCATTTCTATGGTGAAGATAATAAAAWWAARAAATTGGTGCATTTTTCCCCATATTCCATCTGGCTCGAGTCATACGTCCTCCAAAACATGACCCACCAAACCGCGCTTCTTAATACCTGCCCGCTTAACCCGGAAGCCAGCCGCACCAATATGTCGGAGGAAACACCGTTCAACTGACGACCGGGGTCAGCCTGCAGGCTCCCAGCCCGCCACAACAGGCCAACTGTGCGCTGCTCTAAGGGACTCCCAATCACAGCCAGTGGTGATACAGCCTGGGATCGAACCAGGGTATGTAGTGATGCCCCTAGCACTGCAGTGCCTTAGACCGCTGTGCCACTCGGGAGCTCCCTATTTCTCTAACTCTCTTTGTTTAAAAGATCAATATTGAATTGCATGGCCTCTAAAGGCACATTTTAAATGTGTCCCATAAAATAAGGCTGTACCTATGTTATGTAGGTCAGTTGTAAATTCTTCTGTCTTGGTTAAAAACAAGTTTTCATCCAGTAGGCTTCGATAAAATGTCCAATATCCTCGCCGAAATTCTGTAAGTGTTTACCAATTATTGGATAATCCGACCACATTCTGTCCCCTATCAACACTCTTTTAACTTTTGGTGCAGCGAAAATTACATAAGAAAGTAGTCAAGACAACTAGCTTGATTGAGCTTCCGCCATGTATATCTCACTAAACCGTATTTTAATCTACCACCATAATAATTGAGTCATGTATTGCCTGTAAGCTCGATAAATTATTATATATATATTTTCAAAGAAGAGTGGATCATCATTATTTGGACCATATAGATTAATGAGCCAAATCRGTTTATGGTCCAGTAGCATATTTAAAAGGGCCCACTTTCCTTGTGGATCTGTTTGAACAGTTTGCACATTGGGATTAAAATGATTGTTAATTAATATCATCACCCCTTTAGAGTTTCTTTGCCCATGGGAGAAATATATTTTGCCCCTCCYCAGTCATTTCCCCATGCAACTTTGTCTTTYCTGTTGTCAYGTTCTGACCATAGTTCCTTTTTTATGTCTTTATTTTAGTTTGGTCAGGGCGTGAGTTGGGGTGGGCATTCTATGTTGTTTTTCTATGTTTTGTTAGATCGAYCTACACCCCTCCCCCCAATTACATAAGTAAGTAGTAAATATGACTAGCTTGATTGAGCCTCCGCCATTTATATCTCTCTAGGTCAGGATATTTAAGCCTCCATATATCCATTAATTTGAATAGGGCTGGCAGTAGGAATTCTACATTTTTGTCAGCAGACGTGGGATTTAGTTTAGTTTAGTTTAGTTTGTTAATTCGGCAATTTTAAAAAACAAACACACATAAAACTTAAAAGCCATACATGCACATTAATAAAATCATCAAGGATAACACACAATAACGTCTGGGACTTATTTCCATTGTGGTCCTCTTGAGACAAGATGGCTAGACAAGATCGAACACAGTATGGCAGTGAAATAATAAAACAAAAACAGAGAAGAAGAACATCTATCTCATAATTCCAGTTACATCATAGGGGTTATTCATATGGGCACAGAGGACATCAAACATATTTTTACTTTATTTTTAAAGCTGTCCAGAGAGGACRTTGTTTTTATAGGCAGAGGCAACTCATTCCATTCTGAGGCTCCAGTATACAAGAAAGTACMTTTCCCAGTACTCCTGAACCTGTRTAAGCACACATCAGCAASACCTGATCTGGTGCTGTGATTGTGTGCATCCCTAACACGAGGAAAGTAATCACTTAGATATCTGGGCGCAGGACCATAAATACTCCTGTAAACCAAACCTAGTCTAATCTGGGACACCCTAGCCTCAACAGGCAGCCAGTTTAGTTCCTGAAAGCAGCTCCTACCTATGTGACTACGTGGACTCACCTTCAATACTACCCTGATCAACTTATTCTGGGCTATCTGGAGCTTCCCCTTCATAAGTTTAGATAAGCCCCCAAACCAGGAAGTACTAGCATAGTCAAAATGGCATTGAAAGCACTTTCATGGAGTCCTTATCAAGCASCTTGGACTTCCTAGCCAAAAACTTCAAAGATTCATACACTCGCTCACGCCACCACTCCCAAACTAACACCTCTGCCCCTCTCTCCCCTTCCACCCATAGATCGAYCTACACCACATTCACCTTTCTGTCATGGCTGCGTAGGCTACTTGCAGAATACCTATAAAACAGATAAGGACTCCTCCTTAGTGGGTGGGTCGCTCAGSTGGGTGTCTAGGATATAGGGTTGGCACCGTTCCATCATGATAGGAAAAATTATATTTTAAAATGTAAATCCCATATCTGCACAAAAGTTAAGACTCACACTCTGTCCTACTAAGTCCTACTCGCAGACACACACGGTCTCTGGCTTTTGCAACCATTTTCCTTACTCACTCACTTAACTCAATCACACAAAACACACAGGCACTCCATCTTCCTACACACCCGCACTCCCCTCACATATACACCCATACATACCCAGATACTGTGCATTTTATGTCGTGTTTTTATTTGTAGCTTGTTGATTCCTGCCTAATTTCGAGCTTTGGGTACTTTTGTGTTCCARTTCCTTGTGATTGGGGATTTATTATTTCATGAATTGTCCTATCTTTTATCTATTTATAAATACTATACATAGAAAATAGAATACCAATTATTTTATAAAATTTCCTAACTTCAATAATATAGTGTATTTTTTTATTCTTTATTATTTTTTTATTTATTACAATCCCTATCATTAATAGTGTTGGATTTTGTCTAGAATAGCCATGGARTAGTCTTGGTGTCTCGGAACAGTTGGTTATCAATGTATAGCTTGTYGACTTCAAGAGCTACACGTCTCCCTTTTAGTCTAATGTTTTTGAAAAGTGGATACAGTACTTTGCGTCTTTCTACGATTTCCTTTGAGAATGGATCGTGCCTATTTTAAAGCCAGCGAGTCTTTTCTCCAGGCTTTTAACCATTATTTTATCTTTAAAGGATGCAAATTTGGCAACAATTGGGCACTCTTATCGCTGTCCTCTCTGTCCAAAACAATGTAAGCGTTCAAGTTTAATTTGGTCGACAGTGTCGCCTGGGATCTGCAGCACTTTAACCATGAATTCTTTCACCAYTCTCTCTGGATCTTCACCTTCATCCTCTTTCATTCTGGTAAGCACCAGATTTTTGCGCATTGATCTAGTCTGTATATCAGTAGGGATTCTCTTAACAACTTGTTCTCTCTTTTAAGTTCATTAGCGTCAGCTTCGATGACATTGACTGTCCCCTTCAGGTTTTTAGTTTCTTTTTCCAGTGTCGCAGCTTTCTCATCACTCATTTCAAGGWTCGCCTTCGTCTCTTGTATATCTTTACGGACTAACTCAAGGTCGGCTAATTTATCATTTATAGATTTTAGCAGTTTGGTTTCCACACTTATCGTACAGGGTGGTGAAAGTAGGTCATTCGTGTCAGTAGAAGAGTCTCCRCCATGTTTTTATTTTGACTGCATTGGTAGTGTTTGTCAATAAAATTATCTAGCCTTACAAGTTGTTGTGAGTTATTATCCAGTTTAGATGTTGTTGCCCACGAGTGAGCAGATCAGCGTAAAAGTACTATTATTTGGTCTGTTTTGGGGACATGTATTTCTAAACTTTTTCAATAGGCATTTATGAGGCATTCTGCACCGCCATCTTCAGTCCGCCATATCAGCCTTTGAAAACTCTCTTGGTAAATACTATAGTGTGGTCTGCAGCTTATCATGAGGTATTCTAACTCACGCGAGCAAAAATGTGAGACTTCCTTAACATTAGTGATTGCACACCACACCCCTCCATCCCTCGCCTTACCCGAGGCTGCCGTCCGGTCTAGGCAATGTATTGAAAAACCAGCGAGATGTACTGTACATTACAGTGCATGTTTGATGGCACTCTCAGACCCTCAACGTTTTCCTTGCAGAATCATTCATGTGTTGTTCACTGATGATACAGGAACACTAGATATGGTTTCATGTAATTCTCCATGCCAAGAGCTCAAAGTCATATCAGATGCTGAATGTATATTCAAATTCAATGGTTGCTAATTGGTTTAGTTCTGAATCTGGGTATAGATGACCATATTTTGATCCAAAATGGAGTGGAATGTATCCATAAGGTCTGTAGAAACAGATTTGTTTAAGGTGTGATGGTACGATGGCAGTCTAAAGCACCTTTAGATATGATGCCAGGTTTATTAGAACCAAACATAGCTTCTATACTGTAGTAGTCAGTGGCAACAGTCAATATGAATTTCATGCTGGTCAGACTGCGCTGCAGTGGATAGCAGCCGTTTTACAGGCTCCTGACCATTTCTCCTCTTTTGCGTTTTTTTTTTTACGCTGGTCTTAACTTTTTTGTACATAATGTCTCTGCCATCGTTTCCTATGACCGAAAACAGCTTCTGGACATCAGAACAGCTATCATTAACCTCGATTTGGATCACAATTTCTACTTCAATGAGTCGACAGCTCTGGACGTTCTGCTTACTCCGTACCAGGCCCTAATCCCTGGGAAYCGAAGAGGAAGTGACGGCGCAAGAGAGGCAAACGTGCTGGCATCCTGATGAGACAATGTTGGCAAGCAAATAAGCCGCCTCTGCACTCCRTTCTATTGGAGTACGTACAATCGCTCGAGGCTATCCTATCAATGGGACCAGAAGAACTGTAATATTCTATGTTTCTCGGCAACGTGGCTGAACATGGATATGGATCTGAGACACATACAGTGTGTATGTGTCTCAGATGTATGTGTCTCAATTTGCCATCTTTATATAATTTCTCCTTCTCCTAACTTCTCTGACAGAATTGATGAAAGCCAAATGGAGAACGTTCTACCTTTCCTAAAGATGCATGTAGTCATCCATCTTGTTCTGTCTGATCACAGAGCATGGGGAGATAGGACACAGGAAATCAATGACAAAGTTTGATTTATTTATCATTTATCAAGTTCACTGTATAGTATGTTTTATTTACAAACCTTAATACAGTGTGTCACACCAAATTTAGCAACAGCTGCACAGCATTCATTAGTTATGTGCCGATTTCAAGTAGAGTTCGCTTTAAAGTTGGATGCAGAGGTCAGGTTTTATAACTTAGCTTTCTTCAGTCCTGCATATGTTKTTTTGACCTTATTGATATAGTGTATCCAGTGTTAATGTAAAAATAAAACCATACACGACAACACAGAATCACACCAGCAACCTTAATAAAGAATTCTGTTTGAATTCCCTCTCCAGCCTAGCCATAAACCTCTGGGCCAAAATGTATTTGGTTAGGGGCACCACAGTTATTCTATCTCCTCTCTCTCTCTCACTGCAGCAACAGTTTCTATCATATCCCCCTACCCGAGAGAGAGACCCTATTTACTTTTGGGAATAGAAACTAAAAAAGATTGAATCCTGTAATCTATAATTCATTGAGGTCAGGGACCTCTAGAGACTGCATCGCCCCATCTATCTGGAAGGTTGATTTGCTTTGTTTTCATCTTACTCTTCACCTTCTGTTGTGGTTGTGTTGTGGTTGTGTTGTGGTTGGGATGTGGTGCTGCTAACACATGACACCCTAGAAGCTATCATGTTTTGTTTGAATCTACTTGATTCTAATTTTCATACATACGCATCAATGCAGTATCAGCAATGCCCATCAGGTACTAGACCAGCCAGCCAATCCAACTGCTTTTCAAACTGACTTATGATCAGATTTTTCCCCCGATAATATCTTTAACTTTCATTCAGTCCAATTACAGCCCAACATAATGATRACTGAATTGTTAGTGCCTGATGAATAGTACCAGTGAATTGAATGTTGAGATTAGAAGAATCTTTGCTCTTGTCTCAACTCTTTTCTTCACCAGAGAGAGGAGGGAAGTGAGAGAATATGACATGCTTCTGCCTGTCACTTTGTGTGTTTATAATCAGTGCTTGACTTGGACTGAAATAGGTGTCGGTACTCATTTTGGGTGSGGGTACTGTTTACATTTAGGTGCAGGAGTGCCACAATACTTTAGAACTAATATTCTATAAGAGGAACAGGAACTCAAACAGTAGAACATTTGAGGTGCTGGTACTTAGCTCCGGTCAACTCCTGCCCAAGTCAAGCACTGTGTAACTGGTTTCATCCGAAGAGGAGGAGCAAGGATTCGACCAAAATGCAGCGTTGTAGTTCAACATATTATTTATTTACAACAAACAGACGAAGACGAAAAACTCTTGAATAAAATACAAAACAACAAACGAAGTAGACAGACCTGGACTACGAACTTACATGTAACGAAGAACGAACGAACAAGTACTGACTACAAACAAACGAACGATACAGTCCCGTATGGTGCAACAAACACAGACACAGGAAACAACCACCCACAACACCCAATGTGAAAACACCTACCTTAATATGATTCTCAATCAGAGGAGATGAAAACCACCTGCCTCTAATTGAGAACCATATCAGGTACCCATAAACCAACATAGAAACACAAAACATAGACTGCCCACCCAAACTCACATCCTGACCAACTAACACATACAAAAACTAACAGAAAACAGGTCAGGAACGTGACACACTGTTTATAATTACATCTTATCAGTTTGAAATAGGTCAGGCTTTCAAGGATTCTCTCTCTGTCTCTTCATAACTCGTTGTTCTCACGTTATTTTGAGTTTGAGTCTCCCTTATCCATTAAGAGAGTGCTGTAGTAGCTTGACTTGAAGTATCAACATGGATGGGAAAATAGGGTAGAGGGGTGTAGGAAGGATAGGAGAGAGAGGTAGAGGGTGTGGGAAGGAAGGAAGAGAGGGGTAGAGGTGTGTAGGGAGGATGGGAGAGTGGGATTGAGGGGCGTAGGGAGGCTGGAAGACAGGGGGGTTGGGAGAGTGAAGGTGAGGGGTATAGGGATGTTGGGAGAGTGGGGGTGAGGGGTGTAGGGAGGTTGGGAGTGTGAAGCAGAGAGATGTAGGTAGCATGGGAGAGTGTGGGAGAGAGATATGGTTTGGGCAGCAGCAGGGTCTGGGGTGTGGAGGATGAGAATATATGTGGTGGAGCAGCAGCACTACGTTGGCCGGCCCATCCCTGGCTAATAATGTGCTCTTTCGTTAAGCCTGGGAGCCTCCTGTTCTACATTAAACCTCTCTGGGGGTTTTCTGTGTGGCTCCAGGCGCCAGTCGGCGAGACAAACTCCACAGCCTCCCTCTCTCTCTCCACCCATTTTGTCTTCAGTGATGCTCCAGGAGTGTGTTTGCCGTGCTGCAGACTCGTAGTCAGTTGTCTGAAATGTGGRCAGTTATATCCCAGAAGTGATCCCTGTCTGGAATATAAGTGCCATGTGAATTGAAACAGACTTTCGGARGAGTTTGGCTATGGACTTTCTTTCTTTTCTTACCGCACTGCAGTGGAGACCTCCTTTCATGCAATCATATAATATTGTCTCGTTACTCCCTTTTGAAGAGGCAGGTTGTCAGTTCAGTGGTTTTACTGAATGCAGTCCTTCTGCATCATTAAATTAAATCACTGAGCGGCGGGACAGAAGAGCTAGAGCAATGAGAAGCATTTAGACAATTTACAGTATGACTCCTCAGTAACCCTTCCTCTGTAGCAGGGAGTACAGTAGGCACAGGGATCCAGAGATACTGCCGTGSTGCATCATGTCTTAATCAAAGACGATAGAAAAAAGCCCCCGTTGAAAAGCATTTATTGTCCAGCCTTCTCCACCGTCCAAACAAAAGCCTTATCATCATTTCAGAATCCCAGGCCTTCTCCAAATCACCCTTCCTGATTAAAATTGCCTGGAAAATGGCGGTGAGCAGCGATTATAATTAGGTGCTAGACGGGACTCATTTGGTGGTATTTGGGGGCATTGTTTGTCGTTACCTTCCTGCTGACCTGATGKTGTGGAGAGAGGTGTCCACTGGGAGAGAGGTACACCTAGGGCTGTGGCGGTCTCGAAATTTCGTCAGCCGGTGATTGTCAAACAAATAACTGTCATTCTCACGGTAATTGACCGTTAATAAAACATAAACAAATTTATCATCTCCTGGCTTCCAACACAGCCTACAAGCCTCTTTAAAAAGTCTAATAAATCCATGTAATATAGCCTACACCTTCACAATAAATCCATMATTTATTTTAKAMAGGTCTAAAGAAGCATGATTTGAAGAAAATGTAGTCTATTTCAGAAGAAAAGAAAAGCATACTCTGAGTTGTCCTTATGTTAGATACTGATGTGGATATGCCAAATGGCTGTGGGCGACACKAGTTAATTTTGCAGACAAGATTGGCTTATAATTCCATGGCATTATTTTATATTATTTTATAGTATGAAGAATATAATTGAACAAAGCTGAAATAAATATTTTCTCCAATCGATTTTAGGGAGTSTGCACATGCGGCTATTCTGTGTTGAGCAGTTAACAAAAAAATAGGTACTCATATGCTTCATTTAGAGTTATTAATGTAACTTTAGTTGTTCGACAAACGTTGTGCTATATGTTTMGATTTTTAATACAGTATAAGGTTGCATGATGAAACTCTAATGATGATTTKAAAACAGTCGCTTGAAAGGTATGAATTCTGCTTTGTTTTTTGCTTAGGCTGTACACACTTCGTCAGTCTCTCATTCACAATTTGACAAGCASTTGATAATGCCTTGAAGTTCAAGGCGGCATCCCCGTTGTGGCCGTTATGCRTCCTAAAAAATCCATGCCTTTTGCGGTCCGGAGTGCTGCTTTGTGCCCTTCTCCCTGAGTGTGCTGCGCAATCCGAAGTGTGTCTCACTCACACATGGCTCTAAGTCATGTGATYRGGTCTTTCTCACAGGCTACAAGTTAAGACAGACAGATCAGGGACGCAACTGCGCGTGTCCTTATCCAATTTCGAGGTGCATATTGAAGATATTGGATGAACTGTCCACATTTACTTTTCATCAGCCAACAAGATGAGTAGGCCTAAAGAACACTAAAAGCACTAGCCTATGTCAATCTACTATCCCCCATAGTACAAAAGCTGACCTATTCTATTCTGTGCGAGAAATAAATATTCCGGTCTGGGACAGTTGTGGGATGCGATAGATCCCAAATTAATACAACTACTGGCATCAAAAAAAAAATGTTTATTCAATGTGGCTGACGCCACAGATCAGAACCTTTAGCTTAAAATGTTGATAATTTATTAGGCCATTTCTTCACATTATAAGTGCAGCAACGCGCACATGGTAGTAGGCTATAAGCTCGAATGTTCCATAGCTTTTATTATAAAGGTGCATTTTTATGGTGAAAATTCTCATTCCCGAACTTGAAACTCACACACTGTTTATATATGCCAGTTAGGCTCTACACCCCTTTTAAAGTGGATTAATGTGATTAATTTTAGGAAGTTATTTGGCCACTTTAGCTGTGAACAAAACTTATTAAAACATATAGGCCTATGGGCTAGGCTAACAAGTCGCAAAAAAAGGCATTGTTTCTTATGCTCGGCATCATTCACAAGTGATAAGATATAAAAATCTAATCAAAGTTTATTTGTCACGTGCGCCGAATACAACAGGTGTAGTAGACCTTACAGTGAAATGCTTACTTACAGGCTCTAAACAATAGTGCAAAAAAAGGTGTTAGGTGAACAATAGGTAGGTGAAGAAATAAAACAACAGTAAAAAGACAGGCTATATACAGTAGCGAGGCTATAAAAGTAGCAAGGCTACATACAGACACCGGTTAGTCAGGCTGATTGAGGTAGTATGTACATGTAGATATGGTTAAAGTGACTATGCATATATGATGAACAGAGAGTAGCAGTAGCGTAATAGAGGGGTTGGCGGGTTGTGGGTGGTGGGACACAATGCAGATAGCCCGGTTAGCCAATGTGCGGGAGCACTGGTTGGTCGGCCCAATTGAGGTAGTATGTACATGAATGTATAGTTAAAGTGACTATGCACATATGATAAACAGAGAGTAGCAGCAGCGTAATAAGAGGGGTTGGGGAGGGCACACAATGCAAATAGTCCGGGTAGCCATTTGATTACCTGTTCAGGAGTCTAATAAGTCTAATAAGTGATAGGCTAATATTGTCACCCATCAGACTATTCTTGATTTAATCTTGTCTTTACATTTACTAAATAATATATGTGTGACATTTGTTATGATTTAAAATGAACCATTATCATGCACCTGTATTGAAACAGGGGCAGTGGGAAAAAATACATGTCATCTATGCACTTAAATAGCGAATGGAGGATGCTTTTCCCTATGGTTTATTTTCATGCCAGCCAGGTAGGCTATACTCCTGTTGTAAATATAAGCAATGTTCTTACTATTAGGAAGTTGATACATAAATATAGTAGGCCTAGCCTATAAAAAGCTCATGGGATACTCCTCTTTATATTAGCGGCCATCACTCTGTTTTCCCCCACAATTGCACAGCCTTTAGAAATGTTGCGCAAAATGAGACATGGGCTCTCATGTAGTGTTTGATTAGATTTTCGAATACATTTGCATTGATGTCAGAGTGATTAGTTGGGCACTAGAGTGCTTAGTACCAGGCAGTTAGCAAGTTTGGTAARTTACTAATAACCAGCAGCAGCATCAGAGCTGCGTAATAAGCTTAATAACCGTGACTAAACGGTCATTTGTAATTTGACTGCCTTCATGACTGTGACCGCCGGTTTGGCGGTAATAGGTAATACGGTCACCTCAACAGCTTTAGGTACACCCTGCTGGAGATCACTCTGCACCTGCAAAACTATGGCTAGCGCTATCTGGGATCCTTGGAACGTCTCTACCCTAAACCCTAACTCTAACAGTAACCCCTACCCTTACCCTAMCCATAACTCTTACCTAACCCTAACATTAACCCTTACCGTAACCATTTTAAATGTAAACTTTAATGGGGTGACGTCAGAGGTGGGACATCCCRAGGATCCCGTTTAGACATTTCTGCTAAACTATGTGTCAACTTCACACAGAGATAACTGCACAACTCCCATTTCCTGTCTCTCTTCTGTTTTTACCACTACTTTTACTACTACTGCTTTCACTGTTTTTACTGTGGCTTGACTGACAGGTGGATATTGATGTATTTAAGTCATGCTTGAGCAGTTCTGTACTGATTGTGTGTATTCATCAGAATCCAGTTACCTCTGTCATGCTTCCACCTGTCACCAGAGTGTGGCAGAGACCGTCCTAGAGACATTAACGACACTCAGGTCTGTCCAATTTAGTCTTTATGATTTCCCTGTTAAAAGAGGTGTGTTTTCTRTTGTTCTTTGCAGAAGCTTGARTTGTTTACTGTGTGCGCGTCCGCTTGTTTCCTGAGTGAGTTTTCAATACTTTTTTCAAGTGTACTGTGTAGCTACCGTTTCTAAGTAAAGTATTATATTCATCCTTAACCACTGATTCCTCRTCTGGTCTCTTCTCTGCACATGGGTCCAACCTTACCATGTCACAGCAAGCTTCTGCCCAAACATGGACCCAGCAGAGATCAMCCAGATCAAGAATTGTGTAACCCACCAAGGAGCACTGCYGGGGCRGCAGCAAGAWCAACTCTCCCAAATATCACATGCGCCGAATACAACAAGTGTAGACCTTGAAATGCTTGCTTACAAGCCCTTAACCAACAGTGCAGTTCAAGAAGAGTTAAGAAAATATTTACCAAATAAACTAAAGTTAAAAAGTAACACAATAACGMGGCTATATACAGGGGGTACCGGTACCGAGTCAATGTGTGGGGGRTACAGGTTATTCAAGGTAATTTGTACATGTAGGTAGGGTTGAACCACAATGCAACCTCAACCCAGGAGGAGCCAATGTCCAAGTCTCATCGCCCAGTGCTACAGGCGTTCCTCCAGTTCCTCCAGGGAACCTGCACCGGGAACCCAAGATCTCAACCCCCGAGCGGTATGACGGCCCCCTGGGAGGATTCAAGGGGTTCCTCACTTAGTGTTCTCTGGTGTTCGAGCTACAGTCCACCTCGTTCCACACTGATCGGGCCATGATCGCGCTACATCATCTCTCTACTTTCGGGCAAGGCCCTGGTGTGGGCAACGGCGGTGTGGGAACAGCAGYCACTATCCTGCAGCTCCATATTAGCCTTCATTGTCGAGCTGTCATGAGTCTTTGACCAACCAGTCAGCGGACGAGAAGCAGCCAGCCGACTGTTCAACATCCGCCAAGGAGCCAGACCTGTGGCTGGCTTCGCCATTGAGTTCCGCAGCCTCGCCGCCGGGAATGGGTGGAATACGGAGGCCCTGGTCACCGCTTTCCACCAGGGCTTGTCTAACTCCATCAATGATGAACTGGCCCCTTGGGAACTGGGAGAGGACCTTGAGTCCCTGATAACGCTGGAAATCAAGATCGACAACCGCCTCCGAGAACGCGTGAGACAGCGCCTTTTTGACACCACCCCAGTATCACAGTTTCCTGAGCACCCCAAGCCCCCCAAACACAGCATTGAGGAGCCCATGCAGCTGGGAYGTACACGTCTGAGCCGACAGGTGCATGACAGGCGCATGCATGAAGGCTGCTGCCTCTACTGAACCACTCAGACTCTTAGTTTTCTTTTTATCACTGCTCCCGAGAACCCCCTTATCCTAGGGTACCCCTGGCTAGTGCTACATAACCCACTATTCTCCTGTTCCACGGAACACCTCCCAGGCTGGGGTAAGGACTGCCAGACTAAATCTAAGACCACCACCAAGAGCCTCACYRTGTCYTCCTGCATCCATTGAAGACCAAGACTCTCCCTGCCGAATACTTYGACCTCCGGGAGGCCTTCAGTAAGAGGCAAGCGTTTTCCAAGTTTCCTTCCTGGGTCACATTATCTCTACCGCAGGTATCCAAATAGGCTCCGTAAAGGTTGAGGCAGTCACCGACTGGCCCCGTCCCACCTCACTCAAGCAGGTCCAGCRGTTCCTCGGGTTTGCCAATTTTTACAGGCATTTTATACGCAACTTTGGTGAGGTGGCAGCGCCTCTCAGGGTCCTAACCCTGCAAGTCCCAGACCCATTTTTGCTGGACTCCCGAGGCTGACAGGGCATTCATGGAGCTCAAGGGACGTTTCACCTCTGGACCCATCCTCGTTCATCCTGATCCTACTCATCCCTTTGTGGTAGAGGTGAACGCCTCGGACACCGGCGCAAGGGCGGTCCTTTCACAGCGGAACGAGGAGGACAAGAAACTGCACCCATGCGCCTTTCTCTCCAAATGGTTCTCGCCAGCGGAACACAACTATGATGTAGGCAACCGGGAGTGGCAGTTAAGTGGGCTCTTGAGGGGTGGAGACACTGGTTGGAAGGGACATCTCATCCTTTCGTGATCTGGACGGACCATAAGAACTTGGTCTCCATTCAAGAAGCCAAGAGGTTGAACGCTCGACAAGCTAGGGCTCTATTTTTTAASAGGTTYGATTTCACACTAGCCTATCACCCGGGATCCAAGAATCAGAAAGCAGATGTCCCGCCAACACGATGTCTCWAAYGAGGAGAGGGAATCCGAGCCCATCATCCCCAGCTTCCGCATTCTGGCCCCTCTGATATGGAGTATTGAGTCCACGGTCCGACAAGCCCAGACCTGAGAACCTGACCCCGGCAGTGGACCCACTAACAGACTTTACGTTCCGCGATCAGCCCGTTCCCGAGTACTACAATGGGGTCACCCCTCTAACTTAACTGGGCATCCAGGGGTCTATCGGATACTTGGGCGGAAATTCTGGTGGCCCAACATGATTGAGGATGTGGGATCCTTTGTTGTGRCCTGTTCCACCTGTGCCCAAAGCAAGTCCTCAAGACAGCGACCGGCTGGGTTGCTCCAACCTCTGGCCATCCCAAGCCGGCCCTGGTCCCACCTTTCCGTAGACTTTATCACAGGGTTACCACCATTCCAAGTGTTTACCAATATCCTGGTGGTCGTTGATCGGTTCTCCAAGACAGCCCATTTCATTACCTTACCCAAGTTGCCCTCAGCGAAGGAGACTGCTAATCTCATGATTACCCATGTCTTTCAACTACACGGACTTCCCCAGGACATTGTCTTGGATCTTGGGCCCCATTTCGTCACACGGTATTGGAAAGCCTTCMGCTCCCTGTTGGGGGCCTCGGTGAGTCTCTCCTCAGGATTCCACCCACAGCAGAATGGGAAAACATGGCGGGCCAACCAGGAGCTGAAGATGTTCCTCCGCTGTATCGTCTCCACCCAGGCCAGCAACTGGAGCAAGTTCCTCGTCTGGGCGGAGTATGCTCACAGCACACTGCCGAACTCGTCCACTGGACTATCGCAGTTTGAGTGTCAGTTTGGGTTCTTTATCCTTAACCACTGATTCCTCGTCTGGTCTCTTCTCTGCAACTGGGTCCAACCTTACCATGTCACAGCAAGAGGAAGAGATACAGCTCAATCATTGGCTCCTTTGAGGGGAGGCTCCKCGTCTCCTCCATTAATTCTCTCCAGCAGTAGATCTAATCCCAGTCTTGTAAAGTCTCTGCAACATAGCAGCCKCTGAATGGCTGTATCCATGACTGAAAAACTGCCTCATGTTCTGACTGCTTTCAAGCCTCACTAATGCGATTGAGATTCAATCTTTTCTTTCATTTTCTCTGACGCTCTGTCTAACTGGGTCTGGAGCAGGCCCAAAGGAGTTCTACTGATGCAGGCAGCACAGCGCCTTTACCTGGCTGTCACTGTTCAGACTCCATCATGTAGGGGATGAGTTTAAAAAGAAAATCCCAAACCTTTCTTCAGCCACTCTAATGTGCTAGTGACAGTGTAACACTGTGAACTGTCTCTTATAGTACAGTTGAGGTAATACARGTCAAACTTCATGTTTGTCTAACTTCCTATATACCATACCTCTGTCAATTCCAGGGTATGATAATGATGTATTACAATGATTAAGTACATACACAACAGACGTCAGGTTGTCATGAAATATTATTTGATATTTGTGAACTATGTGAACTGTGGTTTTTATGGAATTGACAGTGTAACATTATCCTTATAGACGGGAAATGGGCATTATAGTAGGCTCAAGTGGAATTATTGATTTTGCTTMGAATTTTCAGTCTTTCGCAGGGCCTATTCTACAGTAAAGCATTCCTCGGTGTCACTGTCTCTGTTGTCCAGCTGGAGTGCAATCCTGCCAACAAAGGTGTGATCTGTTTGAAAACAAATATGCCAAGATAACTCATGTTTTTATCTATTTTAAAATATAAACATTCAAAGCTAYACACTCTAAAGTGGCTGTTGGCTGACTTGAACCAATTAATAGTATCCTAGCAACAGCAGTCAATATGTTTCTTAGCAACACCATTTGGATATGCATAAATTATATTTAATTCAAAACGGGTTGGTCTAAACAAGCATTTTTTTTATTTTAACTTTTATTTAACCTTTTTAACTAGGCAAGTCAGTTAAGAACAAATTCTTATTTACAATGACGGCCTAGGAACAGTGGGTTAACTGCCTTGTGATTGGTTGAGATGCGTTCTAAGCCATACTAAAAAACCTGTTTAGCATGGGTAAGCCTATGTCGCAAAAATTGGCATATTTTTTCCGTTCCATCTGAGAGATCCCTGCGGATCCACTGTTCCATCAGCCCAGCCAGCCAATCCATTAACTTCATCTCCACTGCAAAAAAAGCATAGTGTAACGCTCGTCGTCGTAAGGAATAGTGGACCAAAGCGCAGCGTGGTAAGTGTTCATGRTTTTATTTAATATCAAAAACACTCGAACAAAGTAATAAAAACGAAAGCGAACAGTTCTGTCAAATAAACMGATACTAAACAGAAAATAACTACCCACAAAACACAGTTGGGAAAAGGCTGCCTAAGTATGATTCCCAATCAGAGACAGACAGCTGCCTCTGATTGGGAACCACACTCGGCCAAAAACAAAGAAATAGAAAACATAGAAATAAAGAAACTAGAATGCCCACCCTAGTCACACCCTGGCCTAACCAAAATAGAGAATAAAGCCTCTCTATGGCCAGGGCGTGACACATAGAGATATTATGTATCCTTGCTTCTAGCCTAACATATGTTATGCAACAACGGGGTTTGTACAAATTTTGCTGTCTGTCTCTCGACGTTTGCAACATTGTTTCAATATTGAAATTTGATCTCCACTGTCCTATTGAGAATGAACGTGTCAGGACGAGGCAGACGTATTTTCTCAGCCAGTCGAAGGCATGAATCAGCATCATTTTTATGGATATACTAAAAGAAAGAAATGTGAATAAAAAAGCAGGTCAAACAAAATGAAATGCAGCTAGTTTGCTGTCTTAGAGTTTTTTTAACCTTTATTAGGCAAGTCAGTTAAGAACAAATTCTTATTTWCAATGACGGCCTAAGAACAGTGGGTTAACTGCCTTGTTCAGGGGCAGAATGACAGATGTTTACCTTGTCAGCTCAGGGATTCAATTTAGCAACCTTTCGGTTACTGGCCCAATGCTCTAACCACTAGGCCACCTGCCACYCCAAGGTGAATGAAGTGATTGTTAGCCTTAGTAGGCTAGCTGGCATACAAAGGATAAGAGCGTTGCCAGCCAGCATGGCAACCTGACCGATAGAATGAATGGCCAGCCGGCTTGGCTAGCAACCATAGATATGTCAGGACTAGGCCTATATTTTTGTTAAGGGATGAAATAGTAGCCTATGAATACATTTATCAAAATAAAGTTTTTAATGTAATTGGTAACCCCTTGTAGAAAAGCAATTGTACACAAGAGGGCGTGCAAAACAACTATTTTAGCACAGCTGTGCTGATCTACGGTAGTCGGCTCCGCTTCGTACCTATGACCGCAGCACATCCGTGCTAAAAAAGTAGTTTAGCACGCCCTCTTGTGTATAATTGCTTTAGCAGGGCCTTTGAGTAAAGTATTTGAGGAAGCTAAGGCTCACACATTATCAATAAGGAATCATCAGGCACCATCATCTTAGAAGTCATAAAAATATGAGCTTCCAGGAGGTTACTGTATGTCTAGATTTTGCATAATCTTATAGGAGCCTACTCTGAAAGGGATAGAAGTGGCAGATATCACTCAACTCAATTCAGGTATCTCTCTGTCTCACACTGCATTCAACCCTCATTATGTCTCGTTTTCTGACTGACTGCTGAAAGCCTTTATCACACAATGCCTCTGTCTGAGACCCTTCCTGTGTGTGTCTGTCCTTGGAGGTAGACTCTGTTAATGAAGAGATCATAGTTTTCTTTATCATCAGGCCCTTCAGCTCACACACACAGAGCAGCAATTAGACCTCTATCACTCGTCTTCTGTAATCAGCCCACAGCAGCCAGGCTTAATGTTATCTATTAATGCTTTCTCTCTCCCTGTGTAATGACCAGTGGAGGCTGCTGAGGGGAGGACGGCTCATAATAATTTCTGGAACGGAGCAAATTGAATGGCGTTAAACACAAGGAAACCACGTGTCTGATGTTTTTGATACCATTCCACTTATTCCGCTCCAGCCATTACCACGAGCCCATCCTCCCCAATTAAGGTGCCACCAACCTCCTGTGGTAATGACCTACAGTGATATGATCTGTGGCTGAAAGGGCTTTGCGTCAGGTGCTACCTGCTGCTCAGGACACTAATATTTGATATTTAACAAGCCCATTAGTTAACAAAACACCTTTTCTGATTGTCACTCATATTACAGGTACATCTGAGACAAGACACACCTTATTCAGTCTCCATTTAATATGGATGGCTCTGAATTGAATTACAGATTTTGGGAAATGAGCTCTATTCACATGCATTTTGAGGTTGTGGCTATTTCTCTGGGCCAGCCATTTGATAATCAGTTTTACAAATTCATGTAATTTTCCTCAACCCCTCATCTGGAGCTGGGAATCCTGTAACTTGTCAATGATGCAGGGCTTTGAACCCACATCCTTTTAACGGGCTGCACTCTGCGCACACACCCAATCCTGGCGACCTCAGCGTAATAGAATATGGACCTGTGAGCCAACACTGTAGTATTCACCCTACTTGTGTTACTATCACACTACTAATAGACCTCTCTGTCTGTCTACCATTAGTGCAGTACACAAGGCCAACCACAGGCTTCATGTATCATATGTTGCTCTACTTGTGTAGATATGCACACAAAACATGACTGACGTAATATCAAATAATCTGAAGCTAATTTGTATACTAAGATCAATCAAATAGTCTCTGTTTGTGCAAACAATCTTAAAGGGAAATTACACCACTTTTCAACCTCATTTTCAATCCATTGCATAAACCATTATCTCTTGCTGATACTGTCCCTAAATTACACCCTGTACTTGTAAACAACATTGTATCACTGTTTTGATGTTTTTTTATGAAAATACTGCCATGTTTGATTGCTATATGGTCTACTATATTAATTCTCTCAGTATTACTTTGGTGCAGACTGCAGTATAGTCCTTTATAGAATCCGTCATCTCCTCTCTGCAGAGGCAGGGTCAGAGGCAGGGTCAGAGACAGGGTCAGAGCCAGAGACAGGTTTAGAGACAGGGTCAGAGCCAGAGACAGGGTCAGAGACAGGGTCAGAGCCAGAGACAGGGTCAGAGACAGGGTCAGAGACTGGACAGAGACAGGGTCAGAGACTGGACAGAGACAGGGTCAGAGCCTGAGACAGGGTCAGAGCCAGAGACAGGGTCAGAGCCAGTGTCAGAGACAGGGTCACAGGCAGAGACTGGTTCAGAGACTGGGTCAGAGACTGGGTCAGAGACTGGGTCAGAGACTGGGACAGAGACTGGACAGAGGCAGAGACAGGGGCAGAGATAGAGGATGGTGAAAGAATGATCACACTCTTAAACCTCCTCCTTCCTGCTGTCACACTATAACCTGAACTCTAAAACCTCGAGAGAGAAAAAAATCTGATGCTGATGAAACATGGCCACGGCACCAACCCCAGATTCCATTCTGTCTCCATCTTTACTATACCAGCTCAGCAATGTCCATAGTGTGCAATTTGACAACAAAGTTATAACTCTTCTAAAGTATCAGACAGCCTCTTCGTAGATCCTCTAGTCACACAGTAGGCTATATTTCATATTATCAAGCAATGATGAGACTTGGATTAATGTTCATTCTTTGGTATGCAATCACCAGAAATGCCAATACAAAGTCTTAGAAAAGTCTCAGCACATTATCTCATTTGTTCTTATCAGACCAGTATGCAAATTGTTTCTGAACCTACAGCTGGCATTGGCTGAGATAATGGAATTCGATATTCACTCTCTATTTTCTTGGCCTGTTTACGGTTTTCTGTGATAATTAATTATAAGGTTGATGGAACAAAGTGTTCTAATTATCTTAGAAATCTTATTGTGTGTCTGCTTACAAGAGCTGACAATTAAGTTTATCCAAAAGAACATAAAGCTTGTTTGACAGCACAAACCATTTCCCCACAATGGCAAAGCAGGAAGAATATTGTCTATTTCATCCAGTGAAATTAAACTGACTATAGATGAGTACGGCCAAGGCTGCATCCTAGCTGACTACTGCCTATATTTCGTTTTTTCTCTTAAGCTTAGAGAAAGTGCCTGTCTTCAACCTTGGGGGAAAATATGTTCTAAAAGCACTCTGCAGCAAGGAAGCTTTCAGAGGCAGTGAAAGACATGCAGAGAGGGACTTATCTGATGTGTGTTCAGATGGGCAGAAGGGTGCTAAGGCTTCTCTCATCCTCTATCTCCTCCCCCCTACGCCTCTCTCTATCTCTCCTCTCGCCAGGTGTACGAACGAGGGACCAACGTGGAGCAATTTGTTACCCGCTTCCTGTTGAAGGAGTCAGCCAATCAGATTCATTCTCTGCTGAACTCGGTGGAGAGTGCTGTGGACGTTATTGACGAGCAGCACTGTAGTCAGTCAGGGTGAGTTGTGGAGTGAGGAGGACACCACTGCTGTGTCATGTCATTATGTGTGTGAAATTTAGCCTGGAAGTCCCCCAAATGAAAATCACTCAGGTTCCTAGCAATGTGCCTTCTCTGGTTACTTAAGTGATCCACCCTCATCCTCTCTCTCTCTCTCTCATCTCTCATCTCTCTCTGGGGCAGCTGGTAGCCTAGTGGTTAGAGCATTGGGCCAGTAATCTAAAGGTTGCTGGATTGAATCCCCGATCTGACAAGGTAAACATTTGTCRTTCTGCCCCTGAGCAAGGCAGTTAACCCACTGTTCCCCAGGTGCCAAAGACATGGATGTTGATTATGGCAGCCCCCACACCTCTCTGATTCAGAGGGTTAAATGTGGAAGATGCATTCAGCTGTACAACTGACTAGGTATCTCCCTTTGTTTGTCTGTATTTCACTCCCTCTGTATAGGTACCCTATTAAGGTCAGTCAACAGGTTCCAGAGAAATGTTATGAGAACCCAGTGCCTGACTACCCTCCTAACAACAGAATCAGTGCTGCTAAGGATGCTGCCCCAAGGATCATCAACACTGCTACAGGTGAGGCCTCTATGCCTGTGTCACACACAACATACTGTACACTGGCATAGGCCTACAGTAYGTAGTCTCTCACTGAATAAGTTTTGTATGGATTGGAGTCAATTATCCAGCCCCTTCTACAATCTGCTGATTCATTTAAGTGATGTACTTTACCTTCTGTCTCCCTCTCTCTCCCCTAAGAACACTGAACACCCTCTCTCTCCCCTTAAAACACATCACGTTTAAGCAGAATGTAGACATGTGTCACCTGAACCAAATGCAATGTAAAAAAAAAAATTCTGAATGAAGTCTGACATACATTTGTCATTTGCATTTGTGATTAGCTTGGAGACAAGCCTGGTAGAATGAATCAAGCAGAATGGAAATCAAAAGCACTGTTCTCTTCAGGCAGAGTGTTTTATTTCCCATTTTCTACATTCTCAATCAATCATCTACAGGAACATGGAGATGTGACTAGCGGCTCCWGCTCTCCCACAGAGAGGATGAGGATGAGGCAGGGAGGGAGGAAGAAGCGGCTGTAACAATGACACAGATATGCAGATTAAAAAGTCAAATACATTATACACTGCATGCAGCCATCACTTCAGTTAGAGTTGGTTCTGCAGTGAGCAGGGGTGAAAGCAGCACATGTAGGCCTATGGGTTTGAGTAGCAATATCAGTCTTCCAAAACCAGTGTGCATATGCCAGACACCCTTATTTGTAGATTTCTTCATTCATTCAGAACCACAATGACATTTCAGCTGTTTCATGCTTCTGTCTCAAAGATAATTCTGGAATATATCAATTTAAAGCAGCTTGCATAACRTACAGCATTCAGAGCAATTACAGAATAAACAAAGAGTGCACAATCAGCATGCATCATGCATGCACTAGATAAGCATTATGTATTGTGGTGTACAAGCATTATGTATTGTGGTGTACGTTTTCAGACCAAGTGCTGAAAACGAACTTTCCAATGGGGATAAATAATCCCTTTTCCCCTGAATCCATTCCTGAATTTCAATTAGAGAGTGGCTCCACTGAAAAGCAGAGTTAGAGCTTCTGGCTATGGCCTCACAAATTAATTCCAGTCCAAACTGCTCTCATTTATTAACAGGCTTTATAGAATTACATTAGAATGACATGGAAACCATAGAAACGGGCAATTTTGAGTCCATTACTTAAGCCTGACACCAGTTAAACATTTCCCACAGACACTCATAAACCTGACAGTTTGGGCAATAAAAACCAGTATTACAGCTGTCAGCGGCTGGAAATAGGGCCTTGATTGGGGCCAGCTTGGTCTGGCCTGTCATTTATTTTATCAGGAAGAAAATATTGATCAATACTTCCCTGTGCCCCCTCCCCCTCTCTCTGTCTCTCACTCTTAGACTCACTCGTTCTTTCCTGACTTTCCCTCACACTTTTATCAAATATATTTATAAATATAAATATATATTTTTCCTACAGTTGTTCCTGCTATATTGCAATATCCCTCTTTTTTTATCATGGCAGACAAAACATTCTTGTTGCAGAATCTGTCTGTGCTCTCTCCACTGATCAGGGAATACCTTGCCAGTGAATGTGCTAAATTTAAACATTCATGCTGATCAGATTTGTGGAACTGCCTCCTTGCAGGACTATATGACACTGTGGGAGAAATTTTGTTTTTAAGTAGGTAACATTGTTCAATGTTACCTGAGTCAAGCCACATTCCTCCATGCATTTTGACAAGGGTGTACTTGTGCTTGTGTGTGTGAGTGTGCAGGCATCAGTGTGTGGAATGAAAATGTTCCTGCGAAAATGTTCCTGCCATATGTTGGACAGTATGCTAAGGCAGCTGCACATGGAGATGGCTGTCTGTTGTTAGCATTGCCAGTCAGGAATAATGACAGCTCTCCTGTGTATGACAGAGAGCATGCTCAAACAGCATGGACAGCCATTCAGCCCCAACTGACCAAATGTGCCTGCTATGTGCATGCTTCAAACGTCTCTATGGTTAAGGCTGGTAGGTTCCAAGATGCCACAGCCCCTCTAAGCTCTGTGCTTCTGTGGTAAGCTCATCGACACAGGGGGAAGTGTCATCCTCTAATTGGCTTGGCACCTTGAGAGGTGATGATTTTAAAGAGCAGAAAGCCCTTTTCCACCATTAATTGGTTATGTTGCATCACATAGAGGGGAGAAGAATGGAAGGATTAATATTATTGGCCTTCCTATTCATTTCTGCCTCACTGAGGCCTCTTATCACAGGGCCTCTCAGTKTGTTTCATTCTATTGTCATTGTCGTCCTGGCTGTGCCTTTACTGCACACACTATTATCCAGGGTGACTCACAAAGGCAAAGCTAATCACGAGCCAAGTACGTTAGGATAGAATGTGTTATTGCTTTCTACACAGAGCTGAAAATCAATAAAGGCCTCTTCTCTGCTGAGGCACAAGGTATATATTTGTCAAACCTTGAATAGTCATGATTTTTCCTGATTAACACATTTTATTCCCTATTTATCAGACCTGGTTGGAACTCTTTAATTGCCTCAAATATTCATAGACTCTGGAGGAAAAGATCTATACCATAAAATGTGTTGAATGCTGAGAATGTGTTGGCTTCAGGTGTTGAATGCTGGGAGTGTGTTGGCTCTGTTCTATCAGGGGTGGTGGAGGTAAGGAAAGAGACGCTGGAGGCACAGATCAACCGACTAGCTGAGCTGATTGGACGCCTTGAGAACAAGGTAAGAACACCCACCCTGCTCAAAAAAAGTATTGTAATAAAATACAAAAATTACACTAAACAAAAATACAAATGCAACATATAAAGTGTTGGTCCTATGATTCATGAGCTGAAATAAAAGATCCCAGAAATGTTCCATTYGCATAAAAAGCTTATTTCTATCAAATTGTGTGTACAATTTTGTTTACATCCCTGTTAGTGAGCATTTCTCCTTTGCCAAGATAATCCATCCACCTGACAGGTGTGGATTATCAARAAGCTGATTAAACAGCATGGTCATTACACAGGTCCACCTTGTGCTGGGAACAATAACAGGCCACTCTAAAATGTGCAGTTTTGTCACACAACACAATGCCAACAATATTGCAAGTTTTGCGGGAACGTACAATTGGAATGCTGATTGCAGGAATGTTCACCAGAGCTGTTGCCAGAGAATTTAATGTTCATTTCTCTACCATACATCGTTTGAGAAAATTTGACAGTACGTCCAACAGKCCTCACAACCACAGACCATGTGGTTGCCCAGGACCTCCACAACCCTGCTTCTTCACCTGCGGRATCGTCTGAGACCAGCCACACAGACAGCTGATGAAACTGTGGGTTTGCACAACCAAAGAATTTCTGCACAAACTGTCAGAAACCATCTCAGGGAAGCTCATCTGTGTGCTCGTCATCCGCACAAGGGTCTTGACCTGACTGCAGTTTGGCATCATAACCGACAGTGGGCAAATGCTCACCTTCAATGGCCACTGTCACGATGAATCCCGGTTTCAACTGTATCGGGCAGATGGCAGACAGCGTGTATGGCGTCGTCTGGGTGAGCGGTTTGCTGATGTCAACGTTGTGAACAGAGTGCCCCATGGTGGTGGTGGGGTTATGGTATGGACAGGCATAAGTCACTGACAGCTAACACAATTGCATTTTATCAATGGAAATTTGAATGCACAGAGATACTGTGACAAGATCCTGAGGCCCATTGTCGTGCCATTCATCTGCCGCCATCACCTCATGTTTCAGCATGGTAATGCACGGCCCCATGTCGCAAGGATCTGTACACAATTCCTGGAAGCTGAAAATGTCCCAGATCTTCTATGGCCTGCACACTCAACAGACATGTCACCCATTGAGCATGTTTGGGATGCTCTGCATCAACATGTACAACAGCGTGTTCCAGTTCCCGCTAATATCCAGCAATTTTGCATAGCCAGCGAAGAAGAGATGGACAACATTCCACAGGCCACAATCAACAACCAGATCAACTCTATGTGAAGAAGATGTGTCTCGCTGCATGAGGCTAATGGTGGTCACACCAGATACTGACTGGTTTTCTGATCTATGCCCCAACCTTTGTTTTTAATCCATAGATTAAGGCCTAATGAATGTATTTAAATTGACTGATTTCCTTATATGAACTGTAACTCAGTAAAATCTTTGAAATTGTTGCATGTTGTGTTATCTTAGAAAATGCAGTTTGTATTTTCTACTTCGGCATGATCAGCTCAGAAATTGATGACTACAAACTTGAAATCACTGATTATCATCACAATTTAGCCCACCCCAGTCATAGACTGTTCTCTCTACTACCGCATGGCAAGCGGTACCGGAGTGCCAAGTCTAGGACAAAAAGGCTTCTCAACAGTTTTTACCCCCAAGCCATAAGACTCCTGAACAGGTAATCAAATGGCTACCCAGACTATTTGCATTGTGTCCCCCCCCCAACCCCTCTTTTACGCTACTGCTACTCTCTGTTCATCATATATGTATCGTCACTTTAACCATATCTACATGTACATACTACCTCAATCAGCCTGACTAACCGGTGTCTGTATGTAGCCTCGCTACTTTTATAGCCTCGCTACTGTATATAGCCTGTCTTTTTACTGTTGTTTTATTTCTTTACTTACCTATTGTTCACCTAACACCTTTTTTGCACTATTGGTTAGAGCCTGTAAGTAAGCATTTCACTGTAATGTCTACACCTGTTGTTTTCAGCGCACATGACAAATAAACTTTGATTTGATTTGACTGATTGAATCTCCTGGACAGCTGTCGTGAGTAGCCTAATTTCATTCCATTGGCTATTGTCCATTTTGCTTTGACCTGTCCTGTTTATAGGATGTGGTGTGTTTGTCAACATGTTCATTCATAATTCACATTGAAGCACATTTTTATTTGATAGGACGCCATTTAGGCTATTTAATCAGAAACACTCATGATGTCAAAAGTGTCTCATGACATTATCATAAATTTGGTCGTCCTGTAGGCTACAGAAAAGGCCACAGAGGCTATATAGTATTTATACTGTATAGGCTGCTACATGATTTATGTTAGATGACTTTGACAGAGCGTTGGTGGAGCGCCGCAGGTCTGTGTCTCCAACAGTACCATGGAGATGTGCGCTGGGCATGGACAAGATAAATGTTTCGCGCCCTGCCTTTGGCAAAGTGGACACTGCTTATCATGGGGCAGCATCACCACTCACCTTAATAACCCATATGTCACTGGGTGAATAATGTTTTCATTGTTTTGGCCAGAATTATGTGAGGTGATATGTGTTGTTGGAGGTGCGTCTTGGTCAATTTAGCTTGTTAAATGCCACCCTCGTCAATCTGCTGCCCTAAGAGGCTGCCTAATCATGCCTAATGGGCGGGCCATCCCTGATAGAACCAATCTCTAGCACATCCCATGGCTGCTCGCTAGCGCATCTCCAACAGGTCAGACTCGCTCAAGTGGAACAAACTTAAATTTGTGCCTTTTTCAATGCTGATTTGAATGTCATTGAGAAAACAGAGAAGTGTCAAAGAATTTTTTTCACAAACATCCTTTCTGAATTTAAAAGTAATAGTCGAAGTAATCATCTAGTTTTTCAAAAGTATCTGTAATCTGATTACAATATTTTTTTGCTGGTAATGGATTACAGTTTTTTGTAATCCCTTACATAATCCGTTACACATATTTAGCAGATCAGGGTTGGAGAGTATGTGACCAATAAAATTTGATTTGATTTGATTTGACTTGAGGGCCGAAAAACTGGGACCTGGGAAACTAGGTGAGTGCAAAAACAACAGGTAGAGTCAAAAAACAGAAGTGTTCAGTAAGGACCAAAATTGTACAATACATTTTTTCTGGCACTCCAAAATGTGATGTTGTGCTCCTAGCTTTTTAAAGTAGGGAGCACTGGGCCTCCCGAGTGGCGCAGTGTTCTAAGGCACTGCATCGCAGTACTTGAGGCGTCACTACAGACCCAGGTTCGATCCCGGGCTGTGTCGCAGCTGGGTGCGACTGGGAGACCCATGAGGCAGCGCACAATTGTCCCAGCGTCGTTCGGGTTAGGGGAGGGTTTGGCCGGCCGGGATGTCCTTGTCCCATCGCGCTATAGCGACTCCTTGTGGCAGGCCGGGCACATGCACGCTGACACGGTCGCCAGCTGTACAGTGTTTCCTCCGAAACATTGGTGCGGCTGGCTTCCGGGTTAAGCGAGCAGTGTGTCAAGTAGGGAGCACCAGTGCTAGAGATGTTTTAATATTGAGCCCTGCCTGGGAGGTGCAGCACAGATTGGATGTGTTGTTGGAGATAGAGACCACTATGATGGTCTCGGTTTTGATGGATCGCGGTAAAAGAGCAGGAATAGGCTTTTGTAGGCTACAGTCCAAACTATGTCTTCCAATGGTGCAACTGCTGTTGGCATCCAAAGATTATCCAATTTCAATAAACGCATGGAGGTAAGGATGACAGCAGTGATGTATTCTACGGCGATACGGATATCACTTATTATGGATATCTCCATAGCTCATTGATGTGAATCATACTGCTGCTCTCTCATTTAGCTATTTACGCCTTTACGGATTGTGGTTGTTGTTCACAAATCTAAATGTGGATTTGAACCCAATAATGGTTGAATTCAAGAAGTTTAAGCGAGTTTATGCTCAAACTCGCACAGTTTCGACAGACTTAAAAGGGCAATCTGTAGTTGCTACATCAATTTTTGGACTTATAAATTATATATATATTCTTCAAGAATTAATGGATATATATATATATATATATATTATCAGCATCCTTGAAGAATATAACTTATAAATGCCTCATAAGCTTAGTTCAACTGTTATACTCCATGAGAACCCAAAATATAAGCTTTTTTCCCCCCAATGTTTGTAAACATTGTACATTTTATAGCCTATAGCATAGTTAAAACAATCATTTTGATATCATGAATGGTCTGTCCTTGCATCCATTGCTCTGTCTCTCAATCTGAGCGTGGTTACATTTCTCCAGGCCCATCCCTCAGCGTTTTACCAAAACAGAAGCGGGGCGTCCATTTTGTTATTGTTTCATCTGTGGTATGATTCATGAGCTGAAATAAAAGATCCCAGAAATGTTCCATTTTGCATAAAAAGCTTATTTCTATCAAATTGTGTGTACAATTTTGTTTACATCCCTGGTAGTGAGCATTTCTCCTTTGCCAGATATCCATCCACCTGAACAGGTGTGGATATCAAAAAGCTGATTAAACAGCATGGTCATTACACAGGTCACCTTGTGCTGGGAACAATAACAGGGCCACTCTAAAATGTGCAGTTTTGTCACACAACACAATAGCCAACAATATGCAAGTTTTGCCGGAACGTACAATTGGGAATGCTGATTGCAGAGATGTTCACCAGAGCTGTGCCAGAGAATTTAATGTTCATTTTCTCTACCATACATCGTTTGAGAAAATTTGACAGTACGTCCAACAGTCCTCAACAACCAAACACAATGTGGTTGCCAGGACCTCCACAACCCTGCTTCTTCACCTGCGGAATCGTCTGAGACCAGCCACACAGACAGCTGATGAAACTGTGGGTTTGCACAACCAATAAGAATTTCTGCACAAACTGTCAGAAACCATCTCAGGGAAGCTCATCTGTGTTGCTCGTCATCCGCACAAGGGTCTTGACCTGAATGCAGTTTGGCATCATAAACGCAAGTGGCAAAATGCTCACCATTCATGGCCCTGTCACATGAATCCGGGTTTCAACTGTATTCGGGCAGATGGCAGACAGCGTGATATGGCGTCGTCTGGTGAGCGTTTGCTGATGTCAACGTTGTGAACAGAGTGCCCCATGGTGGTGGTGGCGGGATTATGGTATGGACAGGCAAAGTCACTGGACAGCTAACACAATTGCATTTTATCAATGGAATTTGAATGCACAGAGAATACTGTGACAAGATCCTGAGGCCATTGTCGTGCCATTCATTGCCGCCATCAACCTCATGTTTCAGCATGGTAATCACGGCCCCATGTCGCAAGGATCTGATACACAATTCCTAGGAAGCTGAAAATGTCCCAGATTCTTCATGGCCTGCACACTCAACAGACATGTCACCCATTGAGCAATGTTGGGATGCTCTGCATCAACATGTACAACAGCGTGTTCCAGTTCCCGCTAATATCCAGCAATTTTGCATAGCCAGCGAAGAAGAGATGGACAACATTCCACAGGCACAATCAACAACCAGATCAACTCTATGTGAAAGAAGATGTGTTCTCGCTGCATGAGGCTAATGGTGGTCACACCAGATACTGACTGGTTTTCTGATCTATTGCCCCAACCTTGTGTTTTTACCATAGATTAAGGCCTAATGAATGTATTTAAATTGACTGATTTCCTTATATGAACTGTAACTCAGTAAAATCTTTGAAATTGTTGCATGTTGGTTATCTTAGAAAATGCAGTTTGTATTTTCTACTTCGGCATGATCAGCTCAGAAATTGATGACTACAAACTTGAAATCACTGATTATTATTCACAATTTAGCCCACCCAGTCATAGACTGTTCTCTCTACTACCGCATGGCAAGCCGGTACCGGTAGTGCCAAGTCTAGGACAAAAAGGCTTCTCAACAGTTTTTCCCCCCAAGCCATAAGACTCCTGAACAGAGTAATCAAATGGCTACCCAGACTATTTGCATTGTGTCCTCCCCCCAACCCCTCTTTTACGCTACTGCTACTCTCTGTTCATCATATATGTATCGTCACTTTAACCATATCTACATGTACATACTACCTCAATCAGCCTGACTAACCGGTGTCTGTATGTAGCCTCGCTACTTTTTATAGCCTCGCTACTGTATATAGCCTGTCTTTTTACTGTTGTTTTATTTCTTTACTTACCTATTGTTCACCAACACCTTTTTTGCACTATTGGTTAGGCTGTAAGTAAAGCATTTC